>NW_020664419.1:45664201-45741777 GCF_002925995.2 Terrapene triunguis | reverse complement strand
CCAGAATTAGTAAAGTTTGACTACATTTATTTCAGAAGCATTTTGGCCGTAAAGAAGTGTAATTTGAAATCTTTGGATGGAAGGTGCTATCTTAATGATTAATAAAGTATTAAAGTGATACCAAATTATTTTTACTGGTTGTTGCTTAGGAAAACACAGTAGAACTATCTAATAAATACTAGCTTTCCCTGACATTTGACATGACTACTATGATTCTACTCTGCTGAAAGTTTGTATTGTACTCTGTAACAAAAAGATTGTTAAGAGATATCCACTTCAAAATGTCCTTGAAAATGGCTGGCTTCTCTAACTCTTGTATGATCTTTGGGAAATCTCTCACATTTTGTTGTTGATAAAGGCAAGCTAATGGAAGCAAGCTAAGGGCTTTATTTTCATACACAAAAAAATAAAAACTGATCTAACGATACAGGGAAAAATCAACCCTGATAATCCTGTCACCTTGGACCAATCTGACATTAATTTAAATATTTTTAAACACTTACAGGAACATTAATATAACAAACATTATTTGCATCTCACCTTTTAAAAAAAATACAGTTTTTCCCATTTTTCCCCCTAGAATAAACAGCAAACCGATCATTATATTTTGCATAGGCCATAATATTTCCGTAAAAAGCAAGAAACCATAAATAGGCTTTTCTAGTGCCTTTTAGGTTTTACTGACAAAAGGTATGCATGTTAGTTGTACTGTACTGTATTTCATACAAGTGTTTTAAAATAGACTAACACACATTGATTCAAACAACCCCGACTCTCGTTTTTAAAATATAAATGAACTTGCTGTAACCTAGCTCACAGACCTTCTCTTTCCCTCCTGCAAATTCTTTGCTGATGTAGGACAAGATTATGCATAAATTTACGTGGGTATGCAAGGATTAGAGTACTGTGTGAAGAGACATGTGGAGCAGAACAGAAACACACCATGTGTGCTACTGAGAGGGCTACAAAAAGCCTGAGTCAGTCAGTCAGTCCACCACCACCACACTCCAGGAGTCCTTATCCTTTCAACAACTGATTGACTCTGTGCTGCCACTTGTTTTAATCTCATCAATTAATTATACTTACCCACCCTGCCTTCATCCTTTCATTCTTCTGTTCCTTGCCTATACCTGTTCTCCTCTCTTTCCTTTCCTTTTCCTTGTGCCAGTCTTTTCTCCACTATTCCTCTCCATCTCTGTGTTTTTCCTTCTAACATTTCCCATTTCTCCTCTTTCATAAACCTTAGCTCCACACTGACCCTGTCCCCCATTGACCATGTTAATTTATAAACTAGCAAAATATTTTAAAACAGGCTAGTGAGGTATATTTTATATGAAAAATATCTATAAGTGAACAATCAAAATGTGCACCTAGCCAATCTACTATTAAGAACATAAGACTGGCCAGTTCCTGGCAGTTTAGGGACACCTGGAGCATGGAGTTGCATCCCTGTCCATCTTGGCTAATCGCCATTGAAAGACCTATCCTCCATGAACTTACCTAATTCTTTTTTGAACCCAGTTATACTTTTGGCCTTCACAGCATCCCATGACAACAAGTTACACAGATTGTGGTATTGTGTGAAGAAGTACTTATTTAAGTTTGCTTTAAACCTCCTGCCTGTTCATTCATCGGGTGACCCGCACCTCTTATACTATGTGAAGGGAGTAAATAACATTTTCTTATTCATTTTCTCCACACTATTCATGATTTTACAGACCTCTATCATAACCCCCATTAGTCTTCTCTTTTCCAAGCTGAACATTCCCAATCTTTTTAATCTGTACTTATATGGTAACTATTACATACCGGTCCCTAATTATTCTAGTTGCCCTTCTCTATACCTTTTCCAATTCTAATACATCTTTCTTGAGATGAGGCAACTAGAACTGCACGCAGTGTTCAAGGTGTGGGCGTACCATGGATGTATATAGAGGCATTATTATACTTTGTTTTATTATCTATCCCTTTGCTAACAGTTCCTAACATTGTTAGCTTTTTTGACTCCTGCTGCACATTGACCAGATGTTTTCAGGGATGACTCCAAGATCGCTTATCCACGATGACTCCAAGATTGCTTTCTTGGTAACAGCTAATTTAGATCCCATCATTTTGTATACAGAGTTGGGATTTTTTTTTCCAATGTGCATTACTTTGCATTTATCAACATTGAATTTCATCTGCCATTTTCTCACCCAGTCATCCAGTTTAGTGAGATCCCTTTGTAACTCTACACAATCATCTCTGGACTTAACTATCTTGAGTAATTTTGTATTGTGTGCAAATTTTGTCACCTCATTGTTCACCCCTTTTTTCCAGATCATTCGTTTGTTATAACTTTCATCCTCTTATTCCCCCATTGTTTGTTGCACTTACTAATGGTGTTATGTCTAAGATCAGAGCATTGCCCTTTTCTACAATGATGGTCTTTTTTGTCTGTGAAGTGCCTACCACACCCATTGGGTGCTGAATAAATAATGATACTTTTTGTGTGGCAGTTTACAAAGATTTAAAAGACATGGTCCCTGCCTTGAAAAGCATACAGACTAAATCAGAGAAAAACAGAAAGTGAAGATGAGATGAAGGTGAAGTTATGGGAGGGAGGAGGATTAAACAAAAAGCATATTATGAGTTATGTTACTGTGCAAAGGAAGATTATAAATGATGGTATTTTGACACTGAGACTGAAGGGATGAGTAGATAGCACAGATTTGGTACTCTGCAGTGGAAAGCAAAGGGAAAGCAGTGGGCTTTAAGGAGAAGAGTGAGGATTCTTAGCTGATTGTTTATGAATAAGGCTTCTAAAGTTGAAAGGGGATTTTCCACATTAACAACCGCCCACTGGATGAGTTTTTTGTTCCTATCAGTTTGATTGGTCTTGGTCTAGATAAAAGCTCTATTCATTAAAAAAACAAAAACAAAACAAAACAAAAAACACCACACTTTGCACACACAAACCAACAAAAAACAAACTATGAATAATTCAAAGTACTAAATGGCATAGAATGATGAATATTTTAATGTATGTTATGTTTGTTTTTTAACAAGATGCAACTTGGAATATAATAAATTCTGTTTAAAGAACCAAAGATATCTGCAGCCTATATTTTCCATCTTTCTTTAAGTATTTATTTTAACCCCTTTTTAAAGACTGGAATGTTTATGATCATATGCCTGTGGCATGATAAAATGCAGAGAAATATACTGAGACTGTACCCAGCATTCTCTGCTTGCAATCTGGAATCTAAAACAAAGGTATCTGCTTTCTGTTACCTTCTTGTAAACATTTGCGCCACAACTTTCTATAATTCTATTGATAGATCCATAAAAAGAGCACTCTCCAGTACTTAGCAGAAACAAATGTGAAGAAATATTTTCTGAGGCTGGGCTGCAGGCTACTGAAATATTGCAATCCAGCCAGTGGAATGCTTCTGGGAATGTTCAAGAGGCTAGAATTCGGCAGGAAGGAGTGATTCACTCACCTGTTTCTGTGACACAATTAAATTTATTTTGAGGAACTCATTAATAATAAAGTGCAGACATACCGTATCTCATAGTATAAAAACGAAAATTGAAAATGCTACCGGCCAACAAAAATACTGCGCTTTGAATCAGGTTGGACACACAACTAGAATCTCAAGCAAACTTAACACGGACACAGTAAGTTCTCTGAGCCTGATTCTCATTTACACAGAAGCCCTTTACCCCACACTGGCAGTAAAATCGGGCCTGAAGTGGGTATAAATTACATTTAAGGTCCCATTACACTGTCCCTGGTGCAAAGGGGCAATAGCGTAATGAGAATCTGGCCATTCTTTGTCACTGTTGATAACACCACCATCCTCCTTGTAACACAAGTCTGTAACTTGGGGATCATCTTTGACAATCCCTCTCCTTTGCCCCACACATCAATCATGCCTCTTCTTTCTCCATAATATTTTTAAAATCTGACCATTTATTTCTGTCATATCGCCAAAATTCGTATCTAGGTCCTCACCATCCCTTGTCTTGCTTAACATAATCTCCTCTTCATTGCCCCCCGTAACATTCACATCAATCATCTGCAATTCATACAGTACGAGCTGTACAAATGATCTTCCTTTGCACATTGCTCTGACCATGTCACCCTCCACTACGAACTCCTTGTTGGCTTCACATTTTAATTACATATAGTTCAAGTTTCTTATACTCACCTTCATAATCCTCCACAACACTATCCCTCCTTACTTATTCAGTCACCTATTATTGTGCTGACCCTGTCTCTTCCTTACTCCAATGATGCCAACCTCATCCCTTATTTGCCCACTTCTCCCACAGTCATCTTAGGGCTTTCTTCCACAGTGCCTCATACATCTCAAATGTCCTCCCTGTATTAGTCCATTGAGCCACTACATTCTCCTGTTTTAAATCCCTTCTTAAGACCCACTTGTGTGTGTCACTAGGGCTGAAAGGAAGCAGCAAACCAACAACAGCTAGGTCTAGGCCCAATTGGGATATAACATTTATTTTGTATTAAAAGCAGGTTATATTTCTCATCCCTCTCCTCCACCTTTTGTTTCTCACTTATCTTCTCCCACCACTGTATATGTATGGGCAGCACTTAGCACATTGTGGCCACTGTTGTAATTCAAATACTGCCTGGTCATAGAATTCAGAATCAGAAAGAGTTCAGAACTTGCTGACACAAAAGCAATCCAGAGATAAAGTGGGCTTGTTTAATTTCATTTTGAGTTTTCATTATATCCAAGATGTGAAAATCCATTACCATGAGAGGGGAAGTAAGATTGGGACATGAATGCAACTAAGTGTTTTAAAAGAATAGTTTTAAAATTGAGATTCAGTGATTAAAGATGTTTAAAGTAGGGTTGAGTGAACTTGTTCAGTTAAAATAAAGCTTAAACCAAATTTTCAACCATCCTTTCAATTGAGGTGCACACAAACCTTTTAGAGTATTAGGGAAGTTCAATTACTTCACCTCTCACCCACAGGATCTGGGCCGGATGCACACTTCCCTTCTAGATAAGTCTCAGAAGACACAGAACAAATGAGAATCCTCCAATATCACAAAATCTGAGGTGTGCCCAAGTATTTTGATCTAATGTAGGCAACTTTGCTAGGCAACTCTATTGGTGCAAAATTCAAAAGTAGCAACAGCAGACCCAGGACCACTTCCTGAGGGTACCAAGACAAGGGCCGAATGGGCTTCCCACTGAAGATCACTGCTTTTTCCACCCCAGGAAGAGTCCCTTGAACCCTGCTAACATCCCAAAGATTACCCTATTTCTTCCTCTTTTGAGTTGCAATTTCCAAATTTCCCTATGTTGAGGTGCTCCAGAAGGACTGGATATTGTTCACTCTGGAGCCTTTCAACACTAATGCTTGCAACAGCCAGAGGCGATTACTAAACAGCAATATGAAGCAATCCCTGCCCGTGCTGACTCTACAGTGTCTATACTGTAGATTTATCAGCACAGAGGTTTGTGACTGAACTTGGACACCTGTGATCACACTATCACTAGATCATGAATCAAGCCTAGCATTCTGCTTTCCTCAGCCACTGTTTTGTTTTGTGAATTCTGTTCTACATATATTAATTTCTGTTTCATTAAAATATATATTCCCAAACTATTGTAGTAGAAGTAGAAGCATCTTGAATTAAAGATCGTTGATGAAGAATTCACTTCTAATTTTATCTAAAAGTTATTATTAGTTGTTCTTGCAACAAAAGTCCCTTTAAGTTCCCAACATTTCTAATTTATCTTAACATAGCAACAGCAGACTGGTCTAGACACCATCTGGAAACTGTAAGGAAAGGAGAAAAACCTTAAGAACACACAAAAATTCTGGGTTGGTTTGTTGTGGTTCTTTTGCTGTACAGTGTTCAAATATTGCTTTAAGGTAACCCCTGAAGGTTGACATTCTGAGAAACTGGGATGTTGGAACATGATAAAACGTGCCAAGGGGTAAGTGGGAGCCAATTTGGTTCCAGAGTATTACACTTATTTGTGTTAGTTCTGTCGTGGATTTTTTCTGATCCACCCATGCTTTCAACTGTTACTCCAGAGATATGGCATAAATGGTGGGAAGACAAAGGTAAGAGGGATAAAGCTCCATTCTCTTCTTTTAAGTGCCAGTGTTCTGGATGCCTGTTTGGTCTCCAGGTATACAATCTTGGATAGCTTCAGGAGATGTAGCAGCATCTGCTACTGGAATTCAACTGGCCCCATTTCTCTAGAGGATTCTAGGATTTGCCCTCTAAAGCCAGAGCTTTCTCCTGCTAGGTTTCTCTCAGGCTGGCTTCATTTGTCTTATTTCTTCAGCAGTTCAGGTCAAATCTGAAATCTGGTCTTCAACTTCTGCTATTGGAGCAGTAAGACCTTGCTGTATTGACTGGACTATGCTCATGGTGGAGTTAATGCTGGCTATGTCCTCTGACATAGCTTTTAATAGCAAGTATGTTTGTTCTTGGCCCTCCTGTTTCATGGTCAGACCACATGAATGAGATTCCATTTTCAGGGCTGGATTCTTTAGTCTGCTGTGGCCACTTTGTACCACTGAGAGTTTTGCTCTGCCTACCCTCCACTGTAAGGTCATTTAGAGACATTACACCAGTGGCTTAAATTAGAACAGTTCCTGAGCTGCTCTAACTTACACCAAAGCTAGGCAGTGCAGGATCAGGCAGCTGCAACAAGCTCATACAACCCTCCTTTCCCCCTACATCAAGTGAAGCTCAACCATCTCTCAGGGTATATTTGGTGTATGAGTGTCAGACACATTGTTGAGGGCTATAGAGGGGCTTTGAGGTGAGAATCAATTTGGTAAAAATCTATTTTAGAGGAAGATGGTCAGAAGAGTCATCATCAGTCAGAATCAGCCAGTCATCATCCTTCTCCAGTGTCTGAGGGCAAGTCTACACTAGAAGTGCTACATCGGCTCAGCTCTATCAATGCAACTGCGCCACTGTAGTGCATCTGGTGAAGGCGCTCTATGTCAAAGGAAGAGCGCTCTGCCATCTGCATAATTACTCCATCTCTGCGAGATGTGGAAGCTATACTGGTGGGAGAATGTTTCTTGACAACATAGGGCCGGTGTGGACAGAACTTAGGTCACTGTAACTTGCATCACTCAAGGGGGTGGCTTTTTCACAACCCTGAGCAACATAATTTAGATCAACTTAAGCAGTAGTGTAGACCTGCCCTGACTCCCAATTACCTTTGCTATACTGATTTATCAGGGTCTTTTTCAAATAATTTCAATAGCTATTTAATCATAGTTGTTTTGGTACTCATCTCAAAAAGTTTCTGAACACATTTAAAATATAAATACAACCTACAGTTGGCATGCACAACTTTTCCTCCCAGGCGTAATCAAATGGGGGGACTTATTTGAGTAAAGAATTGTGAGGAGGAAGAGGATTTACAGTGGGTTATGTTAAATTGATACACTTAGTATGTGTGTTTAAACTACCTCGTCATCACCTAGAGCATATGGATAGGCTTCCTCTTTTGGGCATTTTTGTAAATTGAAATAAATAAAAATAAAATGACTAACAACAACATATTTGACATGCAGATCTAGTGTTCATAGTTACAGTTCAATCATAGCTCACAACAACACAAAGAACCCATACTGTATATCTTGTACCCACATTTATCAGAGATCTCTCTTGCACATGCTGCATTCTAGCCATGAATAAGGCTTCTATGGATGTCATGGGATCTTTGCATGAAAACTGAGTGTAGAATATCAAGAGAGAAGCAATTCATGAATTCAAAGGCAAAAAACTGCCCCGAGGGTAATAATGAATACTTGTGCTTTTAAATCAGAATTTACTTATCATCAACAATCAGAAACTTGTCAAAAACAAGACGTTTAAATGTAAATTTTTAAAAAATGACCACAAACCTAAATTTTGCTTACTGGTACAAAACTTTCTTCAAATATATTTTCTAACAGAGCATTTCATCCTGCTGCAGTTCAGTTTGGGAAGGAGGCAAAGTGAACATTTATAGAACAAATGAGCATTCTTTGCAAAAATAACAAGCACATAATGTTGCCTGGGAGCGCTGAAATTCACAGCCAAGAGTGAAATGTTATCACTGTACAACCTGCATTAAAGCACTTACTGTGAAAGCGACTGTCCTCTATAAATGAAGCATACATAAGATATTATGTGCGCTTGTCTGTCTACAACTCCAAAAGGATTGTAATTCAGAACATATGAAGGAATCAGTTATGCTAGATGTGCTAACTAGACTTTCAAATATATAGAACAAAACAGACAATATGCATAAAGAGCAGTTTGAGAAATATTGGAACCAGATGAATAGGGACTTTCTGGAGAAAACATTTCCACAATTAATTTCTTGTTTGTTTGGCTATTATAGCATGTCATGAAACACTCACTGAACATAATTAGCTCCTTCACACTCCTAATTCAAAACTCTTTGGATGCAGACACTGGCTGGCCAGATGGTGAGCTGCAGCATGATGTCTCACCAACTGGGAAATATGAGTTCAGATTCACAAGCCACAGGACAGCAGAGGCTGTATACGTGATGGAGGTGATATATGAAACCCATAGGGGCAGGAAGGGTCTGCCAGTTATATGCCTTTTGCCAGACAAGACACAAAGTGCTGTTCTCTCACAATAAGGAGTGTGATAACACATGGCACACTGTTGGGGGAACGGATGTGAAAACAGGAAGTAAAAAGGGAAGGCAAAACCGTCAACGGACAAATTAAAAATCACCACATGCAGAAACTGCATCTAAATTTATGAAACCAGGGCCAAATTCCCTGCTAGATTCCCTGGCACAGCTCCGTGGAAGTCACAGAATTTGTCCACAATTGTTGTTCCCCCCTCTTCCCAAATCATGCATGACTCTTGTGGGGGGTTTTAACCTTTTTTTTTTTTTTTTGGCCTCCTAATGAGAATGGCTGGTAATCATGCAGCCTCATGCCTGAGCCTGACAGTGCTTAATGGAAAACCACTTTAACTGCAAGAAAGCTTGGGCTGAAAATCATTAGATTTGTCTTGAAAACTAAAACTTATGGGAAAAGCAGGACATTGAGCTCAAAATAGGATAGCTGAAGATGCCTTAAATTAGATTCAGAAACCAGAGATTAGAATAGCCAAATTAGCTGAATTGGGTCACATCAAAAATTTTCTCTAGGAAAAAAAAATACACCAATATTATTAGTTCTCTTTTTCCTAAGTAGCTCATTATTTCTAAAGACATCTAGACGCATAAAAAGCAGACATAAGAACCATATATATTGTCTCATTTACACATAACTTCGATTTCAAATGGAACAGGAAATAACATGGTCACTGTGACGGGGCGGACTGGCCCCACACTGGGACTGAGAGAGTTAACCCTTCCCTGCTAGCAGAGAAAGCCACGCCCCTGAGGCTCTGCTGGGCATGCTCCAACCGGAGTCAAGCATAAAAGCCTGCAGAACTGCTCAGTCAGGGCTGGCAGCTGGGGAAGGAGGATGCCCAGCGGAACCTCCAGCCCAGGAGCAGCTGCGGCCCTTACGGGAGGGAGCTGAGGACCCAGGAAGCGGGCCCAGAGACTGGCAGCTGTTGGAACCCCAGGGAGCGCCGGGTGCTGAGGAACCTGAAGACCCTGATGCCACAGGGACTGCTACGTTTGGAGAACTGGTAGGAAGTGATCCAGGGAAGGGAGTGGTATCTACCACCACTCTGAGGGCAGCGTGCTGCAGTAGGATTCCCCGCTGACCCGTGGCGGATCACGCCATCACTGACAGGGCCCTGGATTGGAGCCCGGTGAAGGTGGGTGGGCCCTGGGCTCCCCTACTGGGGGTCTCTAAACCCCCCCTCTTTCTGACGACATAGTTCACTGACCCCTCTCTCACCCCAAAGGAGATAGATGGACTCTGGCCGCTGGGCCGCGCTATCCCACCAGGGGAAGAAAGTGTAGAGAGACTCTGACCATTGGGCCCCGCTGCTTTAGGAGCGCACTATAGGGACTCTGGCCGCTAGGCTGTGCTATCCTACCAGGGGAAGCAGATTTAGAGGGACTCTAGCCAGTGGGCCATACAGCTCTGACTACCAGGGAGGTAGTAAGACCGATGTGGATGCAGGGAGGCGGGGTTAACCTCGCCCCCTCCCCCCCCCGAATGAAAGGGGTTGACGAGGTACAAATCCTGCCACAGTCACAAACAGTCTTTGAGAGTCCCCTATGACATCCCCAGAAAGTGATCTCAAGAAAGTTTCTTTTCTCCGATATTTTCCTTAAAAAAATAAAGTCAGGCAAATACACACAGTGCAATCAGCACCCAAACCTGCAGAACTAAAAGGCAACTTGGCCCAGGCTCTAGGCTGACTTAAGAGCAGTTAGGACTTGATCCTAACATGTGCTCCATATAGGGAGACCACTGAATCAGCCCATAGCCCCACTGATTTCAACAGGGGTTCATGAAATTTCTTGTAGGATTCGGGCCTTAGCTTGTAAACTCATTTAGGC
Source organism: Terrapene triunguis (assembly GCF_002925995.2). Lineage (NCBI taxonomy): Eukaryota > Metazoa > Chordata > Testudines > Emydidae > Terrapene > Terrapene triunguis. The sequence continues at coordinate 45,731,284 of NW_020664419.1, read as the reverse complement.
AGAGAGAGTCCTGTGCCATCTGTGAAATGTCTAGCACTCCCCTGGGTGCCATAAAAATAATAAGTAATAATAAATGTTCTGCACAGTGCTAGCCTGACTCTAATCTACCATAAACCCCAAAACTCTTCAAATTATTAGGCATTTTGCCAATAGAACATAGAATTTCTTTTATTTCAAAATATCAGCTTGACAATTAGTCTACTATTATGTTCAACCCTTTATCTTTTTCCAGTGTTTTGTTTTATATAGTCAAGGACCTGTGTACTCCATGGTAACATGGCCCCTCTGTAGCAGGGCTCTCTGCACCAGGGTCTGGAAATTCTGAAGCAGCAACAGACAAATTAAAACATGGAGAGTTTTATGAACTAAATATGAAAATGCTTAATACAATCCATGTAGTACCTGTGTTGTTTAATTCTGATGTTAAATTCATTCCTCTCGTTTGTTTTCAGTGGACTGTGGATTTTTGTACTGGCAACATGGAAGCTCACTGTAGTAGTTGTGTGGGGGCTGGGAGCAGGCAGCTCGAGGTTTGGTTAGCTGTGTATAGGGCACTTTGTCAGGCGCCAAAAGCCCAGTCAAGGTTCACACACTCCAAGAAGAGAACAGGAGGTTTGAACCACAAAAGAATAAGCAGTCAAATGAACTGATTATGTACAATGTTCCTGTACTATAAAAGTATACGCAGTAAGCTTGTAGTGTCTGAATTTGATGGTGATGAGATATGTATACAGAGAATGTATTTGTGTGTATATATAAAACTGTGCTCAATTTGTGCTGCAACATTCAGCTCCAACTCACAGCAGGCTGGTGGGCAGTCAGGCTGGGAGGGACTGCATCTGTGATCAGATAGGACTAGCCAGGACTAGCTCCAAGCACCTAGCATGGTACAAACTAGGAAAGGACAAAAATGATGGGCCATTGTGGTTTTGGGATGTCACTGGCATCCCAGCTAGAATTTCCCCAATCTGAATAACCATAAGTGACCATACTCTGAGAGAAGGAAAAAGGAAAAACCCTTTTATAAAGGACGAGGTTTGAACTGATGACCATCCAGAAACTGAGGAACAGGCACTTGGTGAGTGTTCTCCATGAAAACACTGGATCCTCTCTATGGCAGGGGCAGGCTGGGAAACTATTCAAAGGCAATAGATAACTTGTATTCGAAAACTGATTTTATCTAACTTTAAAGTGTAAAGTCTGAGGTTGTATCTATTTTCTGAGTAACTTGGATAGATTTGCTTTCTTGCTATTTCCTCTTTTAATCTGTTGGTTTTTCTATTGAATAAACTTTGTTTGTTTTTATCCTAAATAGGTCTCTGGTATGCAAACTGTGTGGAGTGGTGTGCCAAAAGCAAGTTCGTATCTGGGGGGCTGGATTCATGTGCGGGAGCTGACAAACCATAGGGGAAAAATCAGAGTGTTTGGTAATCAAGAACTCTGAGTGGACAGATTTGGGGAGACTTGGGACTGGAAGGGCTGTTGGTGTCACCTTGCAAGGGGGAACTAGGCTGGAGAAAGTCAAGGTGAGACCTTGTGCTTGTGAGCAGGTTACTGGTGTCAGGGATCAAAGCGACATAGCAGTGAGGCACCCCACCCCAAGGTTATAGGGCAGGTAGTGACGAACCCCTTACTGCTCTGGGTGATTCCCAAAATGTCACACCAAGTACAGGAAATTGTTTGTCATTGTGGGATACCTACACTGGCTGAATATTTCTGTTAAATTGATCAGCAGTGAAATAATCGATAACACTAGCTGTAACCACTAGATTACAAAACAAACATCCTACTGAAAAGAATGGAGTGGTTCAAACCTTTCCAAGCTATTATTGCAGGCTAACTGCAGACTAAAATAGACATCACTAAACTGGCTCAATTTAATTCACATTTTGAAATCTTTCTTTGTTGACAGCTAATGGCTTCAAGGGACAGTTCCAAGACCAGTGAGCAGCAGGTATAGCAACCCTCCACCTCATGCTCCTTGTTCTCCCAGCCACATTCTATAAGCCCAACAAAGATGGTATAAAAGTCACTATGGCAGTCCTACAGCATCTGAGGCTTCTCCCACGTGGAGGGAATCCTCAGGCAATTGGATCTGTTGGCTATATGTCTATTTTGTTGCACCAGATTAAAACAAAGCAGCCATAGCTGAGGACAGGATGTAACTTTGTGTGTTTGTGTGGGGGAGGATGGCGGGGGGGAGAGCGGAAATGGGATTCTGTGATAAATTCTTTGGTTTTAAAGTCATGGAATACAGATGATCCTGTGTTCTGAAACTACTTTTAAAGTTATGACATTTATCCAAATCACATTCTGAACAACAAATCCAAACAAAAGAAAAATTGCATTTTTGCAAACATTTTCTCTTAAAATATCTTACAAATAGTTGAACAAATATTTGTTCTCTTCCACCACATACTTCTAAAAGAATAGAGTACAAGATACATAGAAGCAAGCAAACTAATATTTTATTTCTATTTTTTCCAAAAACATGTGGTTTCTGATATTTGCATATTCTCTATAATTTTTTGTAATTATGCATTTATATTTCCCACAGAAATATTATTTATAAAATATGGAAGAAATCCCATTTCCTGTAACAATTACCACTACACCTTTACTTTTGAGTTAGGTAAGGGGCAGGGACCTACCATAAAGTTATTCCTTCAAAACTGAGAGGTTACTGTTCTTAAACTGATTTAAAAGGACTTGTAAGCATGATAAAAGCTTTCCCAGCAGGAAACAGTCAGGCACAGAAATGTGGAATAAGTATCCTCACTCTGGGGGTAGATGTTAAAGAATAGTTGGCTACGGGTTACAATTTTTTTCAACATACAGTACATAAAGGGACATGAGTTCTTTAAAAACAATCAGAACTCTCTTTGTTTTGTAGTAATATATATAAAATGTTTGAAAAGCACTTTTCAGAGCAATGCACTAATAGGTTGAGATCTTTTGGAATTTGTCTAAAGTGATATGAAGCTTTGGATAAATATATCCAATGAAGATGTGATACAGAAGTATAATCCTTTACACAGACTTAAATTGAAAGTTTGTTGGAGCAAGAACTTGACTTCCTTCATTTCTGTGTAACACCAAGTACACTAACATATAATAATCTGTATTGTTTAACAGAAATACAAAATTAGTGGATGAAGGGAATGTGGTACATGTAGAATTTTAATAAAAAATTTAATACACTATTTCTCAAACTTAAATTGGCTGGAATATAAATTCTCATACTGATTGCGAATTCGCTGAAAAATTATAAACAAAGGGTACTACCTAAATGGCAACATGTCACGATCAGGAATGTGTCTAGCGGGGCTGTGCAGGAACTAGTAGGCCAACTGGGGTATCCATTAACTTCAACAAAGCTACTCTGATTTATATCGGCTGAGAACTGGCCCAGTGTCTTTATTCATTTTAAAGAATCCCAAAAGTGTGCTCACTGCTTGCAAAAGATGGAAGATGACACAGTCCCTGCCCCAAGGACATACAATCAAAATTATACATCAGTAATGTAGTTCAAACATAATATTGAACATACATCACATCCATAAAGTATATGCAATAAATAGGTCCTGGAGAAGATGAAATCTTCATCCATCTGATTTTTTTTTTTCTTTGTTTTTCCCTCAAATGCCTGGAGGGTTAATATTGAAAGGCCAAGCAGAAGAGACATTCTTTCAGTAGGTATTTGAATGTGCAGAGGGAAAATGTTTGACAAATAAGGATTGGAAAGGAGTTCCAAAGCATGGAAAAAGAGCATAACAATGTAAGTGAGAGAACAGAAGAAACTGGACTGTCAGGCAGGAGGGAAATAGCAGGAAATTAAAGTGCAGACAGAGGCAGGGAGTTGTGTGAAGAGCCTTGAAGGGGAGGATAAGGAATTTGGTCTCAGTTTGGAAGGCCAGCAAAATGATATGGACAATGGGAGAGGAATATGCTCCTGTATTAGACTCCCACCTCTATAAGTTATTATTTTCCAGTATTTGTCAAACATCAACTGTGTGTTCTTCTTGGTAACAGACAAGAGAAGATATTGTTCCTGCCTCGTGACGCTTACAATCTAAATAGACCATTAATGATCTCAAAGAGAGTAAAGTGTCATTCATTAATTTGCAGATGTGTTAGCTGGAACTTGTTGCGAACAACTGTATGCACAAATGGACAGTACAAAGGGACTCTGATGAGCTAGGAATGTGGGCAGAATATTTTAACAAAATGTGATTCCAATTTGTGAAAATATAACATACTGCATCTGGGGAAAATTTTATGAAACCTATTTTATGAAAGGGAGAACCCAGGAATGTGTAATGTGGAAAAAAGATCTATAAGTGATAGTTGGTAGCAAACTGGACTAGGATTTTCCATGTGACATAGCAGCAAAATATGCCAGTGCAATTTTAGACTGTGTGTATATATAGACCCTATGCAGTCCCAGGCAGGGATGGCCCTATCCATAAGGCTTTAGTATGAAGGCTAGAAAATTGCATTCAGCCATGGGTACCTCTTTAATAGAAAGACACTAACAGAGCGAATGTATAGAAGAACCCCAAACATGATTAGATAACTAGAGGATTTGACTTATTGTTAAATATTCAAATACCACTGTAACTATTCCCAACAACGTGCAACTTATAAAATAAGCCATGGTTTTTGTATTGAAGTTCTTACATTGTAATGAGTGTAATCATAATCCTTACAAGGAAAGACGACAAAAACTGAAAATGTATAGGTCGATCAAGTAACTATTAAGAGGGAATTTCACAGCTGTCTACAAATATTTGAAGGATGCAAATCCCAAGGCTGGAGAGAGTTATATAGTGTCAAACATGAGATAAAATTAAAGGAGAAATTCACGATTAACATCAGAATGAGCTTCCTACAAGTGAGATCCTTTAGGTAATGCAAAAGACTCAGAAAAGTAGAAGATCCATCTCCTTGGATATTTTAGAGTGGACAAAATGGAAATAAACTAAACTGCAAGGAAAAATCCTGCAGTGGCGGGTGATAGATTACAGAACCTAATAATAGAGCTGTGCACAATATTTCATTCAAAAACAAAATGAATTGAAATTTGCCTTGGTTTGAGTTAACTGTGTGTGCAAACTTTAAACGATTCTTTTAAAAATTTTGGCAAATGATCTGGAAGTTGTTCATAGAGAGGACAACCTATTGACCCTCTCTTTCTCCCAAGCCAGCATCCTTCTGTATCAGAGGTGGTTGGGAATCTTTTGTTGAAAAATATTGATTCATCAAAAATGAAAAGCTTTTCACTGGAACTTAGCAGTTTCATTGACATTTTCATCAAAAAAGGTATCTCAGGTCTGGTATGGAATTTCAGTTAAAAAAAAAAAAGAAGAGGGAGATTCCAGAACAGCCAATAGCCCCGTGATTAGAACACACAGTGGAAATGTGGGAAACCCAGATTGAAGTCTCCATGGTGCCTGATTCAGATCAGAGTTGAACCTGAGTCTCTCACTTCCCAGGTGAGTGCCCTAATGATTGGGTATTGACTAGTCTGGTGGGGGAGGGGGTTTCATAAAACAATTTACATATATTATTTATTACTAACGCATATTTCTTCCTACCTTTGCAAAAGAAAACAAAAGCAAAAATGACTAGAAAGTCCAGATGTCAGTACAATAGTCACCATTTTACTGGAATCTTAGTCCTTCTACATTTCACTAGATGATAGTATCTTTGTAGAGGCGAGCCCGTAATATTTCTATCAAGCTACGTTGTGTCTTACATTTTGATTCTGCTAAGAAACTTTGCTTTCTATTTACAGCAATAAGCTGACTGTCAATAGGAAACAGTTTTGTGTGTATGCAAATATGCTAAATTCCACTGTAGTAGATTGTATGGAAACTGAAGCAGTGGCAACATAAACCTTTTCTATTGAACAATGTTAACAAACAAGCCCATAGAGAAGGAGTGTGTGGTCTTCCCTACTGTAAAAGACTGGAGAGTATTAAATTTCTGCATTAAGATTCAATTTGTCAAGATGCTAAGTGCACACTCTTAAACCTTTATCTTGGTTGAGAGTGAACATGAATCACACACACTTCAAACATTACTGAGAACATATTACTGAGCACTAAGCTCTGCCATGACAAATAACATTTATCTGACAAAAAGTAACAGAAGTGACAAGGGTTTTATACATTAATGGCACAATAATTTTGAAAAAATATTAATATTTATGGAGTGTCAAAGGTGTATACAGGTTTTAGCAGACACATGAAACACGTGATCCCTGCCCTGAAGATATTACTGTCTAATTCAGACAGGAAAATACAGTAATTGGGAAGGCAATTCAGACAGCAGTTGGCAAAAGGAAAATCACTGATGCAAAGATCAGCATTGGAGGGCAAAACAAAAGTTGTGAGTTTTCTTGAGGTATTGGGTGGAAGAAAGGGAGGTTATTCAGAAAACAGCTACAAACAATATCTGAAGGTCAGTCTCAGCAGCATTTTATAAAAACTTCTACCTGCCAAAAATAAGATTAAAGGGATTATACTAATGTGTTGGTAAAGGAGACCTGGCAAAAGAAAATGCCTTTGGATTTTGTTAGTGATACCATTAACAGAGTGCCTAATACTGCAATTGTTCCAGTAGAAGGCAGCAGGATGAGACCCAGAAATATTAAGATTTGGTGGTAATCTCTATTCTTTCTGCTGTGCACGTGCTTTCTCTAACAGAAGTAATGTGAGAAAATACATTAAAATATTTATCTACTTCAGCTTCCTCGGGGGGGAAAAAAAGTCCAGATGCTCAAAAAACTTCAAATAAAAAAAGTTAAAGCCTGGAATTTCATAAACGAGGACCTAAAGTTGGACTTTTAAGTTCATAGTTAGGTACCTTATTAAGATGCCTGATTTTTCTTAGTGCTAACCACTCAGCATCTCTTAATGAAGTCAATAGAAAGAGCTGGATGCTCAACAGTTTTGAAAATCAGGCCATTTTTAGGTTCCCTAACTATGAATTTAAGAACCTAACTTTAGACCGCGCCGATTGTGAAAATCCTAGTCTATATATTTTCTTTGAAGAGTCAGGTTTAGCTTGACTGAAGCTTTGGGTAAACATTCCTGTCAGTCCTGACATTATCAAACTCCTCTGTCCATCCCTCCTACAAAAAAATAGTAGGAATTCATTTCAGATGGACCATTGGCTGGGACATTGTCACAGGACAACCTATTCGCCCAGTAGGGACTTTGACGTGAATAATAAGGACTCTAGCAAATAGGCAGCTTGCCAACTAAAGAAAGTTGTGGGGTTAACTTGTTTTTTAAACTTAATGTGAGTTTATTGTTCAGGAAAGGTGACATCCTTTGAGAGACAGCTCCACAGAATAGATACTGTACAGGTATCAATAATACAAGCTTCCACATGCCAATCCTCTAGCACACCTCAATCAAGCTTAGAGAGATCACCACAGCTAGGGGTGAAAAGTAAGTTCAATTTTCATACTCATTCAGTTCTCAACTTCCCTGATGAGACTGCAAAGAGTGCCAATTAGTGCCAGTATAGTGGTGTTTTTTGTGATCTTGGCATGTACTCTAGAAACCAGGCTGAGAGTGGAGAGGTATTTTACAGAAGAGAATGTCTCCAGTATGAGTTTAATACAGTCTTTTGCCCTGTAGCGTTTTCTGCCTGTGAAAGACAGTTTTACAAATGGGAAAAGTGCTGAAAAATATGCCATCCATTTCAAATATTAATGTATTTTTTCCCAGGAGGTGTTCTTCTCCTGATGTTCTTATTGTCTTAGCCATGGTCATTTTCATTTCTCTCAATTAAACTATTTCTAATTTATAAATCTGTTTATGTGCTATTACTGAGAACAATGTCTCATGGCAGATGCAACTGCCTACTCATACACACTACAACTATGATTGAACTCAACTGGGATTTTTAAAAGCATTTTAAATACCTTGAAGTATAGAAGACACCATATAAAAGCAAATTATTTTCTGTTCCATCTATATAAACAGAAATCTATAGTCCCTTTTCCTGCGAACTAACAATGGCTGCTGTGTCTGAGAGATGAAATGCCTTTCCAAAGGCTTATCACGTGAGACAGCCCTTTCAAATGCATCTAGACTTCCTTAGATGCTGAAAGAAAAGGAACCATGAATATCCACAGTTTACTTTAAAGCAAGAGATTTTGGGTAAATCAGACTCCAAATCAGATTAGATTGCATGAAGGATACATTTGTAATTTATACCAGCCTTTACCATAATGGATAGGATTTGGGTTTGAATATTGACAGATGAAAATTCAATACCAAGTTGCACGTAATTTATATTCAATTATTTAATGACAAACAAGTTTTGGAACTAATAAAAACTCTCAAGCCTGAAAGATTGTCTGACAGTATTATAATCTTGGCAGAGGCATTACGGAAGAGAGCCATAAGGACGTCTTCTGAAAGCTGCCCTTGCAAGTCAGAGGGGGCAGGTTGGGGCCAGAGCTAAGAATGGGAGATGTGTATCAGGGAAAGGGACACAGCACAGAGGAGATTCTGAGCAGCACTGCATCCTATAAGGCAGCCTTAGGAGGCTGCTGTAACAGACAGGCTCCCCAAGACTGTCTAAATCACAGAGGGGCCTTTCCAATTGCCATAGCAGCGCCAGATTGCAAAGGTCCAAAAGTGCCTTAAAATCACTCCTCCCCAGGATCTGCAACTTCTCTGCTGTATCTCCTGGAGTCTCAGCCAAGTCTTTAAGGAAAGATTAGGGTGAAATCCTGGCCTCCATGAAGTTAATGGTGAAACTCCTATGGACTACAACAGGGACAGCTAATGAAACTACTTCAAATTCTTCAGACAACCAGAAGTCTCCCTTCCCTCCACCCTGATTCTACACTACCCTGAAAAAGTTAATTTTGAACTTTGTTTACACTTTTAATATTTGACTTATTTCAAATGTTTTCTAGAGCAATAGAAATGAACCTTTGTAGCAAACAAACAGATTCCTCTTACATCTCCTTTTTGGAGTTTGGTAGCTCCCAAAGAGTTTGTTCAATGTCACTAGTACATTACGGTCATCATCATCATCACTCCCATAACCGCATTGGTCATTGGGGCACCATCACTGATGAGCAATCAACCAATTGTCTCCACCCCTGACGATTGTGTGTCAGTGCTTGAGTCTCTGCGAAGTCCATTCCTGTCCACTCTTTTATGTTGTCAATCCTTTATGTGGTCAATCTCTTCTTCTGTCTACTTCTTCTTCTCTTCCCCTATACTGTCCCTTGGAGGATGATCTTGGATAGGCCAGATGATCTTGTTACATGGCCGTACCACTTCTGCTTGTGCTTCTTCACAGTCGTCAGGAGGCCTTCATATGACCCAGTGCATTGGGTGATGATGTTGTGGACCTCTTCACTAGAGATGTGGTTGAAGTAGGAGATGCCCAGGGTTTTACGGAAGCATCTCATCTCTACTGCCTGTATTTTCTGTTCAAGTTCTGCCATAAGGGTTCATGTCTCGCACGCACACAGAAAAATGGAGATGACAAATGCATGCAGCAGTTTCACTTTGGATTCCAGGGAGATGTTCTTATTCCTCCAAATTGGCTTTACCTTTGCCACTGCTGACATTGTTTGCGCAGTTCTTGCCCAAATTTCTGCCTTGGATCCTTCATCAGTGATGATTGCCCCCAAATACTTGAACTGTTTCACTGTCTCCAGCTCTTGACCCCTGACAGTGATGTGTGAGCTGATCCCATTATGTTTGTTTGTCATCAGCTTGGTTTTCTCTGCACTGATTTCCATGCCATATTTTGCGGAGGTTTCATCCTATCAATTCACAAGGTTGGCAAGTTCATCTTCGCTGCCTGCCAGGCCATCAATGTAATCAGCAAACTGAAGATTTGAGATTGTTCGCCCTCCCAATGCTGACTATGCATATGTGGTCTTCTAGGGCATCAGTCATTATGCGCTCCAAGTAGATGTTGAACAGGGTGGGCGAAAGAAGGCAGCCTTGCTGGACTCCAACAGTCAGACTTCGCACAACTGCTGGATTCCGGCAAGTACATTACAGTAGTTATTTGTAAATCCTCTTAATAGCAAAGCTGATGGTACTCCAATTAGCAAACATTTCTGAAATTTCAAAATGATGAGCACATAATTGCTTGAAAAATACGAGTCTTCTCTCTTCTGTTCCAATCTTAATGTCAAAAGACTTCATGGAAATGAAGATTCAGGGTAAGACATGAAAAGTAAAACTGTCATTAATGCTATGTAATATTGTTATTCTGTGAACCATTTAAATTAGTCCCCAGAAAGCTGGCACTGTTCCATTTTAAAGGCATGATTCAAGTTTTTATTTCAGAAACTATAAGAAGCAACTCTGTATTTTTTCAATGAAAATTTGATCATTTTAGTTCCCCGTGTCTCATTTTAAAATACATGCATTCAAATGTAGCCCTTCTCTAGAGGGCTAAGTAGAAAGCCTTGTAAAGTGAAATTCTGAAAGAAGAGTAAACTTTTTGATATTATTCCCAGGATTAATTTATCTTTCCTGGTTAGCTTTGGATCTTCAATTACCTCAACTTGCAGACAACACTAATTTCTCTTGGATTAAATAGTTTTCTTTCAAAAAAGAGATTGCCCATTATGACACACAAAACATCCATGGATAATAACGAAAAACGTTGTCAACTAAATTTGATACCTTTGGACACAATTTCACCCTAAATAGAGTCAAGCTATGGTTAATTTTGCATGACTGCTATTTCTCACTGAGGCAAGAGATTTTCTAGAACACAAGATGGCACTAAGCAAAGAAGAAACCATCATATAGTATAGGAGACTAGCGAACAATAGTTGCAATAGCATTTAAATGCTACAAAACAGTTGCTAAACGAAACTCAGTGCAATTACATACAAATTTAACCTCCAGCGCTGATGTCTACTCAGACTGATGACTCAACTTGGGGCTCAGATATCAGCCACTGATGTGGAAGGATTTGTTCAAAAACTTTTCAGCTGATGGGCTGTTTTTACTATCTCTTTCTTATACACAATAGAGTCATAGTATAATTAGATTCAGGAGAGGAATCATCTGCTATAAATGGTTTTGGGGGCCACACATGTGCTGTGGAAATGAGATGTGATAATTTGTCTTCTGCGATCTTACATGCCTTTGACAATAGGGATGGGAAATGTGATTAATGTGCACAGCACAGGTGAAGCTAATAGTTTGTAAACAATAATAGCTTTGCATGTCGCTGTGCTTGTCTTCAGTATAATTTGTCATTCAGTTTATAATAAAAATCAGTAAAAGTTTATAAGTTGTTAAATAAGTTGATAGGTAGGTTAAAATTAGTAAAATATAGTTAATGTATCAGTATTGCATATGAACTTGTGTTGGTTGGGGATGGTTACAGCACACGTGAAGTTGCTAGGCAATAAGTAATGGTAGCGTTACATGTGCTTGTGACTGTCTTCAGTATAACTTGCTTTTTATATATGTACTTATAGTAGTAAATACTTAATACATAATATTACATGTACTTGTGCTTGTCTCCAGTATAACTTGCCATTTGTATTAATCCTCACTCAGTGCTGGTCTTTAATTCTGTTTTTCTTATTCTGTCTTTGTTGCCTTTATAGTCGTAAGTCATTAAAAACCTTTCTTGAGGAATAATTAGTTGTTTAGTTTCTCTTTTGCAGACACTACTCAACCTCATTACATCTGTGTTGGGTGGTGGGAAGTAGCGATCACCCAGAGCCCCATTAGGGCCCTGACGTGTGCCTCCTCCTTCCATTAATCTCCACATGGTGTAGTCGGCAGGATTTCCGGGATATTCCAGGAACTTTGGGGAAATATTTGGGATAAGGGGCCGCAGTCAGATGCTTAATTCGTCTGCCCTGAGACCCATAAGCCTCTAAATACTCTGCGGTATAGTTTTTGGGATGAGGGGCCTCAGTCAGACACTTAATTCGTCTGCCCTGAGACCCACAAGCCTCTAAAGCCTCTGCGGTATAGTTTTGCATTCGGGAGCCCGTCAGACACTTGTCTGCCGAACTGCAGTAAAAGCAGTAAAAGACTCGGGTGATACACACTACTTAATAAAGAGATGTGCAATACACAAAGTTAGAAGAGTTGAAAATTTGAAGGGACTTAAAAAACTCTGACGCATAGTTACACCTGCCAGTATTCCTTTTTGTTGTCCAATTACTGGTTTTGGATTCTCGGGTCACTGTTAGTGAACCTTTTGTGAATCTGCCTCCCGCTTTCTACCTAACGGTACCTTCTTGCTGCTATAATCTTACGAAGGATCCTATTCCCTTAGTGTCATAAGCCATCGTGTTGTCCCTTTGATTTGCAGTGAGAGTGTCAGCGTCAGCATAAGTTAAGAAGATTGTCTTGTGCTAGGACTGATCTACCGCTGTGAATTTATATTTTCCTCAGTGTTAATAAGTCAAAGAATTGTGAAGTTCTGTGGCTGGTCCACGGTTGTAAGGTTTTATTCCCCAGTGGTATTTGATGATTAGCTAAATAAGTTTATGGTCCGATTAAAATATTGCAAACTATAACCATGGCTGCTAAATGGTTAAGACAACATGCCACAAAATGGGCGGGGCAAGTATCACTAACAAGGAAGGAGTTAGAAAAACCAAAAGAATCCACACCGCCCTGGAATGCTCCCACCCCCCTTGTAGGGTGGCAAGCAGCCCAGAGACAGCCAGCACAGGAACAGAATAAAACATTGGACACAGCTGCAAGGAACCTACAAAAAATACTAATGCTATCCCCTGTTATAGATATTTTTGGTAAACAGCAGGCTTCAGGTAGCTACCCTGTGCCTGAAGAATGGGGACAGAAATGGAAAAAGGTGACCCTAGCAAAATTAAAAGATGAAACTGGGTCCACTGCATTGCAACCATCACTTTATAATAAAAGCCACATTCAGGTTAAATTTAAACTGAGACCTAGACTGGTGCCTGTCAGAACGGGACAAGTAAGTGCACAAATGAAAAAAGTAGCACACAATACTTTCACTGAACTGGTAAATCAAATGAAGGAAAAAATGGAACAGTTCACAGAGCATATTAGGAGACAGGAGCTGCGACTCAATCGGAGGGGAGTAAATAAAAAAGAATTTCAAAGTAAAAAAACCAAAATTAAGCATTAAAACATGGAGTTGCCCCAAAACTACAGCAAAAAAGATCACTCCCACCATCCATTTGGCATGCACATAAAAGCAACAGACACTGGGGGAACAAATTCAGGTTTTACAAGAGCAGGTAACTACCCCCACTCTCCTCTCAAAGACAGGATAAAAACTAGGAGCGCAGTTCCCAACTGTGCAGGTTCCCAACTGCTTTGACCCACGAAACCACACTCCGTGCTCATATCTAAAAATATAACCTTATTTCTCAAATATTTTTACATACCGGTTAAGTTTTGTCCTTTATATGTTTTCTCAGTTTGCTAAACTCACTGCTGCTGCCTGTACTTTCATCTCGCTACCTTCCTAGGTTGCTCTTCACCCTCCCTCCCGGCCCCCATTTCCTCTGCCTCTCCTCACTTCAGCTCTCTCTCTTTGTTTTAAAAGTTAAAAGTTATAGTTTTTACAGAAATCTGTAAAGGATAAAGCAATTGAAAACAGGACAAAACAACAAACAAAGAGAAAACAAGGTAAAAACTTTATTTTATATAAATCCAGTAAATTAATTATTTTAACCCTTCAGGAATGCAACAGCTGGAATTATTCCTAACTTTCTTGAAGATATGGTTGTCAAGCAACAAAAATGCACACACTGCTTTTAATCCTAACTACAAATTAATATTTAAAACATACTTTTTTTCCATATAGCAAAGTTTTAAAATAATGTTAAATATGAAGTAATAAAAAATGTCTTAAGTTACTAAATTAATACAACAAATTTTAATTTTGTATTTTGTTTGCCTTATTTTGTATAGTTATAAATAGAATTTTGGCGCCATTTGTTTTTAATTGTAAGTTGTCCTGTATGTCGTGTTGTATGTTTGTGTGTCACGTGACTATTTTTTATTATTTTTATTTTGTTGCAACAAAAGTCAAGTTTATACCCCTTTAAAAATATTTGTATATGTGGTACCACACTATTTTAAGATCATGGTTGGGGTATAATCATAGTATTATTAGTACCAATTTTTTGTGCAAAGTTCAAAAAGGTTTCAGTTACAAATATATGCACATATATTTCTGCCTCAACAAATAATGCAGTTGCAAACAAAAGAATTCTCTTTTATCAATCACAGTTTTGTTTTGTTTTTTAAGTTTTTTTATTTGTTGTTCAAAGAAAAAATGTAAGGGGAAACCTCAACATTAAGGTAAAGATAATATTAACAAAATGTCAATTTCTTGTGTGGGCTTTTTATAAACTTGTTTGCACTTTTAAATATAGTTATAAGAATGTGATAGCAAAAATGTTTAAAAATAACAATTTATGCATAAAGCTAACCAAATAATTTCAACAGGTTTCCACGTTTTCAACAGGTTTCCACCTTTGGCTCCCAAACATAACAAAGCATCATGAAAGTTTAACACCCTCAAAGTATTTGCATGGATCTGTATTTAAAATTTATTTTGGTTTAATTTTATAGTTGGTTTAATTTTATACACTTTTCTTTTGTTATGTTAATGGGAAGCAATGATTGTTAAAGTTTGTGCTTCTAAACAGTTAACAAGAGTGAAGTTGGTATCAAAAAGAAAATTAACTCTAAAAGGCTTGTTAAAATTATGTTACGGACTCTTTTGCTGAAACAAAGTGTTCAGCAAGGGAAAGCAATACACTTTCTCATGGAAGATTGTGAGCATTTATTTTAGCCGTTAAGCACTACATTTAATATAAAATATTAGTAATGCACCTCAAATAAAAATGAATGTCTATACAACAATTGCAAAAAGTATAGCTTGGGTTATAAAAAACTTGGTCCCTATCACATTGTAAACACGCTAAATTAAACTGTGTATTAATTTGGGTTACTAAAAACAAGAAAAATGTAAAAAACAAAAAACCTTTATTATGTTAACTAAATAGATGTTTAAGTTGCATCCCACAGACTAAAGACATCAGAAGATATCACACCACAAAAATACCAGATGATATCAGTATCAGTAATCATGTGATTAATGTGCATAAGTCTTGTGAAGCAGTGTCAGGCCTCAACCTTCCAGAAGTTGTAAAAAGCGAGCACAGTAAAATCCTGCAAGCATAAGCAAAATCTAGCTAGGATGCTTTACAGACTAAAAAGGAAGTTTTGTAAAAGGAGATACGGGCTTGTGGTTACTATGCACTACAACCAGATACTTCTTTAGGCTGACTCAAGCGTTTTTGAGTCTAGCAAATTGACCACAATTAGAACAACAGGCCGCATAAAGAGAAGATGAGCTGAGCACAGGTGCACAGTTCATAAGATCAAGACAACTGCAAATACCACACTAGAACATTTGGCCACTGTAATTGATTGACCTGTTTTGAAACACGGCCAACAAATACTGTATAAATAAGGTGCAAAGGCGCAAGTGTGGGTGTGTGTGTTGACCTAAAAGAGATCACTCTTTGTCAGGCTCACATACACCCCCTGAACCGAAGAGACTTGCGCTTCACCGACTATCTGTGCCTGGCCAGTGCAGAAAGTGGTCGACTGAAGGTAACGTATCTTTGGAAAAATACAGGGTAAGGTTTCGGAGTGAAGAAGTCTGGTTGTGCTCGAGCTGGTTAATCTTAAGTCTGTATTAATACTATAGCTTAATTATATTAGTAAATTGTTTAAGTTACTTAGAGATAGTAGTTAGTAGTCAATAGTTAATGAATATGTAATAACTGTATATGTTCTTGTGCCTTGCTGGGAATGGGCACAGCACTGGTGAAGCTAGTAGTTTGTAAACAATAATAGCTTTGCATGTCGCTGTGCTTGTCTTCAGTATAATTTGTCATTCAGTTTATAATAAAAATCAGTAAAAGTTTATAAGTTGTTAAATAAGTTGATAGGTAGGTTAATTAGTAAAATATAATTAATTAATGTATCAGTATTGCATATGAATTTGTGTTGGCTGGGGATGGTTACAGTACACGTGAAGTTGCTAGGCAATAAGTAATGGTAGCGTTACGTGTGCTTGTGACTGTCTTCAGTATAACTTGCTTTTTATATATGTACTTATAGTAGTAAATACTTAATGCATAATATTACATGTACTTGTGCTTGTCTCCAGTATAACTTGCCATTTGTATAAATCCTCACTTAGTGCTGGTCTTTAATTCTGTTTTTCTTATTCTGTCTTTGTTGCCTTTATAGTCGTAAGTCATTAAAAACCTTTCTTGAGGAATAATTAGTTGTTTAGTTTCTCTTTTGCGGACACTACTGAACCTCCTTACATCTGTGTTGGGTGGTGGGAAGTAGTGATCACCCAGAGCCCCATTAGGACCCTGACGTGTGCCTCCTCCTTCCATTAATCTCCACAGGAAAATCCAGAGAAGTTGAAATTTGCAGAAGCTAAAGTATAGAGATTTTTATTTTTCCTCTCATTTTCCCTTTCTAAACTGTAAGCTGCCATCAGATTCTCAACCTTCTCTGCAAACTGACAAGATACTTTATTGTAATTTGACATATGCAGACCTCGTAATACTCAATATCTCAGTTTAACAGCTGCGGGTTCTTTACTCTTTATCATCTGTACAACATAACTTGATTGTTTTCTCAGTTTATCAAATAGTAGAGAAGAAAGGGAAACACTGGGTGTCAGGATAGATTTTTCTATTATTTTCAGAAACTTTCATCTTGATTGTATGTTCTTAATTCTTTTGAGTTTTCAAAACTTTCAAAACTAGGTGAACAAAGTGGTTCTGTGCTGCTGTTTTATAAACATTATTTATAAACATTGTTAAATTTCTCAGGAGAATTAGGAAGGTGAGCCCTCAATAGACATGGGGTGATGCAACTAGGAGAAGAGCTTGTAACAGTGGGCACAATGTGTGTGGTATGCAATGTGTGTGTCAGGCTGAAACGAATAATGCACTGTTCTTCAGAGCAATTGTTTTGAAGAACAAAACCCTAATAAATTGATACATAACAACATGCTCATGTCATTCAGATGGTGTTAATGTTCACTAAGAATTTGCAGAGCCTGTGAGAATGGGAACTATGTTTGGGTGATAGACTTCACTTGACACTATTTTTTCCTTTTTTGTTATGTGAAATGTGATATTTCTGTGACTTTTAAAACTTTGTTCATATCTAGTAACCCACAGCAATGGGCTGAAGAGTGGAGATTTCACACACACAGTCAGCCAAAGAGTGAGAAATTGAAATGACATGGCTCCATTGCTACTTTGTTGTTGAGGAAACCCAAGTAGCTTTTCAGTTTGTGATCCTGTCAAATGAATTTTTGTATGATGTACCAGGACAAAACTCTCAAAACCTTCAAACAAATAGAATTTCTGTTATGTTGTATTTTTTAATTTAATTTAATAATTTAATTTTTTATCTTTTATGTAGGTGCACCTTGTAACAGTGTAGTGAAATAAGGATTGCCATGAATACCCAACTATAAATGCATATATTAAATGATCAAGTGATTTTTTTTATCTCTCTTATTTCTTTAAAGAGGCAGCTTAAAGATGAAGCAATCTATTCTGCATTTCTTTATCACTTAAGAAATAAGAATTCCATCTAGGTTACTAATGCAAATGCAATACACTACTGCAGCAGAATGGTTGCCTCAGTTATTTACTATATTGGTATAGTACCTCTTTAACTGAAAGTTATTTTGTTAAATGTACTTCCTGCTAATGTACCTTATTATTATACCAGATAGTTCTGCATCTCATAGGTATTGTGACAGTGGTTTAAGAGGAAGGTGGAAGAAAGCCCATAATGGACTACTATGCACTATCCTGTAAATAAGGGGAAATTCTTTCTAACCTATATAGGTCAGTGATTAGCTTATACCATGAAGCATGATGATTTTATTCCTCCTAAAAATCGTTTTATCCTTTCTAATGTACCAGTAATTGTGGATGTTCTCATTATCCATCTAAAATATCTACTCTGTTTTTGAATCCTACTAAGCTTCTGGCCTCAATCTCTAAATACAATGGATATTTTGAAAGTCAAAGTAAAACTGAAAAATGGCAATCACAGAACATACACTTTTTTGCAAAAAATCTCAACGGCAATAAATGAATTTAGGGAAAACAGACATCTTCTCAATAATTACTCCACCAATTAAGTATAATTTAATTTTTCTGCACTTGTTTGATTAAGTAACTTTTACGGATCTACTGAGATAATCCAAGTAGAATGGACAGTAGTCAGCAAAGAACAATGAAACCATGTAACAGTTCACCACTGCCTACATGTAGTGCCCTGCAAATCCATCGATATCTGCTTTATATCCACGGATATTCGCAGACTATTTTTGCAGATTGGATTGGATACAAATTTTGTATCCACGCAGGGCTCTACCTACGTATTGTTAGGCCACAAGTGTATTTGGAAACAAATTTGAGTATGGGAAAGGAACTTCCAATTTGAGCTTTTATTATATCAAAGAGCAAAGTATAGCTAAATAGAAACAGTACAATGTATTTAGCAACTGGGAGCTTTTATCCGTCACTGTGCAGTATGAACATAGTGATCCTCACAGTATAATTGATCGCCGTCTAGAAGCTGATGTTGACATTTGTGCCTATATTCCAAATGTGCATGCCAATTCTGGTGCATTTCAGTTTGAAAGTGGCACCTGTGCAAGGATATAAATTCTGGCTTTAAGCTGTATGTGGAGATCTAGGTTTGGAATTGAATGGGTATTGGGAAACATGACTGTATCAGAGTAAGTACATGGATGTGTGTGAAAGGAATGAGAGCAGTGCTATGAGAGCGAAGACGAGTACAGTTGGAAATCTACATGAACTAAAGGAGGTATTGGGTCAAGGGCAAGCCTGGACTGAAAGATCATTAGTGGATAGAAAGGTAAGTTAGTGGCAGTGAGAGAAGCACAGCTCTGCTACATTTATTTTTTTAAAAGAACAGTGCTCTGATTTTCTATCTCTGCATTATTTCCTTCAACAAAGAGGTTGTATTGTTTTCAGGTCAGCTGAAAGTGTCCTCGTACCTTCAGGTCCTAGAATCCTTTGTACAAGTTACCAGGTTGCCCTGTATTAGCCATCACAAAACGCCTTAGAGTATAATGGAACTAAAAGACCAGGCTTCACATTACTTAGATGTAAAGAGCAAAGTCCCTTTAGAAGACACTTTTAACTGATCTGAATGTAAGCAACAAAGTTCTTAATACAATATAGGAAGACTAAAAAAAAAAGTGTATGTGAAATTGAAAGATACAGGGAAAGAAAGCAGGAAAAGTTTTATTCTTTGGCACTAAAAATATATTTACATTGCATCAATGTTACAAATTTGTAGAGTTTGGGGAGGAGAATCACACACACACACACACACACACGCCTATCTTAAAGTACTAAAGTATACTTTCATGCTCCCCTTCAGTTTGAGTACTCTTCTCACTTCCTTCCTATCCCCAACAAGTGGGAACCCTGGCTTCCAATCAGCTGTTATTCTCTCCTTTCTACTTCCAGCAGGCTCTCTTCCACCCCCCAGCCTGCCTCCCAGTTCTCTCAGCCAACTGTCAGAACACTTCACCCCCTCCTCCAGTGGCTTTGCTATAAAAGTGAAAATTAGACAGGTCAGAACCTTCCCCCATGATGTACACAAGTGGCCACCCAGCAGACTTGAAATTATCCAGTTGACACCCAACCAGGGACTAGCTAGTTTCCAAAGGGTTGTATTTGAAGTTCAAAACTTCCAGTAATTTATCTTCTTCCCATGGCATCTATTTTCCTCCTCCTCCCGCTTTTCCATTCATTGTGAGCTACTGTGTCAGTGACTTACCAGAGCTGTTTGTGAGGGCTTTATGGACCACCATAGACACATATAGCCTGCAATTTGCCCCTATCCAGGAATTAGTTTTTAAATTTTTATTTCAATGGGTGAACCTAGACCAGCTGCATTTCAAAAATCATCAATACATCACTGGCATGAAGTGCTTAGAATCAGGTAGCTTTCTCTTAATATACCTGCCTAAATCCATCCTGCTCATACTGATGCTCCTCCTACTGAATTCCCAAAGACCTAAATCCTGCTGCATCCTAAAGCCTCTGCAGCTATCATCTCTTTGGTGAGATCAAGAAGCATGCTCTGCATTTTCACATGCCAAGAAAAGAAAAATCTGTTTTGTTCGCCAAAAAGGCTACACTGAACACTACTTTTTTGTCAGTTAAAATCCAAAAGGCAGATAAAATCAACCCGAGAGTTTGGAACAAGATTCTGAACCGCATCAACCTAGCAAATTGTGAAAAACAGTTCTTCCTCATGTAAAAACTGTTCCACAAAGATGCCTGTCAGTGAGATTTGAAGTTAGCTATCACAGAAATGCAAGCCATACAGGTCAAACTTTCCAAGCAACAGTTTTAGGAAATTTTGTAGACAGTTACTTTTTCTGATTCCACTCTTCTTTCAGTGTACTACATCTTGTTTTTATCTTATGCTTCCTGTCTTATATTAGATATAGCACGTACATGACCAAAAATCAATGTTAGATACTAGTTTCAAATCTGCTATAGAGTAGACCAGCAGTCTATCACTTTGGCACCTAAATTATACAAATCCCAATCTCAGAAAAATGCAGTTATCTGAAGTTTTAAGCTATATAACTAACCCTGGGTATTAAAACAAAATATATCAATCTTCCCTGGCACAACACAAAACTGAATGCTCTAAACTGCTAGCATTGTATTTGATGAGCTTTCAGTTCTACTTCAAAATTTTCAACTAGCTTAACTACAGTGGAACCTGAGTGTGCTAGCAACATTGTGGAAACCCATAGCTCTTCAACCTTTTGACTTGGCTATATGCCAATCAAAAAGCTATATTCTGCAAAGAACACGTCTGGAATCCATACACTAAAGTGTTCAATAAATTTCAAAAAGGTGCAATATGGCAGAAGTACCACTTAGCATACTCTACTCCAAAGGGTGGAAAGCAATGATTATAGGGATCATTTACTCTACTATTAAGAAATGCAATGGAGTGTCTCCTTAAGGAAATACTAGACAAATCACTTTTACCGTTATATGAATTTGAAGGATCCCTTTTTTTGTTTTGATTGCAATGAACAAACGTATTTTCACTATTAATATAACTGGGCATGCCACTTCCACCAATTTATATTATCTGTCATGACAGGTGATAGCAAAATGTCTTTTTTTCCCATTCCAATTACTAGTCCAGCAGCAGTACTGGCCCTAGCATATTTGTAGTAGCCTCCACAGGGATTCTAGCCCAGTAGGTTGAGGAATATTAAACCTTAAAATCACATGATTTTTATATCATCTTGGTTCTCCCCTTTCCCCCCATTTCAATCTGATGGGACTTCAGCAGCTGATATCTCACATACCCACAAGGATAACCAGCTCCTGCTTCATTCCACGTGTAAGGTGGATCTCCTGCTTCCAGAGGGTATAAAGCTACAGCTCTCATACATAGTTCTACTACTAGTGGTTTGCAAGACGGTGCTCACTAAAATCACATTGAAACTGAAGTGGATGAAGGAAGAAAGAAAGTTAGTAATTAGAGCAATGCAATTTTATATTTCAAAATCCTGCAATGTGCCAAGCTCAGAAATAAATGCTATATACCTGTGGTTATCAAACAGTTGTAGAGAGTATATGTTAGAGATCTGTAGAGAGGTTCTCTTCTAGGAGTCCAAATGCTAAATTGCATTAAAAGGCAGCTAAACATACATTAAATACTTCCATGTAAGAAAATGCTGTTGACACAGAGTGGTATGTCACTATAAATGGGAGGGGAGGAGTACGCTTCTAAAATGTGGTCCACAATATGAACAAGTTTAATCCCACAAGAACCTCGATAAAATAAGATTCCTAGTTTTATGATTGAACACAGCACTCATTGGTAGCCCTCAAGGGTCACAATATGTCAGAGTTTAAAACCTCTTGCTGTTCCCCTGATCGGACAGTGAGAATTTTTGGCACTGGTCCATGACTGAATGAGATGATCCCCTCACTGAAAATTAAATTTCTTTGAAATCTCTGACAAAGATTAATTTAAGCACTGAAAGTCCTGAGGCCAAATGAACAAAAATAACTATAAACAATGTTAGCAACACAAGGTGGGTGAGGTAATGTCTTTTATTGGACCAAACTTGGTTGGTGAAAGAAACAAGCTTTCAAGCACACACAGAGCTCTTCTTCAAGACTGGGAAAGATATTCAGAGTGTAACAGCTAAATACAAGGTGGAACAGATTGTTTAGCATAAGGAATTAGCACATGTCGCAACAGATCATTCAAGGTGAAGTAGACAGCTAACACCTCTACAGCTGTAGGACAAAGGAGGGTTAATAGGTTACAGATTGTTGGGATGAGCCATAAAACCAGTGTCTTTATTAAGTCCATAATGTTCAGTGCCTAGCAAAGTTATGACTAATTCCCAGACTCGTCTTTTGAAGGTATTGTGTAGGTTTCCTTTGAAGATGAGGATTAAGAGGTCAGATTTGGAGTGATCTCTTTGTGAAAAGTGCTCACCCACAGGATATAGGGTGCTTTTGTCTTTTTCCATTTTCCTGTGCGAATTCATTCCAGAGCATAGTGATTGTCTCGTTTCAAACGCTGGGGGAAAGCTGCATGGCCAGAGAGCGGTGGCTGCTGGCCAGGAGCCCAGCACTGAAAGCAGCGCCACCGCCAGCAGGATGGCATGGTATGGTAACAGGACCCCTGGGATCCCAGTCCCACTGCAGGGCTCTACCCCTACCTTTTTTTCCCCCCGTCCACCCCATTTTTCTGCACGTCCTCTCCCCACCGGCTTTGCACCCTGGGCGGCTGCCCCGCTCACCCCACCTTGGTTATATCTCTGGTAAAATATGTGGTTGTAAACATCTAAATACAAATATGTACAGTAAGCTACTCTTTCCAATAAACTTGTTATGACTGAATGTGTTGTTAATTACAATAACTGCCACACACTCAAAGTCATAACAAGTTTAAAATTTAAAATTAAATCATTGCTTGAGCCCTGGCACCTCTTTCATTACCAATTAAGCACTGGCTGTGACATTTTTTCCTTGGAGTCCCCTGGGCAATGAATTAATTGAACAGTATGATCAGTTTAATAACCTTTTCCAACACAAAAGCTGTTTTTTCACAACACAAAATAAGTATCTTTGTATGTCCCAGGAATGTTTATTATTCATTGTTACTTATCTGTCCTGCAACATAGTTGCATGTGATACTTTATAAACAAGAAAGAACATGAGGTACCTCTTTCAAAGATCTTATAAAGTAATTAACACTTAACTAAAACAGGCCCGTGAAACCTCAGGACTAAGTAATCTGGGCATAAAGCATCAATACACTGAATACAACCCATCTGGTATGTTTGGATATACATGAACACAGTAACGTCAACAGCACTTCAGATAGATTTTACAAGAAGCAACATTGTTTACAAATTCTTTCAGTTTTTCAAATTTAAACCTGTTCCTGCTGTTTCCTAGAAAATACTATATATGTAAAACCTTAAACCTTTTATCAGGAGTGAATGAATTCATCTCTGAACTACTATGGTTTGTGCAGCTTTCCAAATGGTTTGGTCATGGCTCCTCAAACTGGAAATTTTGTCAGCAAGCATGAAGGATCAGTCAAATTCTTCCTTCCCTCTTTTCTTCCAAACTTGCTCACACTTAATAGCAAATTTTTTTTATCATCAAGTATCACAGTCAAACATATTAAGTTTCTTTTGTCCATTTTCAGGAATGTTACCCACTCTACCTTAAATGGCTCCTACAATCATAGTGTGAGAGTGCCTCACAACAAAGATTAATGCATTTATCCTCACAACATCCCTGTGATGTACAGAAGAGGTTCCAGCAATTTTCTCCCAATAGAACCTATCAGAATGGAAGAAATATTGAGGGCAACCACTATATATCATAATTTTAAATCACACAAACCATTACAGAAAGAACTTTGCAAGACTGTTTGCATCAATATTCTTGCTCAGAAAAAAAGTTGAAAGGACTGAACTTACATGACATTTTTAATCAATGAAAGTATTGTATTATTACCAACTCTCCCTACATTAAGCCAATTTGTTTATATTTGGGAACATTTTATCTTATTCATTTAAAAGGAACACAATTTATACAACTATTAACATTGCTAATTCTATATTAACAGTGGACCACATATTTCACTAATGTTTTGCTTTTAACCCACTGCCATTAAATATACATTTCTGACAACGTGACATAGGGTAACGACCCATCCCTTACTTCAAGGAACTGCTTTTTATTTTATTGATTTGTCTCTTAGGGTGACCACCTGTCCCTTATTTTAAGGGATATCCCTAGACTCCCTTATTTCATTGTAAGTCACATAAGTAAGTGAAGGCTGAATCAAATCTTTGCAGAGCAGCACTAAGCAATGTAGTGTAGAATTCAGACTGAAGAAACCAATCTTTTAACAAAAACTAACCACAAAACTTTAAAAAAAGATTTTCCTTTTGCATTGTCCTAAGACTGCATTGAATTGCACACCTGAAATAAAAATCATGGATGTGGCTTCTTGTTTGAGACTTTGTTAAAACATGATATTACATATTCAAAAATTTCTCCACTCCAGTCCTGTGTTTTTGTATTTGTAACATAGGTAAGGAAATGCTAAGAAGAAATCAGAAAACTTCTGGAAAGGGAATGGTTCTTTAGTGGCTAAATAAACAGTACATGCTTGCCACATAAGAGCACAGTATGTTTTATCCCAAAAAAGGCTCAGTGAATACTGTGTGCAGGAGAAGGAGTGGGCTTTGAAAAATGATAGCCAGCTCCTTCTCCTAATTTCTTAAAACTTGAGGAATTTATGCTGTCCATTCTTACCTCAAATGCAGCCGAGGAAACAATATTTTTCTTGTGTAAACATACCTGGACAGATTGCAGAAACCTGCTAAATATTGATTTTGTTAAGGCTGAGCTTGAAGTTAAAGTTAATTTCAAATTGTAGATGTAAGGAGTTTTATGAATTGATTTAAAAAAAAATCAAAGATATTATGAGTTTTAATACATTCCAGTATAAGTACTATTTTAAACATTACATTGAAGCTTATGATGATTGCAATGTATACTTGAGGGTAGTAAAAAAGCACACACAAGAAAAAAATATACATGGTATGCTATGGGAAATAGTGTTTCCTTTAAATGTCCCTTAAAATAAAGTGTCGTCCCTTATTTTTCATGTGTTTTTTTCCTTATTTTTGTCCCTCAAAGATGGTCACTCTACATGACTACTAGTGATTTGCACAAGGCATTGAGATCAAATGGACTCAATGTCTGCCTTAAGACTGAGAAACCCACAACATGGTAACATTTCTCCTATCTGAAAATAAAATCTGGTCAAAAATAATTCTTTATAGGGCTGCAATCACCAAAACTGAGAACTGCATTTGAGATAGTAGTGATGGAGCTATAGATACTCTCCATGCCCAGAAAAGGAAAATAATCCCCAAAATGTAGGTTCAATGAGTTTCTAAATTAAGTTCAAGTCTATCTTGCTAGGAACATCAGCATGGACAAAATACCACAGTGTGAAGCCATAGAAAAGTTCTATTTCTACTCAAACAGGATCACTTTAGGAGCCATGTAGAAGAGGATATAATGGTGTAGATTCTGGAGAATGATTTATCAAATTAAAGAGCATATCAAACTATATCCTGAGTACTGAGAAATATAGATAATCAAAGAAAACTGATACAGAACTGTGTGGTATACATAGGTTACAGGTATCTTCCAAATTTGGAGGTAGAGCTGGTCAAACTATTTCATTACAGATACAAGGTCTACCTTTCACTGGTTTTACACCAATGGAGATCCAGTGATTTAACAGAATCCTGATTTACAATGTCACAGCTCAGGTAAAGCTCCCCCTCCTAGAGATTCACCAGGCTGCTGTGTTTAAGAACATAATGGCCATACTGGGTCAGACCAATGGTGCATCTAGCCCAGTATCCTGTCTTCCAACAGTGGTCAATGACAAGTGCTTCAGAGGGCATGAACAGAATAGGGCAATCATCAAGTGAGCCATTCCCTGTCATCCACTTCCAGCTTCTTGCAGTCAGAGGCTAGGGAGACCCAGAGCAATGGCTTGCATCCTTGACCATATTGGCTAATAGCAATTGATGGACCTATTCTGCATGACCTCATCTAATTTTTTGAACACGGTTATAGTTTTGGCCTTCACAACACCAGCTGGCAAGGAGTTCTACAGGTTGACTGTGCGTTGTGTGAAGAAATACTTCCTTTTGTTTGTTTTAAACCTGCTGCCTATTAATTTCATTAGGTGACCCCCTAGTTTTAGTGTTATGTGAAGGAGTAAACAACACTTCCTTATTCACTTTCTGCATAATTCATAATTTTATATACCTCTATCATATTTTTTTTAGTCACCTCTTTTCCCAGCTAAAAAGTCTCAAACCTTCTAATCCCTCCTCATATGGAAGCTGTTCCATACCTTTAATCATTTTTGTTACCCTTTTCTGTACCTTTTCCAATTCTAATATATCATTTTTGAGATGGGGCGAGCAGAACTGCATGTGATATTCAAGGTATAGCCATATCATGGATTTATATAGTGGCATTATGATATTTTTGTCTTATTATTTACCTCTTTCCTAATGGTTCCTAACATTGCGTTAGATTTTTGACTGCTAATGCACATTGAGTGGATGTTTTCAGAGAACTATCCATAATGACTCCAAGATCCCCTTCTTGAGTGGTAACAGCTAATTTAGATCCAATCATTTTGTATATATAGCTGGGATCATGTTTTCCAGTGTGCATTACTTTGCATTTATAAACATTGAATTTCATCTGACATTTTGTCACCCGATTTTGTGAGAGCCCTTTGTAACTTCAATCTGCTTTGGACTTAACTTGAAAACATCTGCTCTATTCTCCGTACTGCAAGTTTAGTTAGCCATGATAATTTTAATGGACAATGAGGCCACAGAACCTTACCATCAAGGGATCCCCTCCAGCAGCTCCTGCAATTACTTGTCACTCTTAATAGACAACTCTCAATCCCACTTTGAATCTCTCATGTAATATTTTCTAAACAGGGACAAGCATATGTATCCTTCCAGGCATATTTAGCTTCAGTCATAATACATAATGTACTGTACACTTTATCTATCACAGACTTTTACAATAATTTCAGGCTGTGCACACATGCCACAGTCTCTGTTGTCACCTCACCCTTCATACACAAAATTCTTTTTCTGATAGAGAATTTTGCTTCTGCATCTTCATCCAAGGGCCAATGTAAACATAATGGGAAATCACTGGCAGTATATTTATGCTACGCATTCTGTTCAAAATTTCTTTTATAGTATATCAGAGACACTGACTGATGTTACAGTGAACTAATTTCTGGAACCACCTTCTAACTTCAGTTCTAGGAGCTGCAGAAAGAGGTGCAGGAGACACACTTTTTCCTAAGGGTTCAATTGTGCTCTGTAGGCACAGTCCTAAATTGGGAGTAGCATGGATGAGCACAAATCCAGAAGAAGCACCAGGAGCACAAAGACTGTGTATCTGCTGCTATACCCATGTAACATATTATTCCTTGCTATACAGTATGGGGGACCAGATGACCCCAATCCCTCCTCATCCACTTTGGGGCACCATCCACTTGAAATGTCTGGCAAAATTCCATTTGGAGATATTACATTCTGCCTGCATACATTCCCTTTGCAGTTCCATCTGAACTCAGTGCACTTCACTTTTGTGTAGTGCTGCTTGTGCTGTTCAACAATTGCCACTTTTACCGTACAAACAGCTGCATTTCAGGGCTGATGAAGTGATCTTTACACTAGTATATAGCTTCTAAATGGTTCTGCAGTTCTTCCAATTAAAGAAGATATATTTGGCAACACCATAATCAAGATCATTTTACACTTTTGTTTTAGCAAACATGGGGTTGTGCTTTTGCTAAGACATAAGCAGTAAGAACAACAGTAGTACTTTCCCTCAGTTTTCCCTGAGGTTGCTTGAACCTTCCTAGAAGAGGTTAGAGCATCCCTAGGAAGGTCATCCTCACAGTCTGAAAACCTCTGGGCTAGAATATTTCCTTTACCAGAGAGCATGAATTGCTCCTCTGTCTCTATCAGGTTTCAGATTTTATCATTACTTGGTGTCTTTCCTGTTCCCCCTTTCTTCCTCTGGTTACTCTGTATGGGTAATTCACCCTCATTATTTACAGGAGTAAATATTTTGAGTCAATTTACTAAGCAAATTATATATGGCCAGATTCTGTCACCTTTATTCATGCTGTGTAACTCCTCACTTGTTGAGTAAGGTACTAAATCAACACGAATCTGGCCAGAGAGGATTAACAGTTAAGTCTTCTCTCCATCATATGGCCCAAAGAGTTGATGACTTTCCTTTGAAATGAAAATCCAAATAATTAAGTTTAGCATATTCAATCATTTTGAATCATCTCTTTCTAAAAATCTGTATTGTGTTTTCTAATCCACAGATGGATGCAGTTGCAAGAAGAAGGAACAGGAAGTAGGACAAGAAAGTGCATTTCAGACAGGTTCCCATATGAACTTGCATCACAGTATTGTTTACTTGGACAATCACTGGTGAGATGTTGGTCTTTACAGTTGTCCTAATCTACTCATTTGCAGTTTACAAATTTAAAATCTATGGTAAATAAAAATATACTGAGGTCAGATCCCAGTCCAACTGGGTTAGGTTTTAGAAAGTAGGCACATTAGAGGAATAGTAGTGTCATGTTGAAAATATGACTGGGGGGTATGTCTTCACTGCAGTTAACCCAGGCTTTTACCTGGGGTTTAGCTCAACCTCCAACCACCTCACTGTCCACAAACAGGAGCATTTTACCTGGATTTGAAGGTGTTTTAAGGCTGAGTTAGTTTACTCAGCTAGGACGTGGGTTAGAACCTGGACTCCAGTTTAACTCAGTTTGGAACCCGCCTACTTTGCAGTGAGATTGCTGGCTAATTCATTCAATTGCTCATAGCTGTCCCATTCCTTCACACAATTCTCCCCAAAGAACACACAATTGACTGGGGAAATAATCACAGAGGATCTCAACAGAAAGTACCATGGGATATGTCCTCAGACACACACACACAGGCATGTACAAAAATATAGAAGACAATAATGCAGGTAGAGCTTTGCAATGGTGATGCTCACACCTGAGCTAGGCTAATTTGGATGCTCAGACCTGGATCCTGATCATCTACACTATCTCTGCAGTGAATATATACCCTTGGAGTCAGAAGACCGGGAGCTGTTCTTGTCTGTGTCAGACTCTTGCTGTGTGACCTGGGACAAGTTACTTAAGGACCCTGTGCCTCAGTTTCCCCACCAACATAATGGAGATAATGATGTTTCATTACCTTACATTAGATTGTGAAGCTTCATTTCTAAAGTCAATAGAAAGTCTCCCATTGGGCTTATGTATAGAATCATAGGACTGGAAGGGACCTCGAGAGATCATCTAGTCCAATCCCCTGCACTCATGGCAGGACTAAGTATTATCTAGACCATTCCTGACAGGTGTTTGTCTAACCTGCTCTTAAAAATCCCCAATGATGGAGATTCCACAACCTCCCCTTATTCCAGTGTTTAACCATCCTGACAGTTAGGAAGTTTTTCCTAATGTCCAACCTAAACCTCCCTTGTTGCAATTTAAATCCATTGCTTCTTGTCCTATCCTCAGAGGTTAAGAAGAACAATTTTTCTCCCTCCTCCTTGTAACAACCTTTTATGTATCTAAAAACTGTTATGTCCCCTCTCAGTCTTCTCTTCTCCATCCTAAACAAACCCATTTTTTTCAATCTTCCCTCATAGGTCATGTTTTCTAGAACTTTAATCATTTTTGTTGTTCTTCTCTAGACTTTCTCCAATTTGTCCACATCTTTCCTGAAATGTGGCACCTAGAATTGAACACAATACTCCAGTTGAGGCCTAATCAGTGTGGAGTAGAGCAGAAGAATTACTTCTCATGTCTTGCTTACAACACTCCTGCTAATACATCCCAAAAGGATGTTCGCTTTTTTTGAAACAATGTTACACTGTTGACTCATTTAGCTTAAGGTCCACTATGACCCCCAAATCCCTTTCCGCATTACTCCTTCCTAGGCAGTCATTTCCCATTTTGTATGTGTACAATTGATTGTTCCTTCCTAAGTGGAGTACTTTGCATTTGTCCTTATTGAATTTCATCCTATTTACTTCACACCGTTTCTCCAGTTTGTCAGATCATTTTGAATTTTAATCCTATCCTCCAAAGCACTTGCCACACCACCGAGCTTGATATTCCGCACACTTTATAAGTGTACTTTCTATACCATTATCTAAATGATTGATGGCAATATTGAATAGAACCGGACCCAGAATCTCTGTGGGACCCCACATGTTATGCCCTTCCAGCATGACTGTGAGCCACTGATAACTACTCTCTGGGAACAGTTTTCCAACCAGTTTTGCACCCATCTTATAGTAGCTCCATCTAGGTTGTATTTCCCTAGTTTGTTTATGAGAAGGTCATGTGAGACAGTATCAAAAGCTTTACTTTTAAAGTCATGATATATTACATCTACCGCTTCCTCCCTATCCACAAGGCTTGCTACCCTGTCAAAGAAAGCTATCAGGTTGGTTTGACATGATTTGTTCATGACAAATCCATGCTGACTGTTACTTATCACCTTATTATCCTCTAGATGTTTGCAATTTGATTGCTTAATTATTTGCTCCATTATCTTTCCGGGTACAGAAGTTAAGCTGACTGGTCTGTAATTCCCCAGGTTGTCCTTATTTCCCTTTTTATAGATTGGCACTATATTTGCTCTTTTCCAGTCTTCTGGAATCTCTCCCGTCTTCCATGACTTTTCAAGGATAATCGCTAATGGCTCAGATATCTCCCCAGAAAGCTCCTTGAGTATTCTAGGATGCATTTCATCAGAGCCTGGTGACTTGAAGTAACTTGTCTAAGTAATTTTTAACTTCTTCTTTTACTATTTTAGCCTCCAATCCTACCTCATTTTCACTGACATTCACTATGTTAGACATCCAATCACCACCAACCTTCTTGGTGAAAACTAAAACAAAGAAATCATTAAGCACCTCTGCCATTTCCACATTTTCTGTTATTATTCTCCCCCGCCCCCATTGGGTAACGGACCTACCCTAGGTAGGTCTTCCTCTTGCTTCTAATGT
Organism: Terrapene triunguis; assembly: GCF_002925995.2. Taxonomy (NCBI): domain Eukaryota; kingdom Metazoa; phylum Chordata; order Testudines; family Emydidae; genus Terrapene; species Terrapene triunguis. Next base: position 45,699,948 of record NW_020664419.1, on the reverse strand, counting down.
ATTTGTAGAATGTTTTCTTGTTAACCTTTATGTCTCTAGCTAGTTTGATCTTGTTTTGTGCCTTGGCCTTTCAAATTTTGTTCCTACATCCTTGGGTTATTTGTTTATATTCATCCTTTGTAATTTGACCTAGTTTCTACTTTTTGTAGGACTTTTTTTTAATTTTTAGATCATTGAAGATCTCCTGCTTAAGCCAGGGTGGTCTCTTGCCATACTTCCTATCTTTCCTACGCAGTGGGATAGTTTGCTCTTGGGCCCTTAATAACGTCTCTTTGAAAAACTACCAACTGTCTTTAATTGTTTTTCCCCTTAGACTGCTTCCCATGGGATCTTATCTACCAACTCCCTGAGTTTGCTAAAGTCTGCCTTCTTGAAATCCACTGTCTTTATTTTGCTGTTCTCCCACTTACCATTCCTTAGAATCATCAACTCTATCATTTCATGATCACTTTCACACAAGCTGCCTTCCACTTTCAAATTCTCAACCAGTTCCTCCCTATTTGTCAAAATCAAATCTAGAACAGTCTCTTCCCGAATAGCTTCCTCCACCTTCCGAAATAAATTTTTTTCTCTAATATATTCGAAGAACTTGTTGGATAATCTGTGCCGTGCTATTTTCCCCAACAGATGTCTGAGTAGTTGAAGTCCACCATTACCACCAAGTCCTGTGCTTTGGATGATTTTGTTAGTTGTTTAAAAAAAAGCCTCATCCATCTCTTCTTCCTGGTTAGGTGGTCTGTAGTAGACCCTTACCATGACATACCCTTGTTTTTTTATCTCTTTTATCCTTTCCCAGAGACTTTCAACAAGTCTGTCTCCTATTTCCATCTCATCCTCAGTCCAAGTGTATACATTTTTAATATACAAGGCAACACTTCCTTCCTTTTTCCCCTGCCTGTCCTTCCTGAGCAAGCTGTACCCTTCTACACCAATATTCTAGTCATGCGTATTATCACACCAAGTCTCTGTGATGCCAACTATGTGTAGGCTCATTATGAAAGTCAATTGAATAAGTACCATTAACTTCAATGGGCATTCTATCAGGCATTAATTGTGTAAAGCACTTTCAGATCCTAAGCTGGGAAACATTCTGAAAAGTAAAGTAGTAGCTATAGAAGTAGTACATTTACAAAATGAATCCTGGTATCCTCAAGGTCTTTATTTAATTTGAAAGAATTTGTTATTACTACTGTGTACTACTACTGCCACAATTCTTTCCCAAGAAACATTTCTTAGATGAACTCTCAACTAAATAGGAGCATTACTGGAATTAAAAACATAAAGCAGTCTCTTAAAAGCAAAACCATATATCATCCAACACTGCATTATTATGTCTCTGTAATATTCCAATTAAACCAGAATAAGGTGATATAATAAATGTTTGGCTTTACCCTAATAAAAGCTTGAACTGGTTCATTGAAGTGATATCACTAACCCAGTCCAGCTAATTGAACTAAAATCATTCTATGTGTAATTTTTTTCATCCCTTAAATTAAAAAACAAAGCAAAGGAGGCAAGGATCACTGAGTTCTTTTCATGGTTATTGCCTGACATTTAAAATAGCTGTTTTCAGCCATTATAAATGGCAGACATGACTTGCAAAACTTAAGCCCCACAGTTCAGACTGTGGAGCTGTGAATAGCGGTGCATACCAAAGTGCTGTGCTGTAATTCCCCTGTGTGGATTGCAGGCACAAACTAAAAGGTTCCTAATTCACATTAATATCATCCTCCACAAACAAGAACTCTTAGTTCACATCTTCAGAGTCTATGTGGAGTGTTACAGCTGAGCACTTCAGTGCGCACTGCTATTCATGCTCCTGTAGTCCAAACTGTGGGGCAGTGTAGATAAGACCTCAGATTGAACCAGGCAGTATCAAAGTAACAACAATGCAGTACCTTTGTCTATGCTGCACAAAGCAGTTCTTTAAATAACAAAATTCAATAACCGCATTACTTAAATAACTTCCCTGCATGCTGGATTAAATTAACATTTAAATCAGTAGTTGGCCAGCTATACTATACAATGTTACTAATTCAGCACAGTTTATAGATGTGGTGGTGTTTGAATTAAATTAATGCTTACATTGAAGTCAGAAAAAGAACCTACTAGACAGAAAGGAACTATAAAGCCATTTTGAGGGCCCCTGGACTTTTTCTGCAATATATATTTACTACAGTTAAAAAAAAGTATTTTAATGTATAAACTTGAGAAAATTATCTATATATGCCTTGAGATTCTGATCTTGGTCCTACTAAAATCAGATAGATACAAAAAGACCAAAAGATATAATGGATAAAATGTTTTAGAAACTATATAATGATCATCATCTGCCAAAGGTCATTCACATTTTAGGATTCATAACCCCGAAAGATGACATATAAATAAGACCTTGAATGATCCCAGTATTTTTGTCTTATCACCTAGTCCATTAAGCCATTACACATTATTCTCCATTTGAAAAAATGATTTCTAACATCTTTTCTCAATCTGTTATTCCATAATTTCCATATATGCCCCATAAAAAGAACAGGAGTACTTGTGGCACCTTAGAGACTAACAAATTTATTAGAGCATAAGCTTTCGTGGGCTACAACCCATGCCCCATGTAATTCATTATGCTCATCCACAAAACATAACTATGTCTGACTTTATCTATAGTATATAAGCTTTTTTTATTGTAATTAAAGGAATAGCATCAAAGTCAATAGCCCTAAAATGTAATCTACCTTAAAGATAATTTTTTGTACTGGGCCCTTTTGACCCAGGAAAATGCATTGGTTCCTCCAAATTAGAGTGTGACACAGATAACATTCAAACTACTCTCTGGAGTGACCTCTATTACAACAAAACAAGGACATTGGGTTCCTTTCTTGCCATTGTGCAGTCTTTTCATTCTGACTGACTGTTCTATTCTTATGAGAGAAAAGATATTAAAATGAAGAAGAATATGCCTCTGAATGTCTTGAGAGTACAATCCTAATATATTCAGTATCCTGCAAGAATTGGTCAGGCAGAGGAATGGACATTGTGATATGCCAATCTGTTCATAACATATGTAAGTCTGCCTCCACAAACCAAAACACATGTAGGCGAAACATTAGTCAATAGGAGCTAAAGCATCCCTAAGTCTGCTTTTCATCTTTTTCTGCAGATGTATATATTTATGATTTTTAGTCAATCCTCATAGCTAATTTTCTCCCACAAGAGCATGCTTGTCACCTTTTCCTTTATATTTTCAACTGCTGCTATAATTTAAATCTGAAGAAAAATATCTGTTTACATTTGATACTTACTCAAAATTTAGCTCAACCAATACAAACCTTTTAAATGGTTCTATACGTATATCCCAAGGTCATCTTTGTGGAATGCTAGAAAGCTTGCATTGTCAAAAGTTATCACAGTAGTTCTCTGACGGTGCCTATTCACTCAGAAAAGAGGTAGGAACTTAACTGATTGTAACAAACATGAGGTAAATCCCAGAGAAAAGGCAGCTTATTGTTTTCACATGCATTAGCAGGTGTAGTTAAACACAATGGGGGAGCCTAGGGTGTACCTTGATCTACTAACTCATGTGAAAACTACTAACTGTCTTGTCTTCACTAGGATTTTACCACATGTTGTTTAACATGTGTTAGTAATACAAGTTAAGAACACACCTTTTTTCCTAGTGAACACAAGGCCTAAACATTTCAGAGTAGTTTTACACTGGTGAGGCTACCATGACAAAATACTAGAAGTAAGAGGAAAACGGTGAGGATGGGATTGTGGGTAGCCTGGGTGCACAGAGAGAGACTGTGGATAAAAAGACACCCGGTAACAATACAGAAAGGGAGAGACATGCATGGGGTCAAGTGAAAAAAAATCTAGTGGCACAAAAAGAGGAACTCTAAAATTAACTGTCAAAAAAATGACAGAGCAGAAAGGGAGAATAAAAAAATCATAAGTGATGTGGCCCTTGAAGCAGATAGTGAGACAAACTATAAGGAAGGTGAAAGATTAGGGCAATAGCAACACACTGGTCCAGCCAGGTAGGGGGTCTTTGAATCTTAGATACTCTTATGTTTTCCTCATCAGGTCACGTTATTGGAGGTAGATTATCTGGGGCCAAACTCTGCCACCCTCACTTAAATTGAGCAGTATCTACTCCATGATTAGTCTAATTAAATTCAGTGGCCCTACTTCGGATGTAAAGTGCTAACAGAACTTGAGGAAGGGTAGCAGAATCTGGCATGAATTTCCCATGACAACCAGTCATTATATCATTTTAGAATCGTCTCTAAGTAAATAGGTAAACAAAACTGCATGTATTACATGAGAAAAATGATTAATATCTCCAGGGCAGAATGCAGAGACGATGAGCCTAAATTTCTGCATGTCAGACAAAGTGAGCAATTAAAACAAAAAAAGCCAAAAAACTGAAACCCTGAAAAGGATATCCTGTCTTTCCACAGAGACCAGGTGTATACTTTTACCAGTCTAAATCGGAGTTTTTAGCTTTTGTTTTGTAAATACTTGTATGCAACTGGAGACACTTGCCATTTAGGGTGAGTTTTTTCCCTCTTACATTGAGAACTGATTAGACAGACAAAGTGTCCATTACTTTATACTTTCTTCAACATATTGATTTATCAATTAACTTTTGCTGTGTATCGTTACAGCCCACAGATTCTGTTGAAGCACTGGCTCCAAAGTAGGAGAGAACCGCTGGGAGGGAGGCACTCAAAGTTGCATCAGCTGGCAACAGATCCTAAGGGACCATCTGTCAGCTGCCCCTATCCCTCAAAACGCCCCCCCCCCCCAAAAAAATTCTTTCCTCTGCTTCTTCCAGGGGAGTTAAAGACAATCTCTGTTATTTGTGCCACTTAGGTAGTCAAAGAGAATGGAGCAAGATCTGTCCCTCCATCTTGATTAGAAGAAACATTTCAAGGTGCATGGATTCTCTCTAAAATCATTACTGCTAATACAGGAAATGAATACTCGCTGTATTATCTGAGTAACCCATCAGATACGATTTGCTCTCCAACTGCAAACAAAGTGATACATAGTGAATGTGACTTACCGGGCCAAAAGCATTACTGTCAAAGCTGTGTCCGTGGTGATCACCTTCCACCCACATATGGCCATGCGGAACTTTCACATACTTGTTTTTGTACCCTATGGTTCTAAAAGACAGATTCAAAACAATTAACAGTGTAAAAATATATATACACACACACGAGTCAAAAAATTAAATATAAAACATTTTTGTTAAGAAAATCCTGTTATTTATTACCTTGGGGCCTGATCCTGCAAACAGCTAAAAGCATGCAGAATTTTACCACTTTTGAGTAGTGTGGAAGCAGAAAAAGAACTGACAGGAAGGGGATTGCAATGCATGACAGTTTGTTAGCAAGAGTCAGGCTAACTGTAACCCTAATAACGCGAGATTTGTAGAAGCGAAGAATGTGTGAGGCGAGTGGGAAAGAACTGTGTGAGAAGTTGTTGCGACCTTGTGTAGATAATGTGTAGATAATATGGAATGTAGACTAAGAGTCTACATTAGCGAGCAAAACAAGATATCAGAATGACCTATGTATAAACAAAATGCAGCTGTTGCTCATTATTGTCTGTAACAAAAGGTATAAATGCTTGCTGTAATTGTTTACCTGTGGAGAGACCTGTTTAGCTCTCTCCTTCTATGCAATTGATAGAGAGAAAATAAAGTATCTGACTTGCTGTACCCAAACAAAAAGTGAGAACTCTGTTATTCTCCGACAATTTGGGGGCTTGTCCGGGATGGCTACGCCCGCAGAGGCACTGACAGCTGCTACGGATCGTTCCCCTTCGAACCCCATGGCGCCACAATAGAGGTAGGAGACCTTTTGACCTGTTATTCTCCGACAGTAGTACCACTGACTACAGTATGCCAACTACATGAGAAGAATTAAACACATGTGCTAGTGTTTCCAGTATTAGGTCCTTCTTTATTAAACATGTTTTCTTTTTGCAAATACTCTAACACCGCAAGAAACAAAAGACATGTACAGTAATGTATGACTTGGCATGTAATTGACTTTTTTCCATAATCATTACTGTGAACTCTTTGAAGCATCACATTTTCACTCCAGTAAAATTCAGGTGATCATATGTTGTACTTAAATATAAAGATATTTTAAGGCAAATTTCCTATGTGCAATGCAATGTTTGCACCACCTCATTTAGCAAAAATAGCCAGACAGCTCTGCGCTGGCCGCAGATTTAGCATTTAGACTCCTGCAGTCATATGACCTTGGGTTATGATCTCAAATTTCATAAGCTAAACAGGATTGAGTTGGGCAGTCCTTTAGGGGAAGCCCAAATGCTGCAGGAAGTGATTCATGTGGTTCAAGAGGGGTCACTCTTTGCTGAAAGCAGTACTGAACCAGTGCCCCAGAATCAGACTAGGAAGTACCATGTTACTAGCTGGTTACTCTTTTGTTACTACCATGTTACTCTTGGATGAGAACATAAACCCAAGATCCTGAATACAAAAAATTGTTACATTTTATTCATGGAATTTAACATCAATTTTCAACATCTTTCACAATTCCAACCTGCCCAGTACCACACATAGGGTTGCCAACTTTCTAATTGCACAAAACCAAACACCCTAGCCCTACCCCTTCCCTAAGATCCTGCCCCCACCCACTACATTCCCCCTCCCTCGCTGGCTCGCTCTCTCCCACCCTCACTCACTTTCACTGGGCTGGGATAGGGGGATGGGGTGTGGGAGAGGGTGAGGGCTCCAGCTGGGGGTGCAGGCTCTGGGGTAGGGCTGGGGATGAGGGATTTGGGGTGCAGGAGGGAGCAGCCATTCAGCATCAAGTGTAAGGGAGGGGGTCCGTCCTGTCTCCTTTTTTGTTTATGCTAGTCATCGACTATGGATTAAAACAATACAACAGTGATAAATATTGCCTAAAATGGAACAATTCCAGGCTATTTGATCTAGACTTTGCTGACGACATCGCTCGTATCAATGAAGATGCAAACAGACTACAAAAATGTACAAACCAAGTAAAAGAAGTAATAGAGAAGATACATTTGAGATACAATGCAAAGAATGTAAAGTCATGTTAATGGGGACTATAAGAATTGAAGAAGAGAAACTGGAGAAGGTAGACAATTTTATGTATCTTGGAAGTACCATCAGCCAAGATAGTACTAGTTCTGAGGAAATAAGAAGAAGAATCAGGAAGGCAAACGCTGCATTTGGAAGACTCAAAACCATCCGGCAACTCAAAAACATCTCCCTCAAGACAAAACTGAAAGTGTACAAAGCAATTGTTACCGCCAACATATAGCAGTGAGACATAGCAACTTACCAAGAAACATATGCAAAAGCTGGATGCATTTCATCACAAATATCTGAGAAGAATATTGGGAATAACATATAGAGATAGGAAGACAAATGAAGTCAGAAAAATTACTGGACAAGGCACCCTCTCACAAATAATCTACAAAAAAAGACATCAGTGGCTGGGACATGTGCTGAAAATGGAAAAAGAACATTTACCAAATATTGCCCTAGAATGGAAACCAGAAAATACAAGAAGAAAGAGGAAGACTGCGAATAACATGGAAATGAAAAGTTCAGAACTACATCAAGCACCTCAACATGAAATGGGAAGATTTGGAGAGAAGGGCAGTTGACAGGCAAGGATGGCAAATGTGGGGTAGCCCAATGTGCAACAAAGCATGGGATGGACTAAGGTCTAAGGTAAGGGAGCGCCAGGCTGGGAGGTGGGGCTGAGGGATTTGGAGTGTGGGTAGGGGCTGCGGGTTGAGGCAGGGGGTTGGGGTACAGGATGGGGTACAGGCTCTGGGCTGGCGATGTGGGCCCTGGGGTGGAGCTGGGGATTAGGAGTTCAGGGTGTGGGAGGGGGCTCCGGGTTTGGGGGGGCTCAGGGCTGAGGCAGGGGGTTGGGGCATGAGCTTACCCTGGGTGGCTCCCGGTCAGTGGCGCAGCAGGGCTAAGGGAGGCTCCCTGCCTGTCCTGGCTCCGTGCTGCGCCCTGGAAGCACCCAGCAGGTCTGGCTCGTAGGTGTGGGGGGCAGGAGGCTCCGCGCGCTGCTCTTGCCTGCAGGCACCGCCCCCAGCTCCCATTGGCCGTGGTTCCCAGCCATAAGCATTTAGGACAAAAATCACAAAGGCACAAAATGAGTTACATGTAGCAAGGGACATAAAAAGCAACAACAAAAGCAACATTAGGAGCAAGAGAAAGACAAAGGAAAGTGTAGACCCTCTACTTAGCAGGGAAGGAGAACTAATAGCAGATGATGTCAAGAAGGCTGACGTGTTTAATGGCTATATTGTCTCAGTCTTCACTAAAACAGTGAAATTGTGGCCATAGACTAAACACAATTAATGTTAACAACAATGAAGAAGGAACAAAAGCCAAAATAGGGAAAGAATATTAAAGAGTAGTTAGATAAGTTAAATATATTCAAGTTGGCAGCACCTGATGAAGTTCACCCTACAGTACTTAAGGACCTAGCTGAAGCAATCTCTGTTAGCAATTATCTTCAAGAACTAATGGAGGATAGGTGAGGTCCCAGAGGACTGGAGAAGGGCAATTTTTAAAAAGGGGAACAAAAAGGATCCAGGCAATTATAGACCAATCAACCTAACTTCAGTAACTGGAAAGATACCAGAACAAGTTATTAAACAATCAATTTGTAAGCATCTAGAGAATAATAGGGTAATCAAGAATAGCCAACATGGATTTGTCAAGAAATAAATCATGGCAAACCAACTTAATTTCTTTATTTGACACAGTTACTGGCCTAGTAGATAAGGGGAAGCTGTAGACATGAGATATATTGATTTTAGTAAGGCTTTGACACAGTCCCACATGATTTGGGCCATTACCAAAAACACTGCTTTTTTTTTTTTTTTTGACAGCTGAAGTGAGCTGCTTTTGCAGTGTTCATTTGCTCTTGTTCATATTATAAGTTCACTGGATATTTATAGAAAAATGGGGTATTGTCCAAACCAGCTTGACCACTTGGTATGGAATTGGGTAATGCACTGTTTCAATTGTTTACAGCAATGAGTTCCACAGATCCATCTGTGAACTAAAGTCCCAATGGCAGCATGTAATTGTGCCCCCTAGTATTGTGAACATTTTTAGCAAACACCTCATATATATTACCCCTATGGCTCCCATTTACAATAGGCCATTAATTTTGCTTCTTTATGGCCACTGAAGAGGGACACATCCAAATATATTTTTGGACAATTACTTAACTGAATTATTGCTTAATTTACATTATTATTATTATTATTATTATTTACTGTTTAGTGGTTTTTATTGAGTTCCTCCCTATCTCATTATTCCCATAGGGCTTATGGGGGCCACCTTAGTACTGTCCCATTTTAAGGTACCACGGTAACTATTACACAGGTGCTAACCCTCTAGTTGAGCATTTTGTATTCCCATACACACCTTCCCCCAGGTTAGCCTTCTGAAGCCATTCCCCACCCACATCATGAGGTTCCCTGTCCATTGAATTAGCCACAGGTTTACCTTTGCTGCCCTTTTCCACCCTGTTGCGATTGAAGACAGTTGCTATGCCAATACTTACTGATTTGCTGCTGAAGTTTTACATTTTGGCTTATTAATTACCCAACTGTCCCCCAGATTTTATATACCCAACCCTGTGTTTCTACTGCCCACAGATCCTTTCCAGCAACGATTCCATGTATGTCCCCTTACACACCAATTAAATAGTTGCTTTAGCCCTTTTATGCATGCACTGCAGTTGGGGTGTACCATTCTTTGGGGTGTACCACCCATCCATGTAATGGACTGGAAAGACACGTTAAAACGTGCTGGTTGCACCCGCTCCCACAATGGCTTCCACATATTTGCCCGTCAGGAAGTATTTTGGCTCCAGGCTGCGACCAGCTTAAATCAACAAGCCTATATGCTAACATTTACCTGTTCTGTTTATTCCCTCTGGGACACCTGGCATTGCCCACTGTCAGAAGACAGGATACTGGGTTAGATGGATCTTTGGTCTGACCGTTCTTATGTTCTTAGGTAGGAGTACTGCTGAAAGGGATCTGGGTCTTATAGAAGATCACAAATTGAATATGAGTAAACATGATGCAGTTGCAAAAAAGGGTCATATCGTCCTGGGGTATATTAATAGGAGAGCCAGGTGAAAGGCATGGGAGATAGTTGTCCCACACTTAGTTGGCACTGGTGAGACCTGAGCTGGAATAGTGTGTCCAGTTTTGGGCAACACACTTTGCTAAAGAAAAACTGCGAAGAGTCTAGAGAAAAGCAATCAAAATGATAAAAAGTTTAGAAAACCTGACCGATGAGGAAAGGTTTAAAAAACTGAGCATGTTTAGTATTGAGAAAAGAAAATGGATTTTTTTGGGGGGTGGGGGGAGAACTTTCTAACTATAGTACAACCCAGTTTATCTGAGCCTCCATTATCTGACTCTCCATATTAAACAAACTGGGAAGTGGGGCTCGGGCTGTCAGCCCCAGATGGCCTGAGCCACATCCAGGCCTGAAAGCTGGAGATAGAAAGCTCTTTCCCCAGTCTCCTGATTATCTGAATTTTCCATGATCTGATCTGGCCCTGGTCCCAAGTAGATTAGATAAACGGGGTTCCACCGTATAAGGGCAGTTCACCACAGGAATAGGCTTTGAGAGGAGGTTGTGGAATCCCGGTCACTGAAGGTTTTTAAATACATGTTGGACAAACACCTGTCAGGGATGGTCTAGGTAGCTTTAAATGGCCTCAGCCCTGGAAGCTGGACTAGATGATCTCTCACGGTCTCTTCCAGCCCTATATCTCTATGTTCTATGAAATTATCTGCACTCCTCAGGCTTCTGGCAAGTTGTCCTGTGTGCAAAAGTTGGGCACAAATGACCTGTCATTTTTCAGGTTTACATGTAGCTGGTTTAAAACTAACCTAAAAATTTCAGACCCTATCAGACATGTATGCTATACATTTCAATATAACATTAATGCTATTAGAGGTGTAATAGAGCATGATGGTACAGACTGTACTCATGCTTACTTCTGGTCTTAGGTCGATACTTTTATTTTGGGGAGAAAGGTTGTTTTTTCTAGTCAATGCACTGGATCTGGTTAAGGCTAAGGAGATCTAAAGATTATTCCGGGCTTTTGCACAGACTTTCCTCTGCAACCTTGGACAAGTAACTTAATCTCTTTTGTGACCTCAGTTTCCCATAGGTAAAATGGAGGCAATCATACATCTCTATTTTACAAGGCTGTTATGATCACAATTACTGTCTGTGATGTTCTGAGATACTATAGTTTTCTGGAAAAAAGTCTATAAATATATGAATTCAAGGTTCTTTCATGCTCAGATTCTGTCACTTGACCAAAAAAGTGAATTGGGCAATTAACTTCAATTTGCATTTCAATATTGATTCATCAAGCCACATTGCATTTTTCATCTAATTTTAATCCACATTTCCAGCTACCTACAATGTGACAAGAGATACATTGAAAATGGCTACATAACTCTAGGCAGGATTTAGATTGCTTAGAAGCAAGTAGGAAGTAACGATAAGCATTAATTATTTATTTTACAAATTGCAAACCCAAAACAATCCCACTTTAAAATAGTTTTGTGGGCAGCTAAAAAAGTGATTCCAGGAGAACTATTTTCAGTGGAACAGGGCCGGTGCTTCCACTAGGTGACCCTAGGCTGTCGCCTAGGGCGGCAGGATTTGGGGGGGGGCGGCATTTTGCCGCCCTCGACAGAAATTCGGCGGCAGGGGGGGGTCCTTCTGCTCCGGGTCTTCGGTGGAAATTCGGCGGCGGGTCCTTCACTCGCTCCGGGACCCGCTGATGAAGTGCCCCAAAGACGCGGAGCGGAAGGACCCCTGTCGCCGAATGCTCAGAGGAGGAGCACTGCTGCATAGAGCGGCAAAAACCCTGGTGCCGGTCCTGCAGTGGAAGCTCCTTCTGCAGTTCTTCTAATGTTGACAGGATAAGAACCCACTTCTTTGAAAATGGACTCAGACATACATAATCAGAGACTGGCCTGATTAAAGATTAGTTTCCAAAATTCAGTTAATGAATCATATAATTTAACAGATCCAAAAAATGTCTTGAGCTGGTAAATATATATACACCTTTTAAGCCCCAAATTCTGCAATATGTATACACTGTGGCATTTTGCAATTCTACCCATGATTTATTCTGCTTTATAAATGTGACACAGCTAAACTTCCTCAAAGCTATAAGGTTGTACTTATCAAAATGTATTTGAGACAACAACAGAGATGTTTTCATGCTATTAAGAATTCTCTTAGGAAATAAGTTAAATGCCTTGAGCAGCTCCCCTGCTCTGTTTCAATAATACATTTATAAAATACTACACAAGAACATGTTTTAATGCATAATTTCAAAATGTAAGCCCAGAGAAGTTGTCCACTTGTCAAAATTATTTAACATCTATTTTCTATTCCACAGACTTAGGAGATCACTTAAGTCCTACTTAAATTCTGTTTTGAAGTAGACTAAAGTATTCTATAGATTTTGGCCTGGCCCTCTGCACATGGGTGATTTTTACCTGGAGAGCTTAGGGACTTGATAAAGCCTGTAGTAATATTTTAACTCTACTCTCTTGTCTGTATGCAGTGCAATATGGTCATTAATTATATAATCACATATTATGATTGCCACACACTCTGCTTCATTCAATATGTAGGCCGGTGAGTATTTAGTGAATGAGGTACCGAAAGTAATGAACAAGGCAAAGATACTACTATTCTTGATGTCATTGTAGCCCAAATTCTGGGCCAGATCATACTAACTCCTATATGAATTTTTTTCCTAATAAAATGTGATTGTTCATACATTCATAGAAAGAACACAAAAGAGCATGAAGCAACAAATCATACTATTCAATATTTTCCCAGCTCCAGTCAGAGCAACATCCTCTAATCAAGGACATCTTCCAGTGCAGCTCACTTTTACAGAAGTGCTCCTCTTTATTTCCTTCCTATTCTTCCTCCTATATTTCCCCAAATTATCTTCATGAGAGAGAGGGAGTGTCACCAGAATGGAAGGAAAACTTCACGCAAATACTTGCGGGGGGGAGGGGGAAGTGGCAAATGGCACTCAGAGACTTGATTTGTAGTTCATAGATTCCAGGTCAGAAGGGGCCATTGTGGATACTCTCTCAGTTAAAAATTTACACTATTTAGAATCATAGAATATCAGGGTTGGAAGGGACCTCAGGAGGTCATCTAGTACAACCCCCTGCTCAAAGCAGGACCAATTCCCAACTAAATCATCCCAGCCAGGGCTTTGTCAAGCCTGACCTTAAAAACCTCTAAGGAAGGAGATTCCACCACCTCCCTAGGTAACCCATATTTCCAGTCTCAGTTTGTCTAGCTTCAACTTCCAGCTATTGGATCATAGTATACTTTTTTCTGCTACACTGAAGAGCCCATTATTAAATATTTGTTCCCCATGTAGTTACTTACAGACTATAATCAAGTCAGCCCTTAACCTCTTTGTTAAATTTAACAGATTGAGCTCCTTCAGTCTATTGCTATAAGGCATGTTTTATAATCCTTTAATAATCCTCGTGGCTCTTCTCTTTCTGAATTATGGGCACCAGAACTGGATACAGTATTTCAGCAGTGGTCATACCAGTGCCAAATACAAAGGTAAAATAATCTCTCTACTCCTCAAGAGTCTCATTTATGCATCCAAGGATCACATTAGGCCTTTTGGCTCCTGTATCACACTGGAAGCTCACGTTCAGCTGATTATCCACCACAACCCCCAAATCTTTTTCAAATTCACTGCTTTCCAGCATAGAGTCTTTCATCCTTAAGTATAACCTACATTCTTTGTTCCTAAGATTATACATTTTGCCATATTAAAACATATATTGTTTGCTTGTGCCCAGTTTACCAAGTGATTCAGGTCTCTCTGAATGAGTGACCTGCCCTCTTCATTATTTACCACTCCCCCAATTTGGGTGTCATCTGCAAACTTTATGTTTTTTATGATTTTATGTTAAATAGCATCCTCGCTCTTCCCCCCCCCCCTCGCCCAGCCTCCTGCACATCGCAAAACAGCTGATTGCGGTGGACAGGAAGCGCAGGGAGGGAGGGGGAAGTGCTGATGGGGGACAGCCAGTGGGTGCTCAGCACCCACCATATTTTCCCCGTGGGTGATCCAGCCCCAGAGCACCCACGGAGTTGGCGCCTACGGCAGCTGTTAAAGATTATAGGAGTTATAGTTGGTCTTTCTTTTTACTTCTAACAATATTCAGTGCATAAGTATTTCTGCTCCTAAAATAAGCCAGAAAAAAAAATCTTTGCTACTGTATGTAAGAGGATTATGGATATTGTAGTCATTAAAAGGAAATAATCTGCAAAATTCTCACATTGAGAAGCAAAAACCAAAAAAATAAATGAGGATAATGATGTCACGGTTCTTGGGGTACCCAGGACTGAGGTCCCCTTGTTACTCCCTGCCTCCAGCATGAGGGAATCTTGCCTGTGCCTGGCTGGGTGTCACCTCCCTAAGATCACCAGCCTTTCAGCCACTTAAGCACTCTCCTCTGGACTATTCCAGCCCTATCTTTGCCTGGAAGGTTAACAATAGGTGTACCCCAGTCTTAAATCATTCCTCCGTGATATCCAGTTCCTGACATTGGCTACTCACAGAACTCCCAAATCCTCTGCCCCCAAAGGAGCAGTGTACCTCAGTTTACTAGTTTTACCTTAAACCACCACTCCTGTATAACGCACAGCACTTGTGAGCACTTATCATAAAACAAAAATTTGGTTTAAGAAAGAATACAGACTTAACTAAAAACAAGAGTGCGGTGGAAGCAAATGTTTACAATACTAAATAAAATAATAAAATGTGAACCTGAGTCTATACTTAATAGTTACTTTCCTATCTAATAAGGTAGGTTACCTCCAACCCTGCTGCCAAAGTTTCAGTCTGCTGCCAAGCTAGCTGACTTCACAGGAAACAGGATCCAATTTTTCATGGATCACCTCGCTCCTGAAGATGCTGCCTTAGTGAAAGGATTCAAAAGGACTTCTCCCTCCCCAGTGTTTACTGAAACAGTCTTCTGTTTCTATTGATAGACAGGGCAAACCTCGGTCTTGTTGTAACGTTCCTTTTTTAACCTCCCAAGTGGTTTTGACTGTTTGCAAAACCAAAATTTGGAATAAAGTTTATTTGTACCTTTCATTATGTGCATTAATAGAAAGTTATAACAGTAAACTCATGCTAGTGTAAACAGTATCATCTATTACTTAATGCTGTTTTTAATTTTCAATATAATTTCATTGTTGAATTACTGTGTAACAAATCAATAAATCATTCCTGCAAGCAAGCTGGGCTACAGAGTTCAGAAACCCACATTTAGTTAATGACAGCTGTCAGTTTTTAATTACTTTTTTGAAGAAGGATTTCAGATTTCTTAAGAAGAGCAAAAACGAATTGTAGGCATATTTTCCCCTCTCTCCCCTGCATCACCACCACCATCTCCTTAAGTCTAGCACATTTCCCACAATTAAAATTAGTCAATTCATTGTTGACTGTGCTGCTTTCTCATATGAACTTCATGGAAATTAAATACCCCTTTGGTATTAAGTAACAGTGAGGAGACCACTTGTATTAGATTGTTGATGAGGCTCTCTCTCCAAGTACATCAAAACATCATTCATACATTTCACTAGCTAAGCATTTTGGGCAGATATAGTGAAAGAAAACAATTCCCCATTTGTCTTTTCATATAATCATGCTAGGCAGAGTCACTAACTTACAACAGCATTTCCAAGCAGAAAAAGAGGGTGCAGAGTCAAGCACATTTTTCCAGCAAACTTCTGCAGGAAAGTGCAATGCAGTTTCTACATTCAATGCCATACAAATAAAAAGTGGATAATTATGATAGTAACTGACTCTAAAAAATGGAAGACTGTATAGCAATAGCTCTGTCTCTCAAAAAACAAAACAAACAAACAAAAAACAACAACCCTCAAGTAATTAAGATATAAAGCACTTGAGGAGTATTATATTTAGTAGTACTTTTTTTTTGTCCTCTCTCTCTGACTTGTATTACAAAAGGTCCATTGAATGAGCTTTCATTCTGACTTCTTAACTAAGGAAGAGGACCAGCCACTTACATTATTTGCAGAATTAATATTGCTACAATTGTCCACATTTCCCTGAAATCTTCACCGCTTTGTGAGCTCTCAGATACAAAGCATTTAACTGAAAGTTTATATTATGTCTCAGTGAATTCTTAGGAATACAACTAGCTTAAATAATTACTAACTCAAAATTTGTTAACTTAGTAATTAAGTCATTCTTGGGGTTACAATTAGACTTATTGTAAGAACATCACTCTTTACAAACAATACCCTTAATTTCTGAAACCTTACATCTTGAAACAGGAGTAAAGAAAGAATTTATTTTTCCAACATCTCAGTCCATCTCAGAGACACAACATGGGAATAACAGAATGCAGATACTACTGTGCTCAGATGCTAAGATGGAGGTACTTAGAGATGTAATGGGAGCCATATAAGGCCATGTCTATACTTCAAATGCTATAGCAGCAGGGCTGCAGCTGCGTCACCATAGTGCAGTGGTTTTCAACCTATTTACCACTGTGGGCTGCATATGCGGCTCACTCTATGTTATGTGGGCTGCACCTACACAATATATATACTACCTGTATGGCCCTGAAGATGTCACATGGGCCACAGCTGTGTGGTGATTGGGCCACAAGTGTCCTGTGGGTTGAGAACCACTGCTGCAGTGCTTCAGCATAGACTCTCACTACAGGAACAGGAGGGATTCTCCCGTTGCTGTAGTTAATCCACGTCTCTGCGACATGGTAGCTAGGTCAATAAAATAATTTCTTCCATTGACTTAGTGCTGGGGTTAGGTTGGTATAGCTATATCTCAAGGGTATAGGACATAGGTACGATGATGTAAGTTTTTAGTGCAGGAATACATGAGATAAGGGAGAGATTCAGATCTCTGGCAGATCTATAGTGGAAACATATGCTACTACTCCCCACATATCAAACCTCTCACAATTACAGTTTTCAAGATTTTAGCCTCACCTTTTCTAAGACATGTAAATATAAAAAAATATATATAACTTGTTATGTTGAAGACACTAATCCTATTTAGGATCAGTGGATCTACAGAAGTCTTGGTAATTTTTAGCATCACAGAATATTTTTGAAATTAATTTGTTTAAGAAATTATTAAGGAATCACTGCAAATCAAGGATACATTTCTAATCCAGCATAATGTTTTTCCCTCTCTCAGATGATTTAATAGTTAACAGATGCTCTTATACCTATCCCTTGGCTGAGAAGTAATTTCAATCTTGACAGTCAAAAATGAGCTCTGTATGGTATTCTAACCACCTGCCCACAAAGCAAGAGGAATCTGCTTTTTTAGGGCTAGCTGTGAGTGCCAGAGAAGGAGACTTGGCTGAGATAAATTAGATGCGGAATGATTACCTTCAGTTTGATGTGACCTTGAGAAATCAGAAAGCCTTCGCAGTCTCTGTACCTTTGGGTGTCATCAGGGGACAGACACTGCATGAATAAGTCCCTCTGTATACACAGTAGATAAGTGGTTCTCAACCAGGGGTACATGTACCCCTAGGAATACACAGAGGTCTTCCAAGGGGTACATCAGCTCATCTAGAATTACTGTGCAACAAATCAATAAATCATTCCTGAACAGGCTACATCAAAAGCACTAGCAAAGTCAATACAAATTAAAATTTCTTAGAGACAGTGACTTGTGTATACTGCTCTATATACTAGACACTGAAATGGAAGTACAATATTTATATTCCAATGGATTTAGTTTATAATTATATGGTAAAAATAAGAAAGTAAGCCATTTTTCAGTAATAGCGTGCTGTGACACTTTTGTATTTTTATGTCTGATTTTGTAAGCAAGTAGTTTAAGAGAGGTGAAAATTGGGAGTGTGCAAGACAAACTGGACTTCTGAAAGGGGCACAGTAATTCGGAAAGGTTGAGAGCCACTGCAGTCGATAATGAACAGATGCAAACCCCTCTATAACAAGGGCAATCTATAATGTATTCTCAGGGCAAATCCTCCTGTGGTCAGGTAAGGGAAGTACTTGGGTGGCGCAGAGCTGCTATGGTCAGTCATACACCTTCTTCCCTACATTAGATGCGGAGCATAGCTACAGAAAACAAGCATAGCCAGAGTGCCCCAGCAATCTCTGGTCACTGTAACAGCTTGTTGGGGCCACAGGCTGCTGGTGCAAATCAAACCAGCCTCACTGTATTCTCCAATCAATAACTTCCCCCATTGTTTCCCCAAGAACCCTTGACATTCTCTGTGATAGTTCCTTTTTCTTTGCCATTGTTTCATTTCCTGCTGATTCACCCCTGAGGCCTTGTCTACACTACAAAGTTTTGTTGGCAAAAGCTGACTTTTGCCAACAAAACAGGGGAGGCATACATACTACAAAGCTACTTTTGGCAGCAAAACTCGGCTGTTTTGCTGACAAAATAAAACCACCTCAACGAGTGGCATAAAGCTTTTTGCGGCAAAGTTAAAGCGACAACGCAACAGTGTAGACGCTGCTGTTTGTTTTGTCGACATAGCTGGCTTCCACTAGTATCCCACAATGCCTGCAATGACCACTCTGCTCACCTTTTGATCTCTGCTGTCTTGCAGGCATGCACCCCTCCCCTTTCAAAGCTCAGGGACCTGTCTGGTGTCTGACAGCTCAGCCTGCTGCTCCCTTTGGGGAACAAAGAGCAAATCATTAACATGGAATGCTCCTGTTCTGCCTGCACTAGGAACACTGGGGGTGGGGACAGGATACTGCTGTGCTACCTTGATGTTCCTCAGCAGGGAGAGCTCACGGAGCTGCTCAGGATGCTGCTCCTGGCAGCTAAGGAGGCTGTGGGAGAACTCGGAGGGAATCACTGACCCACAGGCAGACAGGCAGAGTGGACTGCTTCAGGAGAGACTGCTGTGCTGAGCAGAGCCGGGGGCTGATGTGGGGGAGGGGGGTCCCCTGTCCTCCTCCTGCTGCCTCAGGATAGGTCAGTCAGCCTGCTGTCTCCCCTGCCCCAGACACACCACCCTCCTCTCCCTCCCGTCACACACTTCAGTTGAAAAAGCGGCTGACAATCTACTAGGGTGGCCCTGGAACGATGAGGTTGAGAAACCTGCATCATGTGATGCTGTACCTGCCCCTGAGGCATTGCAAACCCTTCCCAAAGCACCCTGCGGCCAGTTTCACAGTGGGATAGCTGCCACAGTGCACTGCTCTCTGTGTTGATGCAAGAGCTGTTAGTGTGACACAAGGAGCTAGTGCGGACATGGAATAGTGGTTTTAATTAAAGCACTTTAATTAAAACAGCATAACTTTTGCCAACAAAACTTTGTAGTGTAGACAAGGCCTGACAGCCTCCTTTGATTTAACTCTATGCAGCCATACAGACAAACTAAAGTGCACCTAATAGTTATATACATTATAATAGATATTTCCATCTCTCTAGATAGTGGGTTTTGGGGCAGCTGGAGTTGGGGGGTAAAAAAAAAAAAGAAGAGGGAGTGAAATGTTTGGAAGATCATATATAGCAGTCTAGATGTTTTTATTATTATAACACTGTCTACTGAGAATAAAGTTGGATAGTAAAGAGAAATTTTAAATAACTTCACGTTTATGCTAACTTAATTAAGCACTTGAGAATTAAGCGCAAGAGAAAACATGCAATCTCTAAGGATGAAGTGGGCTTGAAAGATCAAACATCTGGCTTTGGGCTCTAGAGTGTTGCTGCCTGTGCCCTTAAAGCGTTACATAAACTATTCCCGAGTCAATAATATGCACCTATTCCACCGACAGAATGCAACTGAGACTTTGGGGTTTCCATTCCCAAGACTGCAAAAGCCCCTCCTCTAAGCTCTTGTAACCGAGATCTAGCAAATCTCTGCAAATTCAGTCAGGGTTTTAGTCACCATCAATTAAATAAAAAATAAAATTAGTTCACATGAATCAAGCAAGGTACTGTATTAAATCTGCCACACTCTATAGCCTGATGGTTAGAGCACTGGTTTGGGATGTAAGAGACCTATGCTCACATCTCTGGTCCACTTGAATCAGAGTGATCTTGGATGAAAAAAAAATGTGCTCTGAATCAGGCAGGGCAAGGACTTGAACCTGGATGTCCCATATCCCACGCCAGTCCCACATGCACATAACTCCCTTTCCAAACAGAAAAGCTCAGGTTTTGGTCCAAAAAACAGACATTCTACCATTGGAATGTTTTTGTTTCATAGTGGAATGAAATAAACCAAAGTCTGAACCTTCAAAAGTTGCTGCGAGTTTGGAATGGTTACCTCTGGTCAGCTCTATCAATAATCAAGAATAGCTCTGAGTAAAGGAAATGCAGTTGTCTGGACCATGATTTCACCTTCCACAGCTGATGGATCAACCCACCAGCTTACAATGCTAAAAACTGTAAGCTAAGCAAAATCTCATCTTAGAAACAGTGGGTGAAATCCTGGCAGCATAGAAATCAAAGCCAAGGGGTGTTTTGTCATTATGGTGCCAGGATTTAATCCAACATATGTTTAAGCAATTTATACAAAAGCATAACATACATAAGCTGTTCATTGTTAAATGGTTAGAAAAGAATTGAAGGACATAAGCACATATAAACACAAAATGAAAACAGGCCTATTCAATCATGTCACATTCGTTTCTGAGTGTTGTAGCTGTGTATGGTGGTGACTAAAGCACTGCTCTGTCACTTTTAGACATTTGTCTTAACATCCTGAAGATACTAAAATGAAAATGAGTTTAGGTGATCTCATCTGCTTCCTCGTAAATAGTTACCTATGTCACTGAACCACCATAGAGTTACTCCAGAACAAACAGAATAAATTTATTATTTTCCTGAAGACAAGTTAGCTGGAAAAAATATTCAACTTAAAGCTGAATTAGAAGTCAAACAGAGCAATAGATTGTAACATGCATTATGTTTTATTGTTTATTATGTCAATTTTACTAATAAAACCCAGTCTCTACAGTTAAAAGTCCATAGTCTCATGGACTACAACTAATATGTTTTGTTTTAATTCCAGTTATATTGTATTGTTGTCATAACATTAAGATGAAAGCATTGCCTCTAGAGTAAGTGGAAATACAGGATTTCCAGCCAACTCCCAACCATATTTAAAATTTTATTGTTCCCATTCTCCATAAAAAACATTTTGGCAACAAAATGATTTCTGAGAAGTTTTTTTCTTCCAAAAATAATATTTTTTCCTTCTAAATATCAAGTGAACTAACGCACTCCAGAATGTTAAACACCTTTCTACGAAAGCTCTTTTGCATATGCTATTGATCTAATGCGTTAAGATTACATGAGACTATTTGCCACTTTCATTAATAATGGCAAAATGATGTAAAACGTGAAGAATGTCAGGTATCCTGCCTAAAGAGATTGCACATAGCTCAGATTCACAGTTGCTCAGTGCTCCTGTATTCACTTCTTTATATTATAACAGAGAAGGAGATGGCAAAGAAAAAAAAGTCAGAGGAGCAAGGGGAGGATAATATGGTCTACAATTAAGGACAATGATAGAAAAAGTGATCACTGCTATGGGGAGGGACCAGAATTGATCTGGGCTTCCTCATCACCTCAGTGTCTCCAACAAATTATGCTGTCCACCTATCCTGTCTACCGACAGTGGTCAATGCCAGGTGCCCCAGAGGGAGTGAACCTAACAGGTAATGATCAAGTGATCTCTCTCTTGCCATCCATCTCCATCTTCTGATAAACAGAGTCTAGGGACACCATTCCTTACCCATTGTGGCTAATAGCCATTAATGGACTTAACCTCCATGAATTTATCCAGTTCTCTTTTAAACGCTGTTATAGTCCTAGCCTTCACAACCGCCTCAGGTAAGGAGTTCCACAAGTTGACTGTGCGCTGTGTGAAGAAGAACTTCCTTTTATTTGTTTTAAACCTGCTGCCTATTAATTTCATTTGGTGACCCCTAGTTCTTGTATTATGGGAATAAGTAAATAACTTTTCCTTATCTACTTTCTCTTCATCACTCATAATCTCTATCATATCCCCCTTAGTCTCCTCTTTTCCAAGCTGAAAAGTCCTAGCCTCTTTAATCTCTCCTCATATGGGACCCTCTCCAAATCCCTAATCATTTTAGTTGCCCTTATCTGGATCTTTTCTAGTGCCAGTATAAAAATATATGGAGATATACCTATCTTATAGAACTGGAAGGGACCCTGAAAGGTCACTGAGTCCAGCCCCCTGCCTTCGCTAGCAGGACCAAGTACTGATTTCCCCCCGCCCCCAAGTAACCCCCTAAGGATTGAACTCACAACCCTAAGTTTAGCAGACCAATGCTCAAACCACTGAGCTATTCCTCATGTTAAAAGAATAATTCATATTCTGCTAATATGCAGCGAGAGGGATCTCCTGCAGAAACAGCTATCCACTTACAGATAAAATTAGGTAAACTTAGTATCCTCAACCTTTCTCCCATGCTTACAATGAAGCTCTATAGCTGCCCTTATAAAATAGTAAAAAGTTTCAACGATCCTTCCTATAACAGTTGACTGTTAATGGATTATTTAACCTTTCCTAGAATCAATTGGACCAATGTATTTTTGGCCTACACAGTTGCAAGTCCATTGACTTACTGGAATTTCTTCATCTTATGCCAATATAATATTGGCCCAACATGATATTTTTCCATAAAAACTGTGTCACCATTTTGATTGCTCTTTTGTCTCTCTCTACACAATTTCAGATTTTCCTGCATCTTTTGTCTTCTAGTCTTGTAAGTCTTGTGTCAAGACCCATCAAACTCTGAATATCTATTATGTATAAGACAATATTTTGGTGCTTTTGGACAGAATGCAGTTCCAATTAAAGTCAAAGGAAAGACTAACATTTAAGTGTTTGTTGAACAATTTCACTTTTCATGTAAAAGCATACCTAAAATTACACCATACCATTTGTTTCTGAAATCTGAAGAAATGTATTTTGTGTTTCATTAACTCATTTTTATAGGGCAATCTCAGTGGCTAACAAATTGTTTTATTGCCAACATTGTATTAATACTAAAAGGAATTCAGTGCTATTGGATTTACATTACAAAACCTTTTTTTTTGTAACTGAAAGAGTGGATTTGGCGGGGTTGGGAGGTCTAGTGTTTTACTAGAGATCCATTATCATCATCTACTATTTCATGCACAACTGCACATGTATAGTGTAATTATATTACTCAATATTCAAAATCATCAGTTATGTTTAACTTTTTTCTGATTTTATTTTTTATTCTAATAAGGATATAAAATCTTTGCTCTGTCTCATGATTCTTTCTACATTCAAAGATCAGTCACTATCTTCAGATCACACTCAGACTGCTACTAATCAGTCATGTGAACATTTGTTGGTAATGCCCATAAATGTACCTTTTGTCCAAAGATTCCAACTTTAATATCTTCAAGGCTTTAATATCTATCAGTTCAGGCTTTCTTCTGGTAGCTATATGTTCATTTTGCCAGTATTTTTAGGAATAACTTTCTCTACTCTAAATTATCTTTTCTTCTATCCTAAGATCTCAGTCTCTCTGACATCTCCTTGTAGATGTCTAGCCATCGGATCAAGCTCAACAGGGCTCTGAATCTTCCTCCTAATCTCACCCCACTACCTTCTCTCTCAGCCAGAGTAGACATCACGACCATATTGCCTGTCATTCAGGCCCATAACCTGGGTATCATCCAACCTGTCTCTAGGTCCTCATATCCAGGCTATGTCTAAGTCTTTTAAAACATCTCAAAATACGGCTTTTCCTATCCATCCATACAGCTAGACCTCTTGTCCAAACTCTTATAATCTCAAGTCTTACAAATGCAATCTTGCTCTGCTCAGATCCATTCAGAATGCTGTTGCAAAGATCATTCTCCTAGCCCATCACTTTGACCATGTCACTCCTTTTCTTTGCATCCCTCCACTGGCTCATCTTGTCTATTGTATTAAACATGACCTACTTGCCTTCATGGTCTATCCCCATCCTACCTATCATGTCTCATTCACTATTGAATGGTCAACTCCCACCTCTGATTGGCCACACAAAGCCTGCTTGTTAAATTTTCAAACAAGGACTTACGAGCTTTCTCCCATGTTGTCCCTCATGCTTTGGAGGGGCTCAGCAGAAACATCTGCAAGACGAACTCATTATCCTCCTTTGATGCCTGCAAAACTTGACAACAAATTAGGTGCTGAGACCAAAGTCTTAGATCCATAGGTTGGATGGCCTGACCGAAGTAGAACAGAGCAATCTCCTTGGGCACAAGAGGGCTAGAGTAGTCAAAAGGGTATTAAAAAAAAAACCAAAAAAGGGGGAGAGTAAAAACAAAGAAGTTTTGAGCACTCATTAGCACAAAATCAAGATGTTGAGAACAAAATTAAACAGAGAATCAAAGGCCATGAAGAGAAGACATTCTTGAATTTTCTTTACTCCAATGCTAGGACCCTGAATAACAAATAAGGAACTGGAATTGCTCATTTATGAGCATAAATTTGAACTAGTTGGTATTACTGAAACCTGGTAGGATGATACCCATGACTGGAATGTTATCATCAATTATTAAAACTGAGTGAGCAAAAGGGGAGGGTAGTGGCACTCTGTCAAAAAATGGCATTACCTGTTTGAGTCTGATAACTCAGAAGAAAATGATGTTGCATGCTTATGGATCAATGTCCTAACAGATAAAGCATAAGATAAGTTTGGTATCATGCTGGGGAACAGGATGACCGGCTCCTATTACAATGTGTAGAAAAAAAGCTGCATGACCATGGGAGACTTCAACTTGAGTGACATATGCTAGATGGCAAATTTCCTATCTCAGAAAGTGTTGTAATTCTATATTAAAGACCTCATTTTGATAAAGAGGAACTGATCACACAACTAAAAATTAATGGTAGCTTAGGTACACGTGATTATGACAATCACATTTATAATGTGCAAACAGAATAAAGTCCAGAACAGTGATATGCACAAACCCCCCATACACACACACCCTTGATACTTTAAAGGGGCCAATTTCACAAAGATGAATGATAATTGAGAATTGTTTAAGAATTCTTCACTAGATGCCACAAAACTACAACCCTACAATCTAGGAAAAAGGTAATATTGGTTAGAAAACAACACGTTTTAGAGGGGAAGTGAATGCAGCTATAAAAAATAATATGTAACAAATGGAAGAAAGGGGAAGTTGATAGTAATGAATATGAATCAGAAGCTAGGAATTGTAGAATATAGATAAGAGAAGCACAGGGACTCAAAGAGAAACCTATGGCCAGCAGAGTTAAGGACAATAAGGAGTTTTTAAAGTATATTAGGAACAAAAAGAATCCTAAAAATGGTATTGGTCCATTACTACATGGAAATGGTAGAACAATTTCCAGGAACAATGCAGAAAAGACACAAGTGTTCAATAAATATTTCTGTTCGATATTCGGGGGAGGGAAGAGATGATGTAGTCATACCATATGATAACTCTTACCATTTCACTAGTATTTCAGGAAAATGTTAAACAGCAGCTATTAAATCAGACATTTTTAAATCAGTAGGTCCGGATAACTTGTGTCCAAGAGTTTAAAAGAGCTGGCTGAGGAACTCAGTGGATCCTTAAAGTTGATTTTCAATAAGTCTTGCAACGCTGTCTGCTTCTTGTTTACAATGTCACCTGAAAGTGAGAGCAGGCATTTGCATGGCACTCTTGTAGTCTATGTGGCAAGATATTTACATGCCAGATGCACTAAAAATTCATATGTCCCTTGATGCTTCAACCACCATTCCAAAGGACATGCGTCCATGCTGATTCCGGGTTCTGCTCGATAACGATCCAAAGCAGTTCAGACCGACACATGTTCATTTTCATCATCTGAATCAGATGCCACCAGCAGAAGGATGATTTTCTTTTTTGGTGGTTCGGATTCTGTAGTTTCCGCTCTTTTAAGACGCCTGAAAGCATGCGCCACACCTCAACCCTCTCAGTTTTTGGAAGGCACTTCAGATTCTTAAATCTTGGGTTGACTGCTGTAGCTATCTTTAGAAATCTCACATTGGTATCTTCTTTGCATTTTGTCAAATTTGCAGTGAAAGTGTTCTTAAAATGAACAACATGTGCTGGGTCATCATCTGAGACTGTTATAACATGAAATATATGGCAGAATGCAGGTAAAACTGAGCAGGAGACATACAATTCTCCCCCAAGGAGTTCAGTTACAAATTTAATTAACGCATTATTTTTTTAACGAGACTCATCATCATAGAAGCATGTCCTCTGGAACGATGGCCGAAGCATGAAGAGGCGTATGAATCTTTAGCACATCTGGAATGTAAATATCTTGCAACGCCAGCTACAACAGTGCCATGTGAATGCCTGTTCTCACTTTCAGGTGACATTGTAATTAAGAAGTGGGCAGTATTATCTCCCGTAAATATAAACAAAATTGTTTCTCTTAGTGATTGGCTGAACAAGAAGTAGGACTAAGTGGACTTGTAGGCTCTAAAGTTTTACATTGTTTTATTTTTGAATGCGGGTTTTTTTTGGTACATAATTTGTAAGTTCAACTTTCATGATAAAGAGATTGCACTACAGTACTTATATTAGATGAATTGAAAAATACTATTTCTTTTGTTTTTTAGAGTGCAAATATTTGTAATCAAAAATATAATATGAGCACTGTACATTTTGTATTCTGTGTTGTAATTCAAATCAATATATTTGAAAATGAAGAAAACATCCAAAAATATGTAAATAAATGGTATTCTATTGTTTAACAGCGCGATTAATCATGTGATTAATCATGATTAATTGTTTCAATCGCTTGACAGCCCTACTAGAAAGATATCAATTTAATATTGCACACATTAAATGGATTAAAAGCTGGCTAACTGATGAGTCTCTAAATGAAATTGTAAACAAGAGAACCATCAAACTGGTATGTTTCTAGTGGGGTTCTTGGCCTGAAGCTATTGAACATTTTTCTTAATGACCTGAAACAAAATAAAATCATCACTGATAAAGTCTGGAGACAACATAAAAATTGGGGCTAAATAATGAAGAGGACTGGTCACTATACAGAGTGATCTGGATCACTTGGTAAACTGGGCTCAAGCAAACAATATACATCTTAATATTGTTAAATGTAAATGTATACTTCTACGAACTAAGAATGTTTGATTATGGGTAACTCTATCCTGGAAAGCAGTGACTCTGGAAAAAAAAGATTTGGGGGTTAAGGTGGATAATCAGCTGAACATGAGCTCCTAGTGTGATGCTGTGGCCAGAAGGGCTAATGTGATCTTGGGATGCATAAACAGAGGTGTCCTGAGTATGACTAGAGAGATTATTTTACACTGTTTTTTAGCACTGGGTGACCACTGCTGGAACACTGTGTCTAGTTCTGGTGTCTGCAATTTAGAAGGATGTTGGTAAATTGGAGAGGGTGTAGAGAAGAGCATGAGAATGACTGAAAGGATTAGAAAACCTGCCTTATAGTGATAAGCTAAATAGATTGAGCTCCAGGAGCCTAACAAAGAGAAGGCTAAGGAGTGACTTGATTATGTCTATAAATGTTACCCATGTAGATACTAATAATGGGCTCTTCAGTCTAGCAGATAAATTTATGACATGATCCAATGGTTGGAAATTGAAACTAGAAAAATTCAGACTGGAAATATTTTTAACAGAGAAAGTAATTAACCATTGGAGCAACTTACCAATGGTCATGGTGGATTCTTCATCACTGACAAATTTTTAAATAAAAATTGAAGTTTTTGTAAAAGATATGCTCTAGGAATTATTTTGGTAACGTTCTATGGCCTTTGATATAAAGGAGGTCATATTAGGTGATCACAAATGGGCCCTTCTGGTCTTGGAATCTATGAATCATGCTGACAATATTGTCTCATTGTTTCCTTTTACTCACCTAGTCTGTTTCCATCTAAGTGTAAGACAAGAGGCAATGGATTGTAAGCACTTTGGGGCAGGAACCATCGTTTTGTTCTGTGTTTTGTAAAGCACTTAGCACAACAGGGTTTAGGTTCATGTCTGGGGTTTCTAGGTGCGACAATAACACTACTGCTAATAAATAAAATAAAATATCCTATTTCTTTATTTCCTGGGGTTCCAGAACATTATTCATAAGTTTATTATATTGTTTAATGTATAGTCATATCCTGAGAATTTGTTTCATAGTCAAATTTTCCTAGCTGGCAAACATGGATTGTATCTTTTAAAGCACTCCTTTTCTCTGATTTATAGTTAATAGGTTTAATTTTATCAAACTGCTGTACATTCCATGCCCAGTTTGTGTACCTTTTATCACAGATCTTACGTCATGTGGTAGTCTTCTTTTGTGTATCTGCTATTTTATTTTCTGGCGTCGTTCCTCATTGTCTCCTCCACATACCATTTACTTCCTGCTACAACCCAAGATTCATTTGATCTTCCAAGAGTGTTACATGAGGTGATACCTTTTGTAGATAACTTTTTGCTTAGTCTTTCATCATTCTGCTACAAGTTTTAATGATGCAATGTACAGCTGGGGCACAGATTTTGCACATGCCTTGAAATCCTTTTCCTATATACAAGAAACCACCATACATTTCCTTAATTGGCTGTGGAACTGTAAACTGGGTCCCCTAGTTCTCAGCCACGCACTCTACAATTTATCTAACGACTAGCTGTAGAAGCTAAAGTCACTACTGGTTATTTTATAATTACTGGAATCTGATGAGTTACAGCAACCAACAGAGCCAGGAGGAGCTGTATTTTAAAGAATTGACTTCTCTCCAGGTCAGATCATCTTTATTCATCTTTCAGTTACTTTCCATGACACCTTCCTCCCTTCTCACACAACATTTCTTTCTGACTCCTTCAATTGCATTCCAGCTGAAACCACTTTCAAGTCAGTTGGCCTGTCATATACAGCACACTCAATGCACAGGGAATCTCACTTTTCCCCCACAGCTCTGCTTGCATGAACAGGGGGAATGTAGCAGGCCTATGCTCTCAGTACTCTTCTTCCAGGAAGTAGAGCTTCTTCTGCTCTGTTGGCCCAAGAGTTCAACTGCTAGCATTAGAAATTTGGTCACTGTTGAAGCCCCCAGAACCAGCCCGCCCCTTCCAATGCCACCACTCCTCCAACACTGTCATTCTTGCCTCTCCTACACCATCCCTTTTATACTGTTTCCCCACTTCTTAGAACTACCTCCTTTTCACTGTATGTCTTTCTATCCTTCGCAACACAGATATCCTTCTCACTGTATGAGTCTCCTCCACTCTAATACTCCCTCAACCCTTTGTTAGAAAAAAGCAAAATTGGTTACTACATGCAAATGGTACAGGAGAAGCTCTGCTGATTTGGATTTACAATGGCACAGTTGAAGGCAGAATTTGACCCTTTATTTCCAGATTCGTTAGACTGATGCTATGAGAATACTAATGGGATATTGTGGAATGCTTATGTCAGACCCATATTCCTTTCAATGCACAATAATTGTTACATGTATCTAACACTACTGCATGCTTCCATTTAAAATGGGTGTAAGACCATATTAAAGCTGCTGTTTATATATAATGTGCAATATGTTAATATTGAATGATATGCACTATATTATGCAATATAAAGATGTGAATGGAGTATGTTAAAACAAGTATTTCTACACATATTTATACATGAATCTGTCACTGCTATTTGAGATACTGAAGTTATCTTATTCTACTGATGTGCACATTCCCTACTCAAAAGAACTATAATTCTCTATAATTTAAAAATATCGTTTTTAAAGACAGTAATTTTCTGTAGAAAAATAGCAGCAATTCACCTTTAAAATCAGCTAATTTAAATGGCTAATGTGCCTGCAGATTCAGCAAAAGAAAAATAGAACACAATATAAGTCATCTCTCTACTATGCTTATTCTTTCACTTGCAAATCTTTATTACTTCATTGACAATGCCATACCCATCTTTCCAGTTATGATTATGAAAATCATTCTGCTTGCTATTTATTGATGAAAAGCACCACTGATCATACTAGTTCAGTACCAATTCACATTAGGAATGAACATGCTAGATTTATTATTTTCAGTTTTGCACTACAGTACAATATGGCGAATGGTTAGCTACCACAGTTGCCATCTGGTGAATTCATTATCACTATCCAGATAATTTTACCAGCATAAAAATATTTACTAGATATTATAGGGTTACTAAAGAAAAATAGTAAATCCTAATGGTGTTACTCGATTGGAGATTTTGCAAATGTACAACAAAAGGATAAATAGGAGCAAAAAACAAAAACCGACACTACTGCTAACTGTATTAGTCAAGAGTTTAAATATCCATATTCAGTTTTTACATTTGATCTACTCTTAAAATCAAAATATATTGGGCAAAATTCTACTCATGTACACTGGTATAAAGTCTGAAGGAACTCCACTGAAGTCATCTGAGCTGAAGTAAATAGTCCAGATATACACCAGAATAAGTGAAAGCAGTATTTGACCCAACATCCTCCTGCAGAAATGCTTTCCAATAGTTGATTACAGAATCTTCCTATTCCTCTTTATTATAGTAATGGTTCAGATTCTGCTCTGTTATTTACACTCATGCAATCCAATTACCTAAGAGCAGATTTGGCCCAGAATCTGTTTAATATTACAACTTTATAGATTTTAAATTCTCCCAACCATTCAAATTTATTCTGCAGAATTTGCAAGTCTTATATGATGCCCTAGGCTATTCCTCTTAGTATTGATGTTTTGTTTATATTCATCTAGGCTTTTTTCTTGACAATGCTGCCTGGACACTTTTCTGCCCTCTCACCTAGCATGTTCAGAAATTATTGTAAAAGCTCTTGACCCTGCTAAGTTATTTTGACAGTACATTCAATAGTATGGAGGAGTTCTGGTTTTTATACTGAATGAATTTTGATATGACAAACAGGTTGAACTAACAGAAGAGAGGGCCCCCATCATCTCCTATGCAGGAGAATCAAAACTCAATTTTCTTCTAATTCTTCCATTTGGAGGATTAAGTTTCTTCCCCACCACATGCAGATGGTTCAGTCCCTCAACTCGGCCAATATGGAGGAAAAGAAAGGTCATCCTCAGACAGCAACCTGGCCTTTGCATTGCTGCTCGGCCCCCTTGCATTGCTGCTCGGCCCCCTTGCCAGAGCTGCCCTTTGCAGCCCACAATGTCTATGTCCACAGAAGCCTCCATGATTTAAGGGGGCCTAAAGAGAGAGAGAGAGAAGAAAATTGCAGGGAGTTTTTTTGTAAGGGGAGTTTCTAGCACATTCCTTTGTGAAAAGAGCCTTCAATGTAACAGACAGAAACAGATTCTTTGCATTCAAAGTTAGTGTGATGTTATTGACATGAACTGATTGATATAGATCATTGTTGCAACCCAGGGCCTGTAGTGGCGCCAAATCTTTTATAAAGGGGGTCAAATAAGGTGTCTAAGACAAGGTTATGGCTTGCTGGTTGTGTATCACTGCTATCTGTATGTGTGTATGTTTTGTAGTTGAAGTTATGAATATTGGCTCTATACTGTCTGTATTTCAAACTTGTGCTAT
Source organism: Terrapene triunguis (assembly GCF_002925995.2). Classification (NCBI taxonomy): domain Eukaryota; kingdom Metazoa; phylum Chordata; order Testudines; family Emydidae; genus Terrapene; species Terrapene triunguis. Next base: position 45,668,238 of record NW_020664419.1, on the reverse strand, counting down.
GCTGCTGGGTGACACCCCAGACAATTTGGCATCATCACTGCCTAGCCTGCTTGATGGCCCATTAAGGACCATCAGCTATACAATTGACTCATCGAGAGAACCTTTTTTCTTTTAGTGGGCTATTGGTTTTCATAACCATTTGTCCCCATAATGAGTAGCACTCGTGGTGATACTGGGAAACTGGAGTGTCTAGGGGAATTGCTTGTATGACTTATGGTTAGCCAGTGCAGTAAAACCGAAGTCTTCTCTGTTTGGCTAGTTTGGCTTGCCTTGGTGTGCATAGAAACCCCAGCCTTGGGCGGTAACTGCCCTGCTTTAAGCAATTTGTCCTGAATGGGCACTCTCAGTTGGGTCCCACCAGAACCAGCATTGTTACAGTTAGTCACAGATTTTTAATAAAGATCACATATTCATGATCCCCGTTACAGTGCTCAGTGTTAGTGTTTGGAATCTGTGAAAATGATGGCCACAGATCTTAATTTTTCAGAAGGAACCCAAGTCAATTCACAGTTTGGTGGAAAGCTCTACCTGGCTTCTGCTGATGGCACTTGGGCCACCACTAGGCACCACACAGATGAGTGCCAGAAACAGAGATGGCTACACTGCTGAGCAGTCAATGTGACTTCTGGTTGCACATTTTGAGGAGAGGGACAAGACAGCTCAATAACAGGAGAGGCACTATGGTCAAGTGCACTAAACAAATGGCTGAAACTGTGAGACTTAGGCATACTAATTAAACTCTGACACCAACTTTCTCTGTGGCCTTGTCATGTCTGTCTGACTTCATTCCCCATGTCTGTAATAAGGATACTTGTTAGGGTGACCAGACAGCAAATGTGAAAAATCGGGATGGGGGTGGGAGCCTATGTAATAGGAGCCTGTGTATGAAAAAAAACCCAAAATCGGGACTGTCCCTATAAAATCGGGACATCTGGTCACCCTAATACTTGTACTTAGCTATCTCATGATGAGTAAGTGGTTAAAGAGCTATGAATGTACTAAAATTCACCAAAATGCAGACTGAACCTTATAATAGCTGAGATAATAGCAGTGCACAGACCCTCAGCTTATTTGGGTAAATTACCCTTACAAAAGTATTTTTAAAATGTTGACCACTATGCACAGACCTCAGAACAAACAGCTCTGCTACACTACTGCCGCAAGAGTACGGGGAAGAAACCTACACCAGAGTTATTCTTTTTAGGTGACAAATTGAGGAACTTTCCCAGATTGAGGTGTCAATAGAGGAAGTTTTGGAACAAATTTATAAATTAAACAGTAGTAATTCCCGAAGACCAGATGGTATTCACTCAAGAGATCTGACAGAACTCAAATATGAAATTGTAGAACTGCGGTATGTAACCTATCACTTACATCAGCTTCTGTACCAGATGACTGGAGGATAGCTAATGCTACACCAATTATTTGAAGAGGCTCCAGGGGCAATCCTGGCAATTATAGGCCAGTAATCTTAACTTCATTACCAAGCAAATTGGTTGAACAATAGTAAGAATTATCAGATACACAGATTAACATGATTGCCCTGTTCTGTTCTGGCATTGTCGGAAGACAGAACACTGGGTTAGATGGACCATTGGTCTGACCCATTTAGGCCATTCTTATGTTCAAGTTTTCCCCTCTGTTATCTCTTGTCTATAATTAGATCGTAACTCCCTTGGAATAAGGAACATCTTTTTGTTCTGTGTTTGTACAGTGCTTAGCACAATGGGGTCCTGGTTCATGACTGGGGCTCCTAAGTGCTATGGTAACACAAAATAAAACCACCACCATGGGAAAGTTTCGTCTGGGGCATATGTTAATGAATCACCTCACTAACCTTACCTCCAAATCCTTGATCCAGCTCTTTACACATGGGATGTGCAGGAATCTGATGTGTGGGATGCAGTGAACAATTTTTCCCCCCACTGGCCTTACCAACAATGCTGAGGTCAGCTATGTCACTGGCTCCCTATAGCTTCTGTAGACACTGTGCTGCTAGGTGCTGAAAGAGGTGTTTCTAAAGCGTGCACGCCTCTTGGGGATAATTCAGAAGCTAACAACTGAAAGCAGCATAGAATATACCTTATACAGTCTGCCCCCATGGTTTTGGATGGATTTTTCACCACTGATGTGCAGATTGCCATGCCCTCCCCCTTCCTGTGGCGTTTGAATCCACTTAGAAGGGTTTTGGCATTGCAGGTGAGAAGAGGGGAGCATAATATGGAAGCCATACATCCCTCTTCACACCAGGATCCATGGATGGAGACTCCTCTCCACTTATAAAAGAATTAGAAAGGCTTATATGTTAATAAAAAACCCCATAAAGCTGAACACATCTTAGATTCACCAAATATTAACATGAAGTCTTAGCATATCAAACAGCACAATGTCTCTTTTTAAAAAAGAAAACCTTGTAAGAGTTCAAAATGGTGAATAGCTGTTCCATTTACAATCAGATTCTAGTGGATCAGGTGTCTGTTAAAAGTAAGTAACTGAAAGTATGTATGCATAGTTCCAAAGGCAAGAGAGAATTCTCTACATACACATCTATTTGATACCACTCCTGACATGGAAGCTACTTGTTATACCTTCTTTATAACTTAACATTAATTTTTAAAGTCTCAAACTCAGTCTGCTTTAAGCAATGTATAGAAAAATGTAGAACATTAAGAACATTAAGAAATATAATAAGTACTTTCAAGAGTACTTTTATTAATGAGAGGGGGAAAGTGGGTACCCTTTCTACATTAACAGCCCTAACGTATTTTGTATTCTTCCTTCTCTCTCAAATTGAATTGTAGAAACAAAAAGGACAAAAGATGCCTTACTTCTGCTTGAAAGCTCTTTTCATATTTAAGATACAGAACTTTCAAAATAAGTAATTTAGAAACTGTTATGAAAAATATTTGCAAGACTTTCTGCATAATTACATGAATTAAAATGCTTCTTTACTGATGTAGGCCTTAACTGAGGGTTTTTTTTTTTAAACTCATAAATATCCGAATTTCTTTATCTCAAATCACATGAGAACTATAACAACGATTTAACTCTCGATGACTGGACTGGTCAACTACCACTTTCAATTGAGAAAGAAGATTTTGAATAATTGGTGGAAAGTTAAAAGAAGAGAGCATTTTAGGGTTTGGACATCTTGGTATGAGCGTGAAACTGGGCCTGGGACCAGAAATGGAAGTGTAGAAGTACAATGACAAAGGATGTTCATATGGTATTTCTGACCTTAAAGGAAATACTAGGAATCTTAGAGAAAACCTTGTTTTTGTATGTTTTTTGTCCAAAGGCATAAGGTCCGTGTGCACAGATCACACTGCAGAATAAGTCTAGCTTTATAGATTCAAACAAGTGGTTCAAATAACCATTCAAACCATCAGGTGCTAATCCCATGTAAGCCTGTGAATACTCTGAAGTCTGATTATCTCTAGTACAGATTAAATTTAACTCAATATCAATTTTACATATCATCATTCTTTCAAAAGGAAAGTTAAGGATATATTCTGGATACTTTCACTTCAATGAATTAAAGATTGACACTTTACTGGTACTTAAGGCCTTTTGGCAGTATTTTCATGTGAAAGTATCAGGGAGGTTTTCAAAAACGGCTAAAGGACTTCTGTGCACAAATCATACTGTGAGGCAATGAGACTTGTGCTCCTAATTCCTTTTTGGTATTTTTTTAAAATTGCTAAGCTTTACATCTGCAGCCACATAATCAATAAACTATATTTACAAAAGTAACTTGGAAATTACTCATACAGTGCCTTCAAATTAGCATACACTCAGCCACCATTTTTGCTGAAGTAAAAAGGCTGTAAGCTTCACTTAAGTCAATGGAACTTGGTGGCTTGAAAGAGGATAGTGCATAGCAGCAGATAGGGCCGGCTCCAGGCACCAGGCATCCAAGCTGGTGCTTGGGGCGGCACCTGGAGGGGGGCGGCGCGGCGCTCCGGCCGCCGGGGAGCGCGGGGCCACAGCCGGGCTCGCCGCCCTCCCCCCGGCGCTCTGGCCGCCCCCCCGCCCTC
>NW_020664419.1:45631366-45659201 GCF_002925995.2 Terrapene triunguis | reverse complement strand
CCCCACACTTGTACCCTAAAGTTCAAAGTGGGGATACAGCCTTGACAACATAGCCTTAGCAATTTTGTCTGAAGTGAGAATCTGCCACAGTGTACTGAAACAATTTTTATAGTGGGGGTGCTGATGATGGAAACTATGTATTTGGTGTTTGTTATTACTAAGTCAAGCCAGGGGGTGCAGCAGCACCCCAGTTCCAGCAAAACTGGTATGCCACGTTGCTCAAGTCTAATATACAGTGTTGCAAAGAGACCTCGGTAATGATTTCTAATAGATGACACACAAAATTACTGAATGGAAAGGCTAAAAAAATCCCAATAAAGTTATTTTTACATTTCAGGAAGAGGAGTCTAAACATTTTTGGACAACTGAAGTCACAGGTGTCTAATTCCATGATTTCTTTACAATTCTAATTAAACTCATTAATTAAATGATGTTGGTATCTTCATGCCTGACACTTAGTACAAGCAAAAAACAGAGAAAACATAGTACACAACAGCTGGTTTTAATTTCCAGCCAACTGTCTAAACATTTGGAGCAACATTTTCAAGTTCTCCTCCTCCCCCCACCACCTACCACCCATTCTATAATCCAGATTGAAATGAACAGGAAGAAAGCCTCTCTCTGTTTCTATATTTCAAAGTACCATAAACTTAAATTTGTGTGTCTTGGTTTATTTGTTATGGTTCCCCCCACCAGGGAAGAAAGTAAAATTCAAGTCTCCCACTTTTATAGCATCTGTCTATAAAAGCAATCACAGGACAAGTCAGGGCACCCAGGACAACTGGTGATCTATGTCTCCTATAGCTCCTGTATTAAAAAAAAAAGGTACAATAGATTACAATGAAAGGTGTATCTTAAGTGAGTTATCCTTTAATGTATTTTAAATGATTGAATCTAGATTATTTTCCAAAAGGTTTCACTATTTAAATGTACTTTTATCATTTAAGGTAAATGTTATTAGTATCAAACAAGCCCTTTCCCTGGAAGGGTAAACTAAGATATCCATTAGTGTTTCAATTTAAGGGCAAATATGGGTAGCTACAGAATATCTGATGGAAAATAACTCATCTTGAATCCCATTTGATTATTTTCCATCAACTTGCAGCAGGAACTGCAGGTATTCCGGAGTATTTTGTTTGAAATTTATCCTGTCAAAAACAGACCGATCTTTACTGTTTGCATGTTGTAGCAGCCATGTTGGTCATAGGATACTAGAGACAAGAAGGGTGAAATAGCAGCTTTTATTGGACCAACTGCTGTTGGTGAAACAGACAAGCTTTCGAGCTACATGGAGCTACTTCAAACCCAAAGAAGAGCTCTGTGTAGCTCAAAAGCTTGTCGCTTTCACCAACAGTAGTTGTCCCAATAAAAGATATTACGTCACCTTCCTTGTCTCTCTATATTTGCTGAACATTGTTATAGTTGTACAGTTTTTACCTTAGAACCTACAGCAATGTGGGCGCACTTCATAAGTGGAAAAAAATTTACCTAGAGCTATCCTGATACTTCGCAGAGTAGAATACTGTTTGTCATTTGATTCCATCTTTAAACATTTTCCTGAATGAGTTCACCTGTGGGCAATCCAGTGTTGGACAATAATAAAGAGTGCTTTGTTGAGCCTAAAAAAACTCTTTAAAAAGCAGATCTGTATTCTTAGGGTCAGGCATTAATGGAGGTTTTCTTTATTCCAGAACTCAATACTGGGAATCCATATTGCTTTGGTAACTGCAAAACCCTGAAAAGTAGTGAAAACTTCAAACTGGAGATCCTCAAAGAAGTCATCTAAAATCAACTATAAAAGGAAAGGGCATTATCCTCAAAAATATTGCCTCTGCGTCCAGTAACCTCACAGTATTGAGTGAGCTGATCTCTCATTACACTAGCCTATTTCCCTCTCTCAGTGTGGTTTTTCTGGTTTAATGTTTCTAAACCAAGCAAGTGTTCATTCAATATGGAATTTTCAGACGACTTTGAACATCTTTACTTTAATACCAACAGAACACCCAATCCTGTGTCCATTGAGATCAATGGCACAACTCCCATTGACTTGAATGGGAACAGGAGCATGCCCCTATTGAGCTTTTTATTTGGTGCTTATTCTTCTGAGAAAATTCTGTAGAACAAAGGGGATGGAAGAATTCTTACATTTCCTCTTTTGGAACTATAAAGTGTTTCAATGGAGGTATTTCTGATTTGGTTTGGTGTAATCTTGCCTAGAGTCTTGTACATTGATCTTGAACTCTTGCTATAATTATTAACAAAAGCAGAAAAGAATCAAGACAGAACAGAGAAACATATCACAAAAATGATACAATCAGCTTAAAATGGTTTCATATTGGATCCTTTACCCCAGTATGAATATTTTCACAAAGACACAGTTGCAACTGTTCTAGTTATATTAAAATAGAAAAGTAATTTGAGAGACCTTTATATATGAGCTGAGACATCCAGCATGTGGTCTTTCTGGAATGAAGTGGCTATACTGCTATTAGCATGATCAGAAGAAGCAATACAACAAGATACCATGATGACAGGCAAGCTAGAGTAAAAAAGAGCCTTAATTCTAATAGACAGAGAAACAGACATGTTTCCTATTTATCAGCCACAGAAAAAAAAATCTATTTCACCCCAAATTGAAATCATAAGTCTAGCTAGGAGATTAAAAAATATAATTTAGTGGGGAAAACCCCACTAACTGGTTATGACCCTGAACTTATTGAAAACTATGATCTTTAAATCACTTCTCTCCCCTCTCCTGTGCAGGGCAGTGGAGGCTGAAAGCTACTCATGCAAACCTGAGGCTGGGGAGCATGTAGAGAAAAAAGATGCAGCATAATCCCTGACACGTAACCTCAGACCTTTCATGACAACAGCACATTTAAAAATACAGGTTATATGTATATGCCAGACAGAAGAGAGTGAATTAGGGATGAGTTACTCTCACTTGTAATAAAGTGGCTTTATTAGTCCTCAGAGGAAGAGCCCAGCTGTGCCAAAAGCATCCCATCCCAAGGTGGTCACTGAAAAGGAAACATGTTAGTTATGTATCTACTGAAGGGAGATAGCTGGGACCAGTAGGGGTTAAATAGATATGCTGGGTATTCTGGAATATTTGTTTCTTTTTGGCTTTACTTGCTGTAAATTTAATGAATGAGAAACATATACCTGGACATTAGGTAGAGAAGGGCCCAGGAGTGCCTTCTGTATTCCCCTCCCCTGTTGTTAAGAGGCTAAAACAAACACAGCACTGCAGGGGGGGGGGGGCAGGCTTTATTACTCAGTGTCTTTTATGGCAGAGGAGCCCAGGGTCACTACAGCAGCATGTTTTATAGCAACATTCCATAAATTACACAGCAGATTGCACTGTCAATTGATGCTGCACCTTCCATTAACTTCACCTCCATTGCTCCAGCCACACTGAAAAAGCAAATAATGAACAACCGCAGCAAGGGAACCAAAAGAAGCATGACACAAGGCAGCCACACTGCCAGTTCCAAAAGGATCAGAGGGCAATTGGATGACCTGAGACCCAAAGGATTGAAGACATCCTTTCCCACAGATCCTTGTGCAGTAGCTGCCAGGGAAAAAAATTTGCAGCAGCATCGAGAAGGAAATTCCAACTTCCCCCAACCCTAATAGGGAACTCTGGCACAAGACCTGTATACTAGGCCTTTGCATACAGTGGGAAGATTTAGCCCTTAGTGATGTGCACACAGTAAGTTTTGTATTTGCAGCCCCACTTTCCCATTGGTACTTCGATGCTGTATTTATGGTTTTGATGATGTCACGTCTTCAACTCTGATCTTCTCAGTCACCACTTATTGCAATAAACACAATAGCAAATATTTTATTATTAATAATTATTTTACAGAACTACCTAGAGTCACTAAAAAAAAATCAGGGCTTCACGGTGCTAGATGCTCTATTCAGCATATACATACCAAGGGAGGGTCCCTGCCCAGAAGAGTTTACAGTCCAAACAGACAAAACACACAAGAGAATGGGAATAAGGAACCACTATTATCCCCATTTTACAATCACGTAGGTAGATCTGGGAATTTAACTCAGATGTCTTGAGTGCTAATCCAGTACCTTAACCACAAGACTACCCTTTCCCTATTTTAGTGCTTATGCGGCATCCTTTTATAGTGACAGCTTTAAACATGCATTTCCTCGCTTTTTATAGCAATAATGATTACCTTAATAGATCAAAAGAAACCAATTTTTACACCTTGTTCTAATAATCTACAACTGTATCACCAATCCCACCTGTTCACATTTGTACTTTGGAGTTCAAAAAAGTGTTTCAACAGTTTTGCCATGAACAGTTCCTGTGAAGGGGAAAAAAACCAAAAAAACCCTTATTTCTATGGGCCCAATATGGCAAGTCCTTATTCATATGAGTAACGCGTGTAAGACTGGGTTTTAAGAGTAATATGTGCATCACAGTGCAAGAAGAGGTGCAAGTCAAGATTAAAATGCAGCTTTTTGCACCACATGTTCTGAATCTAACCTAGAGATGAGCTCAATGCAAATCTCGCCTTGTACTGCTTCCAAACTGGATGTTTAGACTCCGATCTGCACTTAGTGGTGTGGACCCATTCGTAACCACAATGTTACTCACACAGGGTTTGTGGCATGTAGACGTATTCCTGCATTAAGGAGAATGCAGAGTGGCCCTACTCAGGGGCGGCTCTATGTTTTTTGCCTCCCCAAGCATGGCAGTCAGGCAGCCTTCGGCGGCACGGATACGGCGGCATTTCTGTGGGAGGTCTGCCGGGCCCGCGCCTTCGGCGGACCTGCCGCTGAATTGCTGCCGAAGCCGCGGGACCGGCGGACCTCCCACAGGCATGCCGCCAAAGGCTGCCTGACTGCTGCCCTCACGGCGACCGGCACGCCGCCCCCTGCACACGCTTGTGCCTGGAACCGCCCCTGGCCCTACTTCACGGGGAGCAGTTAGCGCTCCCTAGTTGGGCTATGAGGGGGACCATTACAAATGTATAACACTGACAGACCCCAGTTGTTGGCAGGCGGGATCAAACCTCAGAAGCTCAGTGCATGAGGCTCTACTGCATGAGCTAAAAGCCACATGGCTCTTAGCTAAGGCTGTAGCAGACTCCTTAATCTCTAAGTGGTCTCAGTGCAACAAGAGAGGAACAGGAGGTGTGTGGGCAGGGGCAGTGACTTATATGGGCCCATGGTGCCCATGCTCCAGCAATATTCAGGGCACGGGGGCCCAACTCCATCAATGTTCGGGGCCGGGTCTCTCCCCCAGCCTCGCCTGCTGCTCTGCACACCTCCCCGGAGTGTCCCTGCCTGCACCCTAGGCAACGGGTGGCTACCCTGCCGCTCTGCGCTGCAATCCCTCGGCGGCCGCTGGTGGCTACAAAAGGGAGCAGCTGAGGCGTTTGGGTGGAGGTTCAGAGGAGTGAGTGAGTGACCGCAGCAGCTCAGGGAGCCCCAGGTAGCTGCTCAGCCTGCTTTGGGCTTTTTCTTTCCCTTCCTCTCCTCTGCTTTTCTTTTGCTGGTTTCCCTTCTTTGTGGCTGTAGCCAGGGCACTCTGAGCCTCCCCACTCCAATGCTTCCTCCTCCCCATCTCCACTTTGGGGGGAGAAACTCGGGCTGTTTTCCTATCTCTTCACCGCAAACAACTTCACCGCTTCTCCTCCTCCCTCCTCTCACTGAGCCAGCTTCTTTCCCCTCTGTCTCTCTTGGTGCAATGTAGCCTCCAGCTGCCCCATGGCCAGCAGGACTTCTCGCTGCACCTCCTGCATGTGAGCAGCTCCTTTCAGGGCTTCTCCCGGGGTGCAGCGTGAAGTCTCTCTCCCCCATAATCTCTCTCCAGAGTTGGGGGGGGGGAAAGTTTGTTGATAGTTGGTCCCTCTTGTTTTTGAATGAGGATTTCTTGCTCCGGGGAAGTGTAACCCCCTGAACCTGAGACGGGCCCTAGGATCATGTGCAGTGACAGCGGTGCAGGATGTGTGTGCTGCTGGGGGGGGGGAGGGCTGGGGGGGGGAGTCCTCTCTGGCCCCAGCCCCAGGGCAGCCTGCCTGCACCCCAAACTCCTCAGCCCCGGCCCCACTCCAGAGCCCGCACCCCCAGCCAGAGTCCTCACCCCTGCCCCGCATCCCAACCCTCTGCCCCAACCCTGAGCCCCTCCTGAACCCCTCATCCCACAGCCCTCACCTCCGTACCCCAACCCTTTGGCCTACTGAGCCCCCTCCCACACCGCAAACCCCTCATCCCCAACCCCACCCCAGTGCCCTCACCCCCCCACACACCTACCCTCTGCCCCAGCCCTGAGCCCCCTCCTGCACCATGAACCCCTCATCCCCAACCCCAGAGCCCTCAACCCCAGCCAGAGCCCTTATCCCCCCACACCACAACCCTCTGCCCCAGCCCAGAGCCCCCACCTGAACCCCTCATCCCCGTCCCCATCCCGCAGCCCTCACCCCCACATCCCAACCCTCTGTTCTAGCCCTGAGCCCCCTCCCACACCGCAAACCCCTCATCCCCAGCCCCTCCCCAGAGCCCTCATCCCCAGCCAGAGCCCTCCTCCCCCCACATTGTGCAATATAGGGAAACTATTAAATGCTTACTGTTTCCAGTCCATTTTTACATTTAAAAAAAAAAATCAGCTTACAAGTCAGGTGTGTGTGGGGGTCGGACTTGGACCCGTTCTGAGCACCACCAAAAATTATACAAACCTGCCGCCCCTGTGTGTGGGTTACAGGTGCACAGAGTTTAAGGCCAGGAGGGACCACTAGACCATCTAGTCTGTCAGCCTGCTATTGCAGGCCATTAATTTCCCCCAGTTAACCCTGTATTGAGCCTAATAACGTGGATTAGAATAAAGCATTTCAGCCCTCAGGAGATTAAACTGTTGTGTGCTACAGGCCAAGAACAGCAGAGACAGAGGTGCTATTAATGCCCAAGGGCCCTGAAACAGCAGGAAATTAATTAGGTAAAAGATGCCCAGATGATCCCAGCAGGTGATCCATGCCCCATGCTGCAGAAGAAAGTGAAACAATCCCAAGAAATCTTGCCAGTCTAACTTGGGAGAAAACTCCTTCCTGATTCAATCTGGTTATCAGTTTGACCCCTAGCATGTGAGCAACACACACCAGCCAAGCATCTAAGAAAGAGGAATCTCTGTACTGCCTCAGAACACTAAGCAACCCCATGTTCAGTTTTGACCAATCACTGCCTTCAGAGAAAGGCACGCTCCCCTGCCCCCAGACTACATTTGGACATCTTACAACCCTTTTTTGGAGGTGCAGCATATTTCCCTACTCCCCTTGCACAGCTTACCAGTTCCTTTGACCAGCATGTGGCAGAGGGAGACATAGCTCCAACCCTCCTTTAAGCTGACTTGCTCTAGGACAGAAGCATCTCAGCAGTAGTCCTTGCATTCCCTGAGCCCCAGGACTGCAATCCTGCCCCTGCTGCTCAGCTACTTAAGGGAGGGAAAACAATCTAGCCCATAATCTTGCATCTGAAGAAGTGAGGTTCTTACCCACGAAAGCTTATGCTCCCAATACTTCTGTTAGTCTTAAAGGTGCCACAGGACCCTCTGTTGCTTTTTACAGATTCAGACTAACACGGCTACCCCTCTGATACTTAGCCCATAATCATTAGCGTTCCCTGTCATATTGGAGAATCTTTAGAAATCATGTTGTGTGAGTGTCAGAAGAACACTGTTTAGCGATTTTTTGAGAAAGTTTGCTCGAGAAGATTGCACATGTACAGTTCTTAAAACTCTTTGATGCAGGATCACTGAGTATGACAAATTATATATAAAAGTCATTCTGTTGTCTTATGGGAGAAAGCAGGTGGAAAACTGGAATGGGAAATAAAACTAGATAGCAGAAAAGAAAGAAAAAAAATCAACCCTCCCCCAAATTTGATGAATCGGTTACAGTGTATTTGAGGGAAGGATACTCATGCTATCATCTTTACAGAAGAAATTAAAATCTGATAGCAGCAGTTTATGATCTCCTGCCCCAGTACACATCCATTTCACTCTGCTCTGCTTCTTCTAGGCTGATGAGTCAGTATGAACTACTGTATTAAAGCAGAGGCAGATTACGGTTTTGTGGGGCCCTGGTCAAGTGGCAGGCCCCTTCCTATCCCTTCTGCCTGCAGTCCCCCCCATCCCTCCAGGCACTCCTGCCGGGAGGCAGGGCAAAACTCCTGCCGGGGAGCAGGGTCGGGGAGTGGGGGTTTGCCCTGCCTCCCCGGCAGGACCTCCAGCTGGGTGGGAAGAGCAGGGCAAGCCCCTGCGCCCCAACCCCGCTCCCCTGAAGGAGCAGGGGTATGGGGGAGCCCAGTTTTCTGGGGGCTCCCAATTGGCCAGAGCCCCTGGGCACAGGCCCCATTGGCCCAGTGGCTAATCGGCCACTGCATTAAAGAAAGACAACGAAAGGCAACAGTAGTGCCTAAAGTGAACATAATGTCACCACTGAAAAGACAAATTAGCTAAAGAGATATTTGCAGTAATGCTGTGGTAGTGACAGAACAAGTCACAAGCATCAATGAGAGTGGCTTATAGAAGAAGAGGAAGGAAGTGATGGCTCTGCCTATACCATTTGCACTGCCAACTCACAGTAACTTTTAAGTTAACCAATACTAGCAGTGATGTGCTGCTGGCGACCTGATAGCGAAACTTGAAGAATTCCACAACAACTGAATGGCCATTTCCCTGTGAGGCATTTGTGAAATGTTATGGCTCATTTTTCTCATGGTCCCGTCTGTTTCCTGTTTGTTACCCTTCACATACGTTCCCTTTCTCCTTCCCATGTTATCAGACTTTTTATGCTTCCTCATCCACCAACTCATTGTCTATCTGCTCCATGCTAGCCTTTGTGTTTTGCAGCAGCACCTCCAAAAGACTTTCTGGAGGGAGGAAGCACCTCTTCCAATGAATTTTGATAGCCTCTTCAGTTTACTTTGTACAACACCAGTGTAATCTTGGTATGGACATGCCATTTTAATGAAATATCAGGAACATCTTATAGATCAGCCCCTTGCATAGAGCATCTCTCCTCAACAAGGTCCATAGCTGAGCCCTTCTCTCTCTTCACAGGCTGGGTCTCATTCACCTTTAAACGTCCAGTAAAAGACTCCTCCATTCTTCACAGCTACAGCTACTCCCATATATTGGCCAGCACAGATGCACCTTCTAAAATACATATCCACTAGTCAGCCACTCCTCAAAGTCTCTTTGTCTACATGGCTCTCTGTTGTGCCTGCTACTCTCCTTGCAAACCTAGTAGATAATAATAAATAAATATTACTAATAAGGCCCTGATTAGTGGCACCTCAGTACACGTACCAGCAGCTGGAAGACAGAGAATTAGCAGGTGGATTTGTAATCCCCAACTCTCTGGGCATTTCTGTGGCCACAGAAGACTAGGAAGCAATAGGGGCTCCTTGAGAGTTAAAGGAAGCAGTGTTTGTGAAGGTGGCAAAGTAAAAAAGACTCAGTACAAAATGATGGAAACCATGACAAAAAATGCATAAAGAAAACATATGCAAGCAGTTCCAGTGGGGATGAGAAGGAAGGGAAATGTGCACCATTGCTAAGCAGCTTGAAAAGAAAAAACAAAAAGATCATTGGTGTGGGGCAGACATGTAGGCAGGGCCGGCACTTCCATTTAGGCGACCTAGGCGGTCACCTAGGGCACCAGGATTTGGGGGGGCGGCAATTCGGCGGCGGGGGTCCTTCCGCGCTCCGGGTCTTCGGCGGCAGTTCTGCGGCGGGTCCTTCACTCGCTCTGGGACCCGCCACCGAAGTGCCCCGAAGACCGGGAGCGCGGAAGGACCCTCGCCTAGGGCGCCAAAAACCCTGGCGCCGCTCCTGCATGTAGGGTTATTGTAATAACTGACCGGCTGAGGCCCGAATATACTCCCACACAATTGCTAAACAATGCATCTAATGATGATATACTCTAAACAGTTTCAGCTGAATGTCCCACACCAAAAATCTATTGTTTCAGGAAAACTTTCTGTGACTATAGCATAATTTTGATCATTAGCATTCAGCAACAGTACTGTAGCACAAAAGAGAAAGTACAGAAACAGGAGGAAGACAGATAAAAGAGATCAGCAAAGGGAAAAATACTGCAATGTGGACTTTCCAGCTTTAGATTAGCTATCGCTCCTGTCCTACACCTCTTTAGTAGTAAGTGACTGTGACACTTTGTAGATAGAGCATCAATAAGAATGGAAAAGTGCCACAACATCCAGATGTTGATAATATCCAGATAACTTGAGAACAAATATAATCCTATATCCTACCTGCCTTTAGTTTTCTTGTGGATTTCCAAATATCCAGAAGCATGTCAGTCTAAGAGTACAGTTTAAAAGATTTAGTAGCAGTAATGGACAGGGCCAGTGCAAGGATATTTTGCGCCCTAGGCGAATCTTCCACCTTGCACCCCTCCCTCCAATGTCCAGCCCCCACCTTCCTACGGACAAGTTCCGCCCCCCCCCAGGGGCCCAGATGTTCACAAAATGTAGGGGACGCGGGGGGGCTGCAAAGAGCGGGGTTGTATGGGGGCTCTTCCAGGGGGTGAAGGTGGCAGAGAGGGGGGTGCATGGTATTGTTGCAGGGGGTGGAGCTGGCCAAGAGGTGGAGGGGGCGGGGGTGTAGTGGCAGGGAAGAGATTGCACAGAGGCAAAAGGGGCTCGTTGCAGGGGGTGCAGTGGCAGGGAGGGAGTGGCACAAGGGAGAAGTGGGCAGGAGGGAGTTGTTGCAAGGGGCTGACAGGCGGGGGTGTGTCTGTGCCCGGGGTTGTTGCAGGGGGGTGAAGATGGCACGGAGGGGTTTGCACAAGGGAGGAGTGGGCAGAAGGGAGATGGCAGGTGGGGGGGGGAGTCCCAAGGTTGATGCAGGGGTGAAGGTGACCGTGGCTGGGGGGGGGGAGGGTTGCTGGGTGGAGGTTACCCAGAGGCAAAAGTGGCAGGACAGGGTGGGTTGTTGGGGTGGGGGGTGCACAGGGGAGAAGGTAGCTGGTCGGTGGGTGTTGGAGGGGGTGGCGCTGGCTGTGGGAGGGGTGCCTGGGTTGCTCCCACATACACCATTCCCCAGGCCAGGGACTGGACCTACCCACCCCCCGGCGCTCCGCGGGCCTGTGTGGCTCCCTGCGGCCCGGCTAGGTACCTTGCAGGTGCAGTAGACACCCAGCTTCTCCGCCCGAAGAGCAGAGCGCACTTGCGCCTTCTTCCCTGCGCCGCGAGCCGAGCCGGGCTCTCCGCCGCCCCCAGGGGCTTTCAGCGGCGGCACAGGCAGCCAGCCCCCCCGCGCCCGAGCCTGCTGCCACTGAGAGCCCCGGGGGTGGCGGAGAGCCTGGCTCGATCCGCGGCGCAGGGAAGAAGGCGCAGCTGCTAGCGCTAGACCTTCCCTTCCCCGCTCTGCTGCCGGCTGCTTCCCCGGGGGAAGGGACTGGCCGCGTCGCGGGCAGCCCCTCTGGAGCCGGGAGGCGGGGAGCAGCGGCAGCGTTGTGCTCCGCTGTTTAAAAAAAATGTTTGGGGCACCGCTTTTTGGCGCCCCCAACCACTTGGCACCCTAGGCGGCCGCCTAGTCCGCCTAGTGGTTGCACCGGCCCTGGTAATGGAACCCAGGAGGCAGCTGAGTTTGGCTGCCACAGGAATGGGGGGGGGGGGGTGGAAAGAGGAGGTTGTGGACATACAAGTCACCCATCCCACTTAAGAAACAGACCAGATGGATTTGGGGAGCTGATTTCCCTAGGACCAACAGCTACCTTCAGAATAGCAAGTAAAGGTGACAGAGGTAGCTAGTATTTAGTCATGACTCTAAAAAAAGGAAGGAGAGTTCTCATGCCACACTCCAGGCATAAGTTTAAAAGGGGAGGGATTCTGTGGGAAGATAAGGCCAGCATGGGGAGTCATTATATAGACCATTTTGTTGCCGCAGCTACTTCATACAATCAATACCTCTTGGATTCAGGGAGCCTAAAGTCAGTGGAAATTTTTCCTCTCACTCCAAGTGCCTGTCAGAGAGGAGTTTTTCTTTTCCATTCCCCTCACGGGCCAGAGACGGAAGCCATTAGGCAGTCTCAGGGCACGTCTTCACTAATCCGCCGGATCGGCGGGTAGCAATCGGTCTATTGGGGATCGACTTATCGCGTCTAGTGAAGACGCGATAAAATCGATCCCTGATCGCTCTGCCGTCGACTCTGGAAATCCACCGCGGCAAGAGGCGGCAGCGGAGTCGACGGCGGCGCGGCAGCGGTTGACTTGCCGCCGTTCTCACAGCCAGGTAAGTCGACCTAAAATACGCAACTTCAGCTACGCTATTCACGTAGCTGAAGTTGCGTATCTTAGGTCGACCCCCCGCTGTAGTGTAGACCTAGCCTCAGTTTCCCCTCCCCTCTACCCCTTCTCCAGTTTCAGGCTAGAAGTGGGGAGAGTACCCAGCCAGCAGCAGCTTGTCTGTTGACTTATCCGGGAGGGGAAGAGCCTGACCAGGATTTCTTTTTGATTACTCTCATGTCCTGCATGCCGACAGAAGCTCACAAAGGAATCAGCAGCAAAACATTTGGATACTAATCATGCTAACACGTAGTACAACAGAAAATCTGAAGATAGGACAAATTTTCAAACTTGGCTGTCTAATATTAGGCACCTGTATGATGCACCCAAATTCTTCTAGAATTTTAGTAGAGAAATTATGAAAGGAAGTAAAAATGGAGAGACGCCAACAAGATCATGAGGTCAGAGAGACACGTTCCAATGGATATTATTATTCCTTATTTCCAGTAGTGCCCAAAGTGTGTTAAGCACTGTAGAAACATAAAATGAAGACAATGTCTATGTCCCAAAGAGCTTACATCTGGAAACAGTAAAATAACTTTAAGGCTGGGTGGCTCAGAGGATAGCTAATGATACATGAAAACATTCACCTCTAAATGAGTGGTTCAGATCCACTCCAGATCAATGGGAAGTTTGTTACCATTTGAGCACAGTTTGCTGAAAATAGTTGGTGGTCTGAGTCTAGCTGCTAGTGGACAGTTTGTCCACACCACAAAACAGGGTATTTCCCAAACACCAGATAGCTTCTTTCACTTTTATCCATGTCCCAAAGGCCATCTTAAAAAACATTAAAGTTAAGAATTTAAAAGTAGGGATATCAAGAAATTCAAAATTATGGATCCCATGGATACTACAGCTCCTTTCCTTGCACATTACACTACATGCTGCTAAAACCTGATGCTCTAATAGAAACATGTAATGTGATACAGTTATGGTTGCTATGGGAACTATAACATTACATGTCCTGATTTGTGTGCATAAATTCTCAGATATGATCCATTAATGTTTCTCCCCCGAATACATCTCTCCCATACACCAAAGTCCCCTGGACCATCTCTACACAAGAGGTAGATTACTCTCCAGGGGTGAAATCCCAATCTGGCTGAAGTCAATGGGAGTTTTGCTATTGACTTCAGTGGGGCCAGGATTTCACCCCATATTTCTGTGCCAAGTGCAGTCACTTAGATAAATCCACCAATTGCTGAGTCTGCTCTCGCTTACACCTGTTTTACACCGAGTAACAAACAGAAAAGAAAACCTTCTGTGGCATTTCAGATTTATTGACAAGAGCTTTTTATTCTGAGGCAACAAAATTGCCCAAACCACCAATCTTTGGCCACTTTCCCTTCATTCAGTTTAACGATCTGTAATCCCCTAACAATACAAAACCAAACAAAATGTTATAATCAGGGCAGCTGGTGTGTCTCCAGAGCTTTTCAAATTGAGGGTGAATTTTCAAATGTTGGCATTTTCCCCAGCAAAAGTGTTTCATGATGGGGCTTCCATTGGCAGCGCAAACTACATGAGCCCTGGGCATGAAGAAAAGTAAGGGATCCTCAGCAGTTGCGGGGTGGCACTGTGCTATTCTTCCCCGAGTCCCATCTTGCCTTTCTGGATAAAGGCACCCAAATGTTTTCTGGATTACACTCACAATATTCTTACAGCTGGCGGTTGGTTTAGGAAACCATCAACTCCCAGAAGTTGAAGAATGGTCCTGTGGTTAGGACACTAGCCTGGGGTTTGATTCCCTGCTCTTTCAAAGACTTCCTATATGGGCTCATCTACATTATATGCTACATCAGCACAGCTGCACCAATGCAGTAGTGCTGCTGTAGCTCGTCTGGTGAAGACGGACTATGCAGAAGAGCGCTCTCCCATCGACATAATTATTCCACCTCAATGAGAGGCAGAATCTATATCCGCGGGAGAGCATCTCCCAATGACATAACACAGTGCAGACACAGCTTTAAGTAGATGTAACTTATGTCACTCGGAGGGGTGGGTTTTTCACACCCCTGAACAATGTAATTTATATCGACTTAAGCGGTAGTGTAGACAAGCCTTACTTACCTTGGGCAAGTAACTTCCCTAACTCCAAGAGTGTTATGAGGATAAATTCAGATTGTGAGGGACTCAGACATTTACATCAATATGATTTTTTTTTAAGATACTTAATTACAGGGGTAGATTTTACATGCCTATGAATGAGATCTTCTTTAAAATTAAGTACTATGTACCTGATTTCCAGAAGAGTCAGCCACCAACAACTCTGCACCTTTGCAAATTAAGGACTATAGCAGTATGGCTACACTGAAGTTGGGGGCGATTCTCCCAGCCTGGGCTTGAGTTGGCATGCTACAAATAGCAATGTAGACATTCTGACTCAGGGAGAAGCTCTGGCTCTCAAGCCCATCCAACCCCCTTCGGTTAAGAGCCCAAACCGGAATGTCCATATTGCTATTTTAGCATGCTAGCTTGAGCCCTGCTATCAGAAGTCTGTCTACCCAGGCTGGGTAGACATACTCCCAGCTGCAGTGTAGACAAACTGTATGGCTAAGTCTACACTGCATACCTCTTGTGGTGGCATGTAGGGGATGTGTAGCTACATGTCACAGTGAAAAGCGGACTGAATCCACACTGTGGTGTGTAGCTACACATGTCAGTGAAAGAATCTGGCAGGGGGAGGCAGTGGGGAAAGGTTCAGCTGTGGAGAGTAACCAAACCTTGCCCCACTGCCTCCCCCAGCTAGAGCTTTTCCCTATTGCTGGAGTCTTTCTGTGTGGCAGGGAAAGGCTCCAGTAGCTCCGTGCAGCAGAAATCTTTTCCTGCTGCTGGAGTCTTTCCCTGTGGCAGGGGAAGACTCCAGTAATGGAGAGACAGAAGGACACTACACTGCTAGAAATAGTGTATGCAGGGTAGCAGTGCTGGGGCGAGGAGAAAACCCTGTAAAGTACATACTCACAGGGTTCAAAAGTATCTTTACTCCACTCTCCCACTCATTATACTCATGATAATGTGTGCAGTGCATGTACTGTACACCCCGCTGAAAGGAGTGTACAGGGCAGCTGTACTCTTAGTGTCATATACTACATATACCATAATAGCATGGTCAGAGAAAATGGGTGTAAAAATAGTGCATTTCTGGGCTTTTTAAAATTTCCAGAATATATGGCAAACAAGGAAGAACAGTCTTGGAATTAAGGTAATAGACTGGACTGTTTGAATGCTAGGTTCAATTCCTGGCTCTCCCACACCCTTCGTGTGTAACATGGAACAAGTCACGTCATCTTTCTGTGCCTCATTTTCCAATATGTAAACTAAGGATCATAAAAATTCTGTTCTCCTACCAATCATCTGTCTTGTCTCTTTAGGTTTCAATCCTGCAATGACCACATGCGACAAATTGCAGGAATGGGAGCTTGGAGTGCAGGGCAAGGGCTATCTTTTACAGCACTACTATAAGACAATAGTAAATAAACCAGAATAACTTTTAAACAACCCCTAATGATTTTTCAGAAAGAAACACTAGCTTAACCAGGGACTGTCAACACTAGCTTAACCAGGGACAAGTGAAAGGCTTGTAATTAACTGAGGCATAAATTCCACACTAATAGCTAATTTCTTTAAAACTTTGTGCAACCTGATAGTTAGGGTTGCCAACCCTCCCGGATTGGCCTGGAGTCTCCCGGAATCGGTCTCAATCTCTCAGTGGCTATTGAAAGCAATCCGGCAGATTTTAATAGGGTGCTAAAAGTCCGGTCGGAGACACAGCAGGGCTAAGGCAGGCTCTCTACCTGCCCTGGCTCTGCGCAGGTCCCAGAAGCGACTAGCACGTCCCTCTGGCTCTTAGGTGCAGGGGTGGCCAGGGGTCTCTGTGCGCTGCCCCCACCTCACGTGGGGACTCCGCAGCTCCCATTGGCCAGGAACCACGGCCAATGAGAGCTGGGGAGGGGGGGCAGTACCTGCAGGCAGGGGCAGCACCCAGAACCGACTGGATGCCCCGAGCCTAGGAGCCAGACATGCCGGTTGCTTCTGGGAGCCGCCCAAGATAAGCGCCAGCCAGCCAGAGCCCGCACCCCTCACCCCCTCCTGCACCCCAATCCCCTACCCCAGCCCTGAGCCTGCTCCTGCACCCAAACTCCCTCCCAGAGACCACACCCTGAGCTCCCCCATATCCTAACCCCTGCCCCAGCCCTGAGCCCCCTCCCACACTCCGAACTCCTCGGACCCACCCCCCAGCCCAGAGCTTGCACCCTTGGGTACTGTAGTTTTAAGAACTCTTGATAGCGATCCTGTAGGTGTTTGTCTACAGCCAAGCCCTAAGATAAACTGTATTTGCTCCAATTCCTCAGACAGAGACAAACACCTACAGGATCTCTATCAAGCATTCTTAAAACTACAATACCCACCTGGGGAAGTGAAGAAACAGATTGGCAGAGCTAGAAGGGTACCCAGAAGTCACCTACTACAGGACAGGCCCAACAAAGAAAGTAACAGAATGCCACTAGCCATCACCTACAGCCCCCAACTAAAACCTCTCCAGCGCATCATCAAGGATCTACAACCTATCCTGAAGGACAATCCCTCACTCTCACAGACCTTGGGAGACTGGCCAGTCCTCACTTACAGACAGCCCCCCAACCTGAAGCAAATACTCACCAGCAATTACACACCACACAACAGAAACACTAACCCAGGAACCAATCCCTGCAACAAACCCCATTGCCAACTCTGTCTGCATATCTATTCAAGGGACACCATCATTGGACCTAACCATATCAGCCACACCATCTGGGGCTCATTCAGCTGCACACCTACCAATGTGATATATGCCATCATGTCGCAGTAATGCCCCTCTCCATGTACATTAGCCAAACTGTACAGTCTCTACGCAAAAGAATAAATGGACACAAATCTGACATCAAGAATTGTAACATTCAAAAACCAGTAGGAGAGCACTTCAATCTCCCTGGACACTCAATAACAGACTTAAAAGTGGCCATTCTTCAAAAAAAAAAAACCTTCAAAAACAGACTTCAATGAGAAATTGCAGAGCTGGAATTAGTTTACAAACTTGACACCATCAAATTACTCCTGAATAAAGACTGGGAGTGGCTGGGTCACTACAAAAAGTAATTTTCCCTCTGTTGATACTCACACCTTCTTGTCAATTGTTGGGAATGGGCCACCCTAATTGAATTGGTCTCATTAGCATTGACCCCCCACTTGGTAAGGCAACTCCCATCTTTTCATGAGCTGTATATTTATACCTGCTCACTGTATTTTTCACTCCATGCATCTGCTGAAGTGGGTTATAGCCCACGAAAGCTTATGCCCAAATAAATGTGTTAGTCTCTAAGGTGCCACCAGGACTCCTCATTGTTTTTTGCTGATACAGACTAACATGGCTACCCCTTTGAAACCTGTCCACATACAAAGTGTTTATTCCCACACTGGGGACGAAAGACTCCTTCAACTGCCTGAACTTTCGTGCATGTCACTTTTTGTGACAACTGTCTGAAATGAAAGGTCCACATGATAGTAGTTCTTTTGATTACATGCAAGTGTTGTATAAAACATTTCAAGGCCAGCGCACTAAGGAATAAATAAAGACTTACTCTACTATATGAGATTTTTTTAATATGAGAATATTTAAACAAAATACTGCTTACCTTCACCAGGTTTTACTATTCTGACACAGTAGAATGAATATACATACAATTGAGTGTCACAGTTCATCTGCACAGACATGATTATTTTTAAGGGTCCAAGATATGGCTTTCACTAGATATATAATTATATGCATGCTGTGTCTGAAATAGGAAAACAGACTGGAAGGGAAAATGCAGGTCCTAATATCTGGATCTTCAGTTTCTAATGGGGCTATGCTTTTCTGGGGTCACCACTGTAAATTATATCAGCAGAACACTGAGATTATTTTGTTAGGTAGTTGTCTAGCAATTATTGTACAGTTTTTCCAAGTCTATCATCATGATAGCACTCTGTTTTTTACTGTGACTGAAAGGACATTAAAGGGAAAGTTTAATTATGCCCTTTGCCATATGGACACAGAAGCTAGCAATACTGGCGTGATTTGGCATTTTACTATTGTAAAAAAAAAAGTGTATACTCAAAAGTACCATACTTTAAAAATAAGTACCAAAAGCATGTCCATTTATTCATGTCTATGTATGGTATGGACTAGAGTCTGAAAATATAACTATTGCATAAGCATATGTACACTTGCCATGTTATGTTTTCCATTCATTTCATCCAAACATATGGCTCACACTGATTAATTGTTTCTATTTCCAAACAGTGGCAATGGGTGAATTTGTCTTTTATATCTAGTAGAGACACTGCAGCTACTTCAAACTGGTACCTACTGCACATCACTAAAGGTTGCTGTAATATTGGAAACATCTGTCTCAGTCCAAGGTTTATCAAACTAATGACCTGTTCTACATTTGTATTTTGTCTGAGAAAGTTGGGAGATAACTAGTGCTGCTCAGCTGCAGATGAATCTTTCAACTCATGCAATTTATGGCGTTTCAATCCACTTCATCTTGTCACATTGCACAAACATCCCTGGTTTGTACAGTACATGATTAGCTCTCTCAGATATCATCACACTGGATCTGCCAGAAGGTTTTGTTACATCTGACTGAGAGGTTAATAATATATGTTTGAGAGGTCTGAAATATATGTTGGAATATTCACATTTGATGTTGGGATATTCACATTTTATTACAGTGCGGTCCTTGATTATTTAATCAGAATTTGTGTGTGGATTAGGTCAGTATTTGCTGAGATTCATTTCCTTCTTTACCTTGTTAATATGCCTAGTAGCACTAGTTAAGGACTGGGAAGACTGATCCTGACTGAATCTTTTCTTGTTGCTGAACATTTGATTCAGACCATCGTTATCTAACTCAATTTTTTACATCTTTGTAGAGCTTCAAGTAAACAATCGCCCCAAAATATTACATAGAATGCCTTTATTACTGTTAAAGTTATCTAGTAATAACATCTTACTTGAAGAGACATCAGCCTCAGCCCGATTAGATTCCATTATGATTAGTTTAACCTTTTTATACTATGAGAGAGCAGTCCTATCTCAAAGAGCTTACAATCCATAAGGAAGACAGACAAGGGACACAAGGGGGAAAACAGATGCATAGAGAAATGAAGTGCTTTGCTCACTCTCACATAGCAAGTCAATGGCAAAACTATGCACAGAAGCCTGACTCCTAATCCAATGGTACCCTATTCATCAGGCCACATTGCCTTGATGCCACAGAACATCTATTATCAAGGGGTTGGGGTGCCATAGCAGTAGGTAAGACAAAATAAAAGTCTCAATTAGTAACTTCATTCACTTTAAATTAATAAACTGTAGGATCTGCCAAAATAATGATGTAAAGGCCTGATTACACAGACATTCCTTATATTATGCCCTATCCTTATAAAAAGACTAGTCTATGCCGGACAGAACTGAAGATCATACAGATAACTGTTTTGACACTTTTTCTTGTTTAAAACTGTTAGGGCGTGTGCGAGAGAGAGAGAGACTGGAGTATTTAATAGGGGCATACACCTGAGCCTCCGTGAATGTACATCAACATCACTTGTGAGGGAAAGGAAAAGAGCAAGGGACAGAGTGGTGGGGGCTATTGATTGCTACAAGCCTTCAAAGCAAAATCTGTCATGTTCAGTGGAGCTTAAGAGATAGGGAGCCTGTGCTACCTGTATAGCATCTGTTCTGTGTAAGTTTAGTACAACTTTATTCTCCAAGGCTGCCAGGCCAGCACTTTTCAGTAGTCAATAGCTCCAGATAACATGAAACAGTGAAACGCAGCAGTACTTTCTATCATTAGTCACACCTGCACATTTAATGAGAAGATAAATTAAAAAACTTTTTCATTTTAATTTACTTCAGTTCAACAAGATGCTTAGTGTTAAAAAAAAAAAGTATTTTATGCTGAAGTGAGACAAGAGGGAATGTGAGGGTTGTAAAGTAGAGGGATCCTTCTCTTTTCTGAGTGGGAAATTATAGGAGGAAGTTGCTATCATCTTATTGTTACCAGAGGGAATGGAAGAGTGGTCCACTAACTGCATCTCATTTTATCTTGCCTTCTCTAGAGGCAGTGGGATGGGAGAACAGACTGGTGGCTTTCTCTGAAGACCTGCACTGTAGCACAGACTAGTGACATGACACCAGGACTTGTTAAGTTACTGCACTATTTTCCAAAATTAAACTGGGAGATTTTGCTTAAATAATAGAAGGAAAGAAAAAAAATTATATAATTGACTTCTACAGAGATTAATTCAGCTCCTTACCATCAATGGATCATTTTCAAAGCTTCCAAATCAGTAATTTAGAAGTGGAAGTCAGAGAGAGTCAAAAAACACACAAAGATAATTGAGCAGATTAGCCTGAACACCAGTAAAATCTAGAACAGGTTTAGTAACCTCCAAACAGAAGCTACCTAATGAATACTAAGCTGGTCAACCATGAGAGATGCATTGATAAAGCCAAAATAAATGTGGGTCCTTTAGAGGACAACCCATGACAGTATAATGACTTTCACTTCACAAAATGCATTTACCTTTTCTAGCAAAGGTTGAAATGGATAATTGAAAAGGTGGGTGTCAAGCAGAAAATTTTATGAATGAAAATACTAAAAATCACCTATCAACAGGGCCAACTTTAAGTAAGTGAGGGGAGAGGAAGGAGGCAAATGTTTGCTGAGTGTAAAACTCCCCAAAGTTTCTAAAATATAGGAAAATATAATTGGATGAAGTCTTAATTTGGGGGCAAGAGAGAATTAACTAACAATTAAAGTACAGTGGATCGCATTTCCCAAAAAATGTAAACTATCACAAATATTAAAAAATACATTATAGTCTTCATCCAAACAGTTCAGGTAGTGCAGCAAAAGAGATTGAATGTGTTTTCTGTATTGGAATACAAAGGAAATAACAGCAGCGTTTTGTAGTATAGAATTTACATATTTGTATATATGTGAGCAAAATTGTTCTTGGTTTTAGGACTGATTTTTCTCTTCCTGGCATCCACTAACACATTTTTAACTACTCTGGAGCATCTCCCTGACTAATAGAACATGGTTTTCGGTGCCTAATAAGGATATTGTGATATGCCATGTTCCAGAGGTGTTTATCAATTTTAGCAGACCACAGTGGATGTAAGAAATTGGATTTAAGTGTCTTTTTCATACAAGGCAGCTATTTGGAGTTTCGGAAGTTTCACAATGTACAGCCAATGAAGAACTGGTTTATAGGGTGAAGTTTTAAAAAATTGGAATACTTGGCTAAATACAGTTCTATAAAATAGAGAATTCCTTTTATTGTATCCTCTTTGGCGCCATTCCTGAAATAAGATGATCTATGTACTCAACTGTATGCATGTTTCAAACTCATATCAACAAAAATTTGTTTTAAGAGAAAAAAATATATTGCTATAACAGTACCCACCCTGTTCTCTTAGGGAGGAAGAGGATTGATTCAGTTATGCCTTTGGTTGTTCTCCCTTCTCTCCTATCATTTTTTCAGGCTGACAATGTTTGCAGCTTTCACCACATATTTACATCCACTTAGTAATGTGACTCTTACATCTTGAAATAACAAACAGGCTTGACAACCCAAAGCAGGCCACCAGGAAAAAACTATTTTGACACATCTCAAAACTGAATGTAGAAATCACTCTAGCGCAAAAGAGACAATCTGTTGAAAGATGACAATGAAGTGCTAAAACAAGAAAGGGTCATGCAGATTCTCTACTTCTCTTTAGCCTCTACAGATGCAATTTTATTTAGGAATGCTAATCTACTGTATTTTCTAAGCACCTAATCAGTTTTCAGGCTGATTTGTCATTGTGTAGACAGTAGCATATTCCCTAATAAGTTAAGTTTTAAACTTAGTAAAGGTATTTTAATATGGATCACTTTATTTGATGGAGTTCACATTTTTATTTTATGGAATATAGGTATGAAATAGTCAATGAATAAACTAAATGAAAAATTATCATAACAGTCCTGCACTGGTAGGGGGATAAGCTAGATGACTAATGTTATGCATCTCTAGTTTTGGGTGGTGGGAGAGGGTGAAGATTGGGACCAGTGTTCTCTACAGTAATTTCCTTATGTGATCCACAAATATTTGAACAAGTGCAGTATCTGATCAAGAGTTAACGTTGCTGTTCCAAGCCACCTAGCCACCTCTACACTTCACGTAGAATAGTGTTGCTAGTGGGAGAAGGACCCACAAGAGATGCACAGAGAGGCTATCCCTCTACACCAGAGAATTGGAGCTTCCATGACCTGTGGATCCTTAGAACCGGTGGGTTTAGCAAGCCCTGTTCTCTGCAAATTTGTGCCTACCCATTCCATCTGATGGGAAGGTTCCCTGAAAACTCCAGAAAGACAAACTCAGAATTTCCTGGCTCATTCCTGTGGGTTTCTCTGGACATAATCCAGCTCTATGATTCTATGACTAAGGCCTAGTCTACAGTACAAGTGTAGGTTGACGGAAGCTGCCTTACATCGACCTAATAACGCATGCATCTACACTACCAGGTCCCTTCCGGCAATGTTTTGAGAATGAAATACTCTTTATATATTCCAATCATGGGGAGGGTGGTGGGGTTTGAGGGAAACTGATGCAATGGAGGGGATGGTACAGGAAGGCACAACACAGATAAGTGGTGCACATTGCTGTGGCTCATTACTGAACGGCTTTTCAAAGCCTCCCGGAGACGCAGAGGTCCTTGCTGTGCTCTTCCTATTGCCCTGGTATCTGGCTGATCAAAATTAGCTGCCAACCTATCTGCCTCCACACCCCGCCCTGCAGAAACTTCTCTCCCTTTGCCTCACAGATATTATGGAGCACACAGCATGCAGTGATAATAATGGGGATATTGCTTTCACTGAGTAAGTAAACTGCATCAGCAACCCTTTAAACATCCAAAGGCCCATTCCACCATCATTCTGCACTTCCTCAGCCTATTGTTGAACCGCTCCTTACTGCTGTCCACTGTGCGGCTTCATGAGCCATGGGAGCAAGGGGTAGATGGGGTCTCCTAAGATCACTATTGGCATTTCAACATAATCAATGGTTATTTTGCGATCTGGGAAGAAAGTCTCCGATTGCAGCTTTCTGAACAGACCTGTGTTCCTAATGATGCACACGTTATACACCTTTCCTGACCATCCCATGTTGATCAGTGAAACACCCCCTATGATCCACTAGCGCTTGCAACACCATTGAAAATTATCCCTTACAGTTTATGTACTCTTTGGCTAGGTGGTCTGGTGCCAAGATAGGGATATGCATGTCATTTATTGCCCCACCACAGTTAGAGAACCCCATCATGGCAAAATCATCCACTATATCCTGCACATTGCCCAGAGTCACTACCCTTCTTAGCAGAAAACAATTCATGGCCCTGCACCCTCGGATCACAACAGCTCCAACTTCGAATTGATTCCCCACTGACTAGTACTCAGTCTGACAGTGAAGAAGTAGGTCTCATTTTAGAGTTGCTGAGTTTCAGTGCAGGGGAAAGCTCCGCACAAAGTTCCTGGAAAGTGGCCTTTCGCATTTGAAAGTTCTGCAGCCACTGCTTGTCATCCCATAGCTGCATAACGATGTGATCCCACCAGTCGGTGCTTGTTTCCCGAGACTAAAAACAGCAATTCAACATGTTCAGCTGCTGCATGACTGCCAGCAGCAACTGAGAATTGTTTTGTTCTCTGGCTTGCAGCAGGGCTGCTTGCAGGACATCACAATGTTCTGTATGGCGGCTCCTGTCTCTACTCTGGAAATGCTGCAGGATAAGGTGCGAGATGCTTGTAATGCTCACAACAAGAGTGCACAGCTGAGCAGAGTCATTCTTCTCGGGCTATGGCGTATGCGTGGCTAAACCAGGCTTTCGAGAAAAGGCGCGAGAAAGTATGGGCTGTTTGCCCTTGATATCAAGGGTAGGGATGGAGGAAACTGCATCATGGGAGGCCAAAGCCATGTTCCCATGCCCCCCAGCAACAAAATGTTTTGGTTCCATGAGGCGTTGCAAGCCCTTCCCAAAACTGCCTGTGGCTAGTTGCACTGTGGGATAGCTACCCACGGTGCACTGCTCTGTGCATTGATGCAAGTGCTGCTAGTGAGGACGCACTCCACCGACACAATGAGCACGGTGTGGACACACACAACTGACTTAATTACTGTGGTGGCTGGATGTCGACTTACCTTAAGTCAACTTAATTTTGTAGTGTACACATGCCCTAAGACCCAAACAGTGATTGTTTCAAAATACTCTTAAAAAAAAAAAAAAAAAAAAACCTGCACATGCAAAAAGAGAACTTGATACCAAAAGGCCTTCAAATAAGGAACAATGACATAAACCACAGCACAGAAATTCAGTTAGCCTCACATGTCATCCCTAGTGTCTTACATGGGTGGAGTTTTGGATAGAGGAAGTGATATAAAACCAGCAATAAATCCAGCATCTCGGAATGGTTCAAAGCCTCATTAGATACTGTTTTCAAAAGAATAACACTCTGAATTGTTGTTAAGATTCAACCAATTTAATTTGTGAAGTTAATTTCCTCATGTTGTCAAGTATCAAAGGGGTAGCCGTGTTAGTCTGGACCTGTAAAAGCAGCAAAGAGTCCTGTGGCACCTTATAGACTAACAGACGTATAGGAGCATGAGCTTTCGTGGGTGCATCTGAAGAAGTGGGTATTCACCCACGAAAGCTCATGCTCCTATACATCTGTTAGTCTATAAGGTGCCACAGGACTCTTTGCTGCTTTTCCTCATGTTGTACATTAGCAAATGAAAGAACTATATTTGATGGTCCAGGTCCTGCAAAGACATATGCAGTACAGGCATATTAAGGCTCCAGGACTGTATTTCAAAGCAACTGAAATAATTAATATAGAGTAAAGAAAAGTTACATATTAGTTGCATTTTAATACAAGCAAAAAGACAGCAATTGGTTTTAACCAACATGTGTGCATGCTATGCTAGTCCCCTTTATTGCTTTCAAATTTTAATGTATTTTGATGTTATATTTTACTAATACATTTAAAAAAAAATTCAGAAAGCACCTGCAACTAGGTAACCTATTCAGTGAAATTTCTGGGTCACATATATAGTACTATATGTCATATCTAATAAAGTTTTAGCTATTCCAGGATTATATATGAGCAGAGAAAGACAAAGTTATATTTTTAAAATACCCATGTGCTTATTTATATAGAAGATATTAGTATCTCATGTTTCATAATTCTCCAAATTTATAGTAAAAATACTGCCCTCGGATTCATGTACACCAATCCTGTTAATGCCAATGAGGTTCACGAGGGAACTTACAGAAAGTCCACAATGTTCAGTGAAATCTCTCTGCTTTTTAAAATAAGCGAAGAATCTTCTAGTCTGTAAAAATAATTTTAGGTGTATATTTACGCATTTTAATAAAAATCATTTCTCAAAATAGCCACTAAAATTTTAAGTAATGGGTTGGCTCCCAGCAGCCCCCTTTTATGTGGAAGAAAGCAAGGTGATATTAATCTGTGTTTGGAAGCCAATCAAAGGATTAGCTATCTAATTAGTACTTATTATTTTGAATCACATTTACCAGGACTTTAGTAAACAAGCATTCTACATCAAACTTTGCCTTAACAAGTTCTTCAATCTAGCACAGGTGTCAGCTGTTCCAACAACAGAGTGCAGTTTGCCACCAAGCTTCTACTCTACCACCACCAGAAGATCAGTCCACCACAGGGGGACAAATCAGCAAATAACTTGCCGATGCCATCTCTCCAGTGGGTGATGTCATGATCAATATTCGTGGAGAAATATAGGTCTTCACTTATGGGAGAGAAGTATAAACGGGATTTTTAAAAATTGAACAAGTTTATGAAATAGTAGTTCAGGAAAAGATTGGGATTTGTAGAATGGAAGGGTAGGGCAGCAGCTGATCCCCTTTTACTGGAAAATGACATGTGCTGGATCTTAAAACAGGGGCTAGGGTTGAAAGTCTAAAGTTTACAATGAGGAGAGGTACGAGGATTACTTTTGAGGGCATTCTGTGCCAAAAAATTAAAAATTCTGCAAAATTCTGCAAATTGTATTTGTCAAATAAATGTGGAGGCTCCAGCCTGGCATTGGGGAGCACAGGCCACTGGCTGCACAGAGGTGGGAGATCACTGTGCAGCTTCTCCTCCACCCCAGGACATAGACTCAGTGGTGAGGCTGCATCCAACTCTGACACAGCGCAAGGACCGGGCCTCCCCAGGAACACCCCAGAGCCCTGCCCTCCATGCCAGGTGCACCAGGTGTGGGCAGGCAGGCTCAGCAAGGCAGGATCTGTGTGTGGAGGGGCTTAGTGTGGGGGGATCCAGGTGTGGGTTAAGAGTTCTGTGGGGGGGAGGGATCTGGATGCACAGGGGCTTGTTGGGGGGTTCTGGGTGCAATGGTAATGGGAGTCTGCAGGGGGGTCCAGGTAAATGTGATTGGTGCTCAGTGGGGGAGGGGGGCTGAGTGTGGGGGGGATAGAGCTCATCAGGGGGGTGTGGGGGGCTGTGGGGGAGTCCAGATGCTGGGTGAGTGGGATTCAGTGGGCTTGGGATCCAGGTGCAGCTGGTTGGGGCTCTGTAGGGTGGGGATCCAGTTGCTGATGGCTCCTCAGGGTGGTCCAGGAGTGGGGGGGGGCTTTGGGTGTGGGGGGGGGTGAGGCACAGTGGGAGGGTCTGCATATGAGGGGGTCTGGATGCATGCAAGTTGGACAGATAGGGGAGCAGCGATCCCTTCCCCTGCAGCTGAGGAGCAACGGGTGCAGGAAGCACTGAAAGGAGGGGGAAGTTTGCAGAGTTTCCTATAGCCGGGGGAGAAATCTGGGGGTGGGTATGACCTGGCCACGGATGCCGTGAAGGAGAAGAGGAAGTCCCATCCTCCCCAGCCCAGCCAGGAGTAGCAGCTGAGCCCAGCAAAGGGTAGGAGCCACCAGCTGTGTCTTCCCCAGTCCCGCTCCACTCCACAGTGATTTGCCTCTTGGCTGGTTGTCCTGGGCACCCGAAACATACTGCTGGGGTGGGTCGCATGATGGCTTTTGTGGCTTCCCTTTGCTTCCCCATCAGAAAGTCATTTTTTTGTGGGGAAACAAAGAAATCTGCGGGGGACACAAATTTGAGCATGCGCAGTGGCACAGAATTCCCCCAGGAATAAAGTCATTTTTAGAAGTGCTGTACTACGGTAATACATTCATCCCCACTTCTGTGCATGGGCTGCCTGAACAGGTGGCACCTAATAGCAAAGAAATGATTGCAAACAACAAACTAGAAAGAACTGGATGGATCAGAGGTACAGGCATCTGTTTAAGCATGCAATGCCATTTTCAACATAATTAGTTATCTAATTGCAAACCCAAACTTAGTCAATGTATTTGCACATGTAATTAATTACAATTTATTTAAAAGCA
>NW_020664419.1:45503146-45630966 GCF_002925995.2 Terrapene triunguis | reverse complement strand
TCACATATATAGTACTATATGTCATATCTAATAAAGTTTTAGCTATTCCAGGATTATATATGAGCAGAGAAAGACAAAGTTATATTTTTAAAATACCCATGTGCTTATTTATATAGAAGATATTAGTATCTCATGTTTCATAATTCTCCAAATTTATAGTAAAAATACTGCCCTCGGATTCATGTACACCAATCCTGTTAATGCCAATGAGGTTCACGAGGGAACTTACAGAAAGTCCACAATGTTCAGTGAAATCTCTCTGCTTTTTAAAATAAGCGAAGAATCTTCTAGTCTGTAAAAATAATTTTAGGTGTATATTTACGCATTTTAATAAAAATCATTTCTCAAAATAGCCACTAAAATTTTAAGTAATGGGTTGGCTCCCAGCAGCCCCCTTTTATGTGGAAGAAAGCAAGGTGATATTAATCTGTGTTTGGAAGCCAATCAAAGGATTAGCTATCTAATTAGTACTTATTATTTTGAATCACATTTACCAGGACTTTAGTAAACAAGCATTCTACATCAAACTTTGCCTTAACAAGTTCTTCAATCTAGCACAGGTGTCAGCTGTTCCAACAACAGAGTGCAGTTTGCCACCGAGCTTCTACTCTACCACCACCAGAAGATCAGTCCACCACAGGGGGACAAATCAGCAAATAACTTGCCGATGCCATCTCTCCAGTGGGTGATGTCATGATCAATATTCGTGGAGAAATATAGGTCTTCACTTATGGGAGAGAAGTATAAACGGGATTTTTAAAAATTGAACAAGTTTATGAAATAGTAGTTCAGGAAAAGATTGGGATTTGTAGAATGGAAGGGTAGGGCAGCAGCTGATCCCCTTTTACTGGAAAATGACATGTGCTGGATCTTAAAACAGGGGCTAGGGTTGAAAGTCTAAAGTTTACAATGAGGAGAGGTACGAGGATTACTTTTGAGGGCATTCTGTGCCAAAAAATTAAAAATTCTGCAAAATTCTGCAAATTGTATTTGTCAAATAAATGTGGAGGCTCCAGCCTGGCATTGGGGAGCACAGGCCACTGGCTGCACAGAGGTGGGAGATCACTGTGCAGCTTCTCCTCCACCCCAGGACATAGACTCAGTGGTGAGGCTGCATCCAACTCTGACACAGCGCAAGGACCGGGCCTCCCCAGGAACACCCCAGAGCCCTGCCCTCCATGCCAGGTGCACCAGGTGTGGGCAGGCAGGCTCAGCAAGGCAAGATCTGTGTGTGGAGGGGCTTAGTGTGGGGGGATCCAGGTGTGGGTTAAGAGTTCTGTGGGGGGGAGGGATCTGGATGCACAGGGGCTTGTTGGGGGGGTCTGGGTGCAATGGTAATGGGAGTCTGCAGGGGGGTCCAGGTAAATGTGATTGGTGCTCAGTGGGGGAGGGGGGCTGAGTGTGGGGGGGATAGAGCTCATCAGGGGGGTGTGGGGGGCTGTGGGGGAGTCCAGATGCTGGGTGAGTGGGATTCAGTGGGCTTGGGATCCAGGTGCAGCTGGTTGGGGCTCTGTAGGGTGGGGATCCAGTTGCTGATGGCTCCTCAGGGTGGTCCAGGAGTGAGGGGGGGCTTTGGGTGTGGGGGAGGGTGAGGCACAGTGGGAGGGTCTGCATATGAGGGGGTCTGGATGCATGCAAGTTGGACAGATAGGGGAGCAGCGATCCCTTCCCCTGCAGCTGAGGAGCGACGGGTGCAGGAAGCACTGAAGGGAGGGGGAAGTTTGCAGAGTTTCCTATAGCCGGGGGAGAAATCTGGGGGTGGGTATGACCTGGCCACGGATGCCGTGAAGGAGAAGAGGAAGTCCCATCCTCCCCAGCCCAGCCAGGAGTAGCAGCTGAGCCCAGCAAAGGGTAGGAGCCACCAGCTGTGTCTTCCCCAGTCCCGCTCCACTCCACAGTGATTTGCCTCTTGGCTGGTTGTCCTGGGCACCCGAAACATGCTGCTGGGGTGGGTCGCATGATGGCTTTTGTGGCTTCCCTTTGCTTCCCCATCAGAAAGTCATTTTTTTGTGGGGAAACAAAGAAATCTGCGGGGGACACAAATTTGAGCATGCGCAGTGGCACAGAATTCCCCCAGGAATAAAGTCATTTTTAGAAGTGCTGTACTACGGTAATACATTCATCCCCACTTCTGTGCATGGGCTGCCTGAACAGGTGGCACCTAATAGCAAAGAAATGATTGCATACTTAAACAACAAACTAGAAAGAACTGGATGGATCAGAGGTACAGGCATCTGTTTAAGCATGCAATGCCATTTTCAACATAATTAGTTATCTAATTGCAAACCCAAACTTAGTCAATGTATTTGCACATGTAATTAATTACAATTTATTTAAAAGCACTGTGTTTGTAGTGCTTTGTTCTCCATTTCCCACACATCACATTACCAAAGGATAGATTGGATTTTTGAAACTCAGAGACAAATGAAAAAAAAAAAAAAAAGCCAGCAGCAAAACAACATATTAAATAAAAAGTTACTGCAGGGTAAAGTGTCATTCTAATAATGATATTCTACCATGGTGATAACCATGGAATGAAGATTAGTAAAACAGATGGGAAAAAAATTAAATGGAGAATTCATGCAACAAGTTATTTTTTCTCTTCATATGCTTCAGAGGCTAACATTACATAATTATTATGTCTAAAGGAAAAATTTCATATTTTATTTTAATTAATTTTCATTGTCCAGCATTAGGAAAGCAATTATTTTTTTAAAATATAGGTATTTTCCTTGCTACTTGTTTTTTGTTTTAAAGGCTATTGTTTATATGAAAGAAGGGGTGAGATTTGTGGGAAGCACAGAACTATCAGAAGCCATTAACATAGCACAAAAGAGAGAGGTTACTGAACAAAGGGACAGGATGGAACTGCATGTTCAGTTAGGCATTCAGTTCAACGTGCAGAGTGTCTTTTTCCTATATACACTGCTATGTATTATTGTGATTATCATCAAGCAGAGCTTTCCCTCCTCCCCTCTTCAACAGAGTCCAGGGCAATATGAGTAGATTTTTCCAGTGGCTCCATCTAAATGAAGCTCAGTGCTACAGTCTGAGCATGCAGCTCCCTTCAGTCTGTTCCCAGGAACTCTACCTTCTTCCCTCTGACATTCATTGTTTCATGTGTAAGTATTATTATTAGTAATAACACAAAAATGTATAGGCCTTGTACTGGTCCTCTGCATGGGGCGAAATACCTCTGAGCAGTCAATATTTGGAATTTACTATTTCAACTGTGTGACTGGTCATCTAAAAATCACATGGCTTGGTTTCCACAATTAACCTATGGAGTTCATTGCCATAAGATGTTTTGATGGCCAAAAATATAACTGGGTTCAAAAAAGACTTTGGTAATCATGGAGGATAGGTCCATTAATGGCTATTAGCCAAGTTGATCAGGAATGTAACCCCATGCTCTAGGAAACCCTAAACTTGACTGCCAGAACCCAGGAAGGGAAGATGGGTGAATCTCTCCAAATTGCCCTGTTTTGTACACTTCCCCATGAAGCTCTGGTACTGGCCACCATCAGAGACTGGGGTAGATGGTCCATTGGTCTGAGCTAGTATGGCCGTTCTTATGTTATGGTCCCTGATTGGATGACCTAATATTTATAAAACAGGGACAGGGCCTGACAAAATAACTGGTTTATTGCATCTCTAAGGAGAGAGGCAGAGCAAGAGATAAGCAGGCCTAGGAAATGTTCAAACACTTTACATTTTGTCTTTTATGCTCATGCATAAAGAAGACATGCTTATGTTCATGGACTGAAGATTTTAGAACAGCTGGGATCCTTCCTCCTGAAGAAAGAGAGGCCAAATGTATTGGCTGTATAATAGATTTTATATTCCATTCTCTTTTGTCCCATCGACTACAGTAACTGCTGTGGGTGTTGCTGAGCAGCCTCTCTGTGACTAGCAATACTGCTTGCTGGCCTCTTCCAACCATTTTTCCCTGGTGATGGTGGCAAAGTCGATGCCTCTTCTCAGACTTAGAGCTAGCAGGTGACCACATGACCATGGGATTGTCTATGTAACCTTGTACTGTATAGAGAATCATGGTTGTTCACAGGCACTGATTTCCATTCTGACCCACACCTAAAGGTACAACCACACTGCAGGCACCTTGGCTCTGTATTCTAACGCTGGAACAAGCATCTGAAGGCCAGAAACCTTTCTGATTCTGCTGCCCTATTTCTTCCTCCCTGCTCTTCTGACTGAGTGATGGCTCAGAAGATTGTTTTAGCATCATAGGCACACTGCTCTGCTCTAACACAAGGCCAATATATATAAGATGGCTAAGAAAGATCTTCGAGTGATCACACCTGTTCACAAGCAAATCAGGAACATGATGATCTGTGCATGAATGATTTTATCCATAAATCTCTGCCCCAAACATTCATGAGAACAAACTATTCCAAAAAATGTGATCATGGTTGGGTTGAATCATGATTCTACTGGGCACAGGTGAACATAAGAACAGCCATACTGGGTCAGACCAAAGGTCCATCCAGCCCAGTACAGTATCCTGTCATCTGACAGTGGCCAATGCTAGGTGCTTGGGCTTCTAACAGTAGCTGCACGCTGCCACATATGTATTGTGGGGGGAGGAAGGGGTTGAGCTAAGTACTGTTGGAATAGATAAGAAGTCTGAATCAGTGAACTGCAGCTGAGGTCTGTATGAGAGCTCTCCCCATAGCTGCCAGCATCAGAATTGCCAACCCCAAGCATTCAAAAATCATGAGATAATCATGAAATTAATTTATATATAAATTAGAATTTTCCTACTAGGATTTGAGCCTTGAGTTCAAGTTTGGCTTGTAGCCCTCAGATTTATGCCCTACAGTCTCCATTTTGTACAGAAAATCATGTATTGGCTTTTTCAGAACCACTAGTCCATTAGACCGAGTCCATTATAGACTCCAAGAAGACCCTTTTATAGCCATTAAATCAAAGTCAACTAAGCCTATTATACATCAAGGTTGCATTTTTAATCTGACATTGCTTAATTCATCCAACTGCTCATCTTATGAAGCCTAAGGGATCTCATAGCTTATTAAGCCTAGTAAAACCACTGATGGGGAGGAGTGGGACAAGCTTTTGAATTAATTTATCCTCAGGAGTAAGTCACATTCTCTGCTCTGTGTTTTTAAATGATAAAAAAGTGGAACAAAATGTGCCCTTTCTAGAGAGGAACACAGAGTGGCTGGATCACAAGTTTTTGCCTATTGAAAACAATTTAAAATGTCATTGTAAGGATAGGCATCCATTTGCTAATATAATGCTACCAGTATAGGAGACTATAGGACAGATTTCTACAGGTGTTTAAGCACCTACTCTGATTGTATTTAGACATCTTTAGGTGTCTAAATACCTTCAAACATCTAGCCCTCTAGAAATGTGTTAAGCATCTGAGCATGCCAATATGAAGTAGATATTTCCAGGACATAGAGCAAACTGAAACTGAGCTGAACACTCATGCAATTAATTAAAGTTCTGTGTCTTGTCTTCAACCAGCATGCCCTTAAGTGCTTATTCACTACTGCAGACAACACTGACAACTTATTACACTTTTTACTACAGGTTGATCAGAACTTTATGGGGAATTGGTCATGGTACAGGAAAATAAATTTTTTTAAAGGACTAAAGCACATTGTCCTTGTTCATTCAATTTTTTCAGCTGTACAGGTGTATATTAGAAATCTCAGTGCACCTAAGTCACTTAGGCACTTTTGAAAAAATTGAGCTCTACATGGCCTTTTCATGTTTCATGACAATGAAATGCACATAAGTACCACAGAGAGAAGTCCAGGGCTTTAATCCTTCTGTTGCTACATATTGTAGATTGAATATTTGTAAACCAGATGACTATATGCCAGCCGAAAATGTTGGAATAAAACATTTGTCAAAACCAAACTACAAATGCCCAATTTTGCTTAAGTAAGTCTCATTCTCAACAGAAACTAATTCAAATTAATTCTTAACGTCGTCATCATGTAACAGTTGAACAGAAAATGTTTCTAGTGGTCACACTCTTGCCTATTCCTCCCAAACTTGACCCCTTCTGCCACATCCTCCGCAAACTGACCCCTTTACAGTCCTGTTTCTTCCCACCCCAGCTTGTTGTCTCAGTTCCATTTTCCTTGCCTACTCAGTTCCAGTCTCCATTCCTCAGGCTTCTGATCCCAGTCCAAGCCTTTTACTCACCCCATTCAGACTCCCAGTCTCTCCTTCTCCCCCCGCAACTAGTCCCACTCTCTTTACCCAATCAGAGTTTCCCCCCAGTAACAGCATGGCACCCACCTCTCACAAGCACCCCATTCTGGTTGGATGTGTCTGTACTTCTCTCAGTTTCTGGTGACCCCTTCTAGCAGTTTCTCGCTGTCCAATTGTGGGCTAATTCCCCAGTGGCCTATCAGGGAAGGGGAGGACCCAGGCCTGCCCGATACTCCAAGTCCCAGCCCAGGCACTCTAAGAATAGCAGCCACATGACGCCATGCCCCTTTAACTAAACTGCTTTCAGTTCCCTGGGCCACTTCCCCATAGCCCCAGCCTTCACCAATGCTTCATCCTTACTTCAGGGCTCTTCTATTTTCAGACCCAGTAGCCAGCTAGGAGCCCTTTCTTGCTCCTCCAAGCCCTACCAGCACTGAGCTGTCCGTGGTGCTGCAGTTCCCTTTGGCCAGCCAGGAATACCAGCTGCACTCCTCTGGCTCCAGCAAGGAACTGACTCTGGTCTACACTGCAGCTCCTTTTATACTAGCCTGCAACCCTCTGAGTGGCTGCTTTCCTGAACAGTCGCTCTAGGCCACTTGGAGGACTTGGCTCCACTGCTGCTTTCCTGGGATGGGTGTGGCAAGACCCTGAGGCCTCTAGTAGGGGGCCTATGGGCCTAGTCCACCCAATCACATCACCTCTTGACTCTTTGTCCAATGTCTCTCTCCCGCTGCCACTGGCTCCTAGTCCCAGTCTCCCTCCTTGGGTTCCTCATCCAATCTCAGTCTTACCAGTTCTTGTCCAAGTCTCCTGCATCCCTGTGTCCTTGTCCCAGTCTCTTTGCCCAGACAGCCCTAGTTCTTGCTGTATACTTCAGTTACATCTCAGACCCCTCCCGTCCCATCCCCCCCACACACTCTAGCTCTCCTCAATTGTTCTTAGTGCCTTGTACAGCCAATTCCAGTTTCCTTCCCTCCTCCCAGGTCCTCATCCAATCTCAGTGTTTCCCCTCCCCAGACAACTGACTCCCAGTCCCATACCGGCCAATGGAAATCTTAAAAAAAAGAAGTGACATGAAAAATAAAGATATACACAGCACTCAGTAAACTCAACAATGTATGGGAATCAAAGATATACAACACCACAATAGAACATAATTTTCAAGTCAAATGTAATTTCAGTGCTTACATATAGCTGGAGATCTATTAAGCCTTTGAAAGTAAGTGCCTGGGCATTTGTTGGAAAGACTATCACCAAGTAACAGATCAGAGAACTCACTAACCAGCCTCTTGTCTCCACTAGAATTAGAAGGAAGTGTTGGGGCACGTAATCTACATGCCAACACACAGACTCCCACATGAAGCTGTCAAGTGGAAACCAACTGGCATGAAAAAAAAAAAAGGATGCCCAAAAGAAACTTTATGAAGAACTTTTAGCAGGGAAGGCAGGACAGTCAATCTTAACACCACAAAGCAGATAGAAGCAGCAAGTGACAGAGAGGGATGGAAAAGATTAGTTTCCACCTGCATAAGAAGGGTGTAATAATAAATAACAACAAAAATATGTACATTAGAAAAAATAATATGACAAAATTAAGTGAAAATTTAGGCTGAATAGAATACACAGATTATAAAGCCAAAAGGGACCACTGTGATCATCTAGTCAGATCTCGAAAAAGCTTCCCGATGGGAAGATTTATTACATTATGCAATTCTTCCTAGGGAAGTGATGGAAGCCCCATCACTAAGGACTAGAAAACTCAACTAGACAAATCAGTAGAAAATGTATCTTAGGTAACATTTCTGCATTGGAGGTGGATGGCCTAAATGACCTAGTTTCATCTCTAACACTCTGATTCCCAGTATCGTCCATTGCTCTGCTTGTTTTAGCAGAGTTGTGGGTGCAGGCTTGCCTTGAAGTGGGATTTTCATAACCAGATATATGGCAAACAGGGTCAATATTTTACCCATAATCATAGCACAACCAAATATAGGTATCCATACATTTTGTTTTATTCACCAGAAGTGTCATACTGTCTGTTTAATCCAGAACCAACTCCTTAGCCATTTCTTTTCAGGGCACAGCATACAATAGACAAGATTAGTAAGTAACTGCTTTCATCTTTATTTGAAAATAGTAATTTTTTGCCAAAAACTACAGGCGTCCCAACATATGCATGTCAAAAAAGTAAGATCTATGTAATCTCTGTCCCCATTTCCCATGTCTTATTTGTTATAAGCACATGTATACCCCAAAACAGTGGCGGCTCCAGGCACCAGCGCTCCAAGCGCGTGCCTGGGGCGGCAAGCCGCGGGGAGCGGCTTGCTGGTCCCTGCAAGGGCAGCAGTCAGGCTGCCTTCGGCGGCGTGCCTGCGGGAGGTCCGCCGGTACCGCAGCTTTGGCGGCAATTCGGCAGGAGGTACGCCGAAGCCGCGGGACTGGGGACCTCCTGCAGGCATGCCACCGAAGGCAGCCTGCCTGCCGTGCTTGGGGCGGCAAAAAAGCTAGAGCTACCCCTGCCCCCCAAAAACATATATAGCATACGACCAATATACAGTATATTGTAATATTTTGCACTTAAGTTTGCAACATTTTATGACATATGTCCTGTTTCTCAATTAAATAAGCAGAACATCACAAACTGGCTTATTAGCTGTGATATGTCACCCAAGCTGCAGCATAAATCAATAAAGTGAAAGACGTGTCACGCTGGGTTTTTGGTTTTGTTTTGTTTTAAATGGAAAGGCCTGCTGCACGCCACAATAGGCTCTTACTTTTTTAATATTATCACTTTCCTTTGCACTGTATTCTCTCATACCTGGTGTCCTAAATACATTCTTTTTAAAACCATGTATTACCTCATTTGTGTTATGCTGCACTTAGCTTACATATTACATAAAAAGAGCATCCATTATTTAAATGCCATGGAAGGAGGAAAATGTCAATGTAATCCATTCGTCAGTTTATTGACAAAAACTCTGCCAGCGTGTGTGTCAAATCCATTTGATATTACTGAGTGCATGATTTTGTTTCTTGACCTTTGATTTAGTTAAACAATATGTAGAATAACAGGCAGGGCAGGCAGCTCCCTTTGACCCCACATCTGAGGAAGCTCATTTACATTGATTATTCTGACACTGTGTATGCAACATACCACATCATCTAGTGAGATCTTGATAAGCTAGTTGTGGACAAGACATATGGATAACAGATGTATGGGACGAAAATCTTTCAGGTCAAATATTGCCCCACTGATTACCACAGACTAAGGCGCTTTAGACATTCATATCTGACCTAACACTTCCAGGAAAACTATGGTGTCCTGATGGAGCAGCAGTTTCAGGCAGATGCTATTACTAGCCCCTGAAATACAAAGAGTATTTCATCTTTCAGTGCAACACAATGTGGATCCCAGCACAGAATAAAGTACTAAATGATGATGATTAAACATAAATTAACTTACTCAATATAAACTTCCTCCAGGCTAAAACCTCTAAAGCCCTGCAGTTTAATTTATTATAGTGCAGTTCCATAGTAATAAAATAAGGAAAAATGTAAAACCTACTGTACTTGAATATTACACCAATGATGAGCTGCTAATGCAGTCACATACTTGCTATAGGGTTTTCAAGATTAGCGCTCTGCACTTTCTTGAAGCAAGTGACCACAGCAAAGAGAAGGTGTGAAGACTAGCTAAGGATTATTTACAACTACATTAATTATATCTTGTACAGTGATGCATTCAGCACATAGATCAAAATCTTGAAAATACTATTTTAGAATATCTATATAAATCACAGTATGCCATCAAGACTTGAGAGAAAAATATATTTGTTATTGCGTCTGCTACTGACATATTGCCCATCAGACGTAATACTGTGGAGAGGAGATGACCCATATTGTGACAAATCTCCAGAGGCCCTTCCAAAATAGAGCTCAGAAATGACATCTGCATCCTTTATTTGAGTAGGCTGTAGAAATATATGTCAGGTTTTCCAATCATATACACAGATAGAACAGGCGCAGCAGATTTAGTTCCACAGATACTGAATAGTGTATACTTGTTCATTTATATAATATAACCTATTTTCAGTGGTACAAGCCCCAAAATACAAAAGGTAAAATCCTGACTCCATTGAAGTCAGTGGCAAAACTCCCATAGACATCAACAGGGGCAGGATTTCACCCTGTGTTTTCTGAGATAATCTCTGTAGCTATGAATCAAAAGTTACACTGCTTATAAGAAAATTTTGTAAAAATAGAATAAAATAGTTCTTTAAAACAAAACACAAACCCCTAAAATAATTTGTTTGTGCAAAAGTGCTCAGTTCTAATGTCTTAGTATAAATGAGACTTGGGCAGAAATGCATTAGAAGAGTAAAAAGAGATGCTGATCTAATAAGGTTTTTAATGCTTCTTGTCAGTTTTCATCAAGACACTAAAAAACACTTCAATCACCTCCCCCAAAGCACAAGCACACATTTTGTAGTAGTGGAAGATTTTGAACCTGTCCCAACTTTTCAGTGGACTTTCAAAATCTAAAAGTGATGTGAGAAGAGGAGGAGCCATATGACAAAATCAACAAAAACTTTTATACTTCATTTAAAAGGAAGTGGCCCCTCCTAGCAAATCCTTTGAGCATACCAACAATCTACATTCTCAAATGGTCATCTCAACTATTTGATACTTAGTCCTGATTATTGAGAATAAATAATCCAAGCAACCAGGAACAGTAGAAGCATCTTTTACATCTCATTTTGTGACACCAGTGATGTCGGGAATTTTTTTTATTCCAGTAATTGGATTTAAGCATCATTCAAATCTAGATTGCAAATATTGACATTTCAACACCACCATCACACTGGCCTTTTCTGGTAGATTAAAATTGGCATATTACTCCCTATGAAAATATGGCTGCTTTTTGGTACTCCATTGGTGCACAGCAACCCTGAAGCTAAAGGGTCCAACCACACAAGAGGATTCTCCCTGCCTAGGAGCATCTCTGTGTTGTCTTAGCACTTCCTAAACTAACTTCCTTCCTGAGCCTTGCTGTCTGAGGCATGACCAAGGAAAAGGGACATGGTTGAGGCTTCTTAATGGCCCTATGATCTGGCAGTGCTGGAATGGCCCTGCTGAGTTGCTTGCTCGCTATGACCCCTAAATCCTTCTCAGAGTCACTGCTTCCCAGGATTCAGTCCCCCATTCTGCAGGTTTGGCCTACATTCCTTGTTCCTAGATGTATAACTTTGCCTTTGGCTATATTAAAGCACAGTTTGTTTGAATAGATCAAGTGAGCCAGACTGCTCTGTAGTCATTATTTACCTCGCCACCATTTGTGTAATCTGCAAATTTTATCAACAGTGATTTTATAATAATTTCCAGATCATTGATGAAAATATTCAATAGTGCTGCGCCTACCCCCGACCTCTGCAGGACCCCACTAGAAACACCCTCCGCCAATGATGATTCCTCACTGATGACTACTTTTTGAGATCTGTCAGTTAGTTAGCTCTGAATACATTTCACATGTGCTTTATTGATATTCATAGTGCTCATTTTTTAATCAGAATGTCATGAGGTACTGAGTCAAATACTTTACAAAAGTCTATTTTATCTATTCTTTTACCAACCATAATACCATGCTGACTGGCATTAATTATATTCCCATCCTTAAATTGAATCTCATACCAACTTATCCAATATTTTGCCTGAGATTGAGGTTAGGCTAACTGACATATTGTTACCTGGGTCATCCTGTTTGCTCTTTCTAGATACTGGCACAACATTAGCACTCTTCCTGTATGCCCCACATTATCCCCATTATTCCAAGATGCATTATGATCAGCAGGACAGAGATCTCCTCACCCAGCTCTTTAAGGCCTCTTAGGTGCAAGTTATCCAGCCTGCTGATTTTAAAATATCTATCCACAGTAGATGTTGTTTATCATCATCTTTGTTCACTAATGGACGGGAAGGTACATCATCATCATCCTCATGTGATACAAGCACATCATCCTGTTTCTTTCCAAATACAGAACAGAAAGCTGTATTGAACACCTCTGCCTTTTTCTGCATCATTGTTAACAATTTTAACCACCTCCATTTAGTAATGGGCCTATACTGTTGCTAGGATGGCATAGACTCATACACTATAAGGTCCGAAGGGACCATCATGATCATCTAGTTTGACCTCCTTCACATTGCAGGCCATAGAACCTCGCCCACCCATTCCTACAATAGACCCATAACCTCTGAGTACTGAAGTCCTCAAATCATGATTTAAAGACTTCAAGTTATAGGGAATCTACCATTTACACTAGGGTCTCTGCCAATCTGACCTAGGGGAAAATTCTTTCCCAATCCCAAATATGGTGATCAGTTAGATCTTGAGCATGTGGGCAAGACCCACCAGCCTGATACCTGGGAAAGAATTCACTATAGTAACTCAGAGCCCTCCCCATCT
Source organism: Terrapene triunguis (assembly GCF_002925995.2). Lineage (NCBI taxonomy): Eukaryota > Metazoa > Chordata > Testudines > Emydidae > Terrapene > Terrapene triunguis. The sequence continues at coordinate 45,618,293 of NW_020664419.1, read as the reverse complement.
AGTGTTCCATCACCAGCCACTGGAGATATTTGCTGCTAGCAGTCTCAGATCAGCTACATGCCATTGTAGGTAGTTTCATCATACCATCCCCTGCATAAACTTATCAAGCTCAGTCTTGAAGTTAGTTAATTTTTTTGCCCCCACTGCTCCCTTTAGTTGGCTGTTCCAGAACTTCACTCCTCTTATGATTAGAAACCTTTGTCTAATTTCAAACCTAAACGTGTTGATGGCCAATTTATATCCATTTGCTCTTGTGTCCACATTGGCGCTTAACTTAAATAACTCCTTAATATCAAATAAGAAATCTAAACATAAAATGTCAAAAACATTGATGAAGCGGGTGAGGTAATATCTTTTATTGGACCAACTTTTGGTGACAGAAACAAGCTTTCGAGCTCACATGGAGATCTTCTTGTCTGATATCCTGGGACTGATACTGCATACAAAAACATTGACATAATTTTTAATTGCAACAGAAAATGTTTGGATATAGTTTATATGAATGATTTTGTGTTGTGGAATTGATGCTGCAGAAGACAACATATTATATTCTCACTTGTCATTGGCAAGTCATCATTTCAACACAGAAAGTAATCTTGCCCACTTGTTTACACAATTACTTTCTACTTATGTAAATATGTATTGTGTCGCTATTAGTTTCCTTGGATTTGAAATAAATCATTTTTAAAAAAGCAAACAGTATTGTACCACACTGAAGAAAATGGAAACTCCAGTAATTCAACCAACATACGAACGGCCATACTGGGTCAGACCAAAGGTCTCTCTTGCCTAGTATCCTGTCTTCCGACAGTGGCCAATGACAGGTGCCCCAGAGGGAATGAACAGAACAGGTAATCATCAAGTGATCCATGCCCTGTCGCCCATTCCCAGCTTCTGGCAAACAGAGGCTAGGGACACCATCCATGCTCATCCTGGCTAATAGCCATTGAATCAAATCCTAGATACTTTGAAACTTATTCTGACATCTAGGCTAAAGTTTCAAATAGAGGCAACTGAATTACACAGAAGATAAATTTAGCTAATAGTGCAAATTAGAAGGAAGAGGCTCTGTGTATGTCAATGAGGAAATAGGCAATCTGGAGACTAGAAAGGTATCTTTGAATGTTCAGAAAACGAGTGTAGAAGTGTAACATCTGTTTGGGAATGTATTCATTTTGCACATGTAATTTACTGCTCAGTTATGGTCCCACATAAAGTGGAATCTAGGCCCAGTGTTGTTAGCCCATAACTTCCTAAAATTCCTTCAGAGCTAAAATTGTCTATGTTTGGTGTCAGCCCTGTTTGTACCCAAAAGGAGAATTGGTCAAGGACTTCCCCTAGTAGCAGTCTGTTTTACTAGATATACGTCTCTCGATTTTTTAAATAGTTTGAGCATCAATGGCAAAACTGATGTAAAATGTACGCTTTGCTTGTTACCAGTCCATCATGAACTCTGATTTACTGGATTTTCAATTTCAAGAAAACTTTTATTTTAACAAAGCTTTGCCTGTAGGGTGTTGCTGTTTAATGAACAGTTTTGAAAGATTTAAGTTTCTTTGGAATGGGCTTTAGTAAAGGAATCTAGTCTGATCTGAGTAACTCATAATGTAGACAACTTTTTATCTGCATGCAGTAATAATTCATATGATTGCCAGCATATGATGGCCTTATTTTGGTCATTAGTAGTCAGATTACGGCCTTTATCTGTTGAGACATTGGAAAGGCCTTCTCAAATATTAACTTTCTTAGGGATTTAAACTGATTTTGGGATGGTGAATTTGGACTCCCTAGGGAAAAAGTTTTACAGCTGCAAAACTTCAGAGGTGATCGGAAAGCAAAGGGCGTCACCCTGTGACACTAGCAATTGCTCTTGAAATATCTTCGTTTTGTATGGAGGGTGGTGGCTCCTGCTAGGGCTCTTTGTTCTTAGTTGGTCTCTGTAATGGCAAGCATGTGATTCCTTCATCACTTCATCAAAGTGTCTCAAAGTAATACACGATGATTTACTGGGTTAGGAGAAATTCCTAAATAAATAAGGGATTTTATTATGGAACTCAGAGTGGGGTTCACACTCACAGATATAATCTGACACAGATGGCAATTTGGGTGTTGATATATTTTTACAAGGATCATGGTATTGTGTGTGCTGGCCTTCTTGGATGGAAGCAGCCACAGTAAGAGACATCATGTTCCTAGATATTTTTCAAATCTTTGGTGCAATGGCTATAGAGGGGTGGATGAGAGGGAATCAATGAACAGATGCATTTCATTCTAGCCTGGTAATTTGTCTGTCTTCTATGTAATACACAATCAATCATCTAAGTCTCCCTTGCTAATTAAATTATTAGGGAATTTGTTTTGCATTGTATGGGACTCAATATATTTTTCACTCTAAGGAACATTCCAGGTATTAACAATGGCATTGCTGCTGTGTCCTCCCATTTCCAGGATGACAAGATGCAAGGACTGGCATGGGGCGTTGAGAAGGAAATGTCAGTGATAACTAAATTCCTGTATTTCTGAAATGATTGAGAGAGTTATAGCTAACTGGCCTATAATTTTTTGTGCAGGAATGTCAGATTTCCGATGTTATGCTGAGGTATCTTGGCTTGATGCCACATGGAAGTTCTGGCCACGACTATGGTAATCCACAATGATATGCCTCAACCCATCTCTTAGAACCTCTTGAGCTTACTGTTGTGTAAGGACCTGATCCAAAGCTCACTGAAGTCAATGGAAAAATTCCCATTGACTTTATTGGTTTGGAGCATCCCTGGATATTTGCATGAATGGGTGTGAGATCTTTTTTTTTTTTAAGAAATATCTTGTCATTGGCCTTCTTTGGTGCCCTGAATGTAAGCAAACTGAGTCCTACTTCTGCAGGGGATTCTTTGCAGCACACTATCATGGCACAGGATTTAGATAGTTAGAAAAAGTTAGACGTTAGCAGAGTAAAAACTGACCCAAAAGGTACAGGGTCAGTTATTTCTCTGCTGAAGTGCATGGGGAAACTCTGTCCTGCACAATACTAGGCAGCTTATTTTCCTTCATAACCTTGCAGTTTAGAGTGCTTGTTACTGTAGCGGAGAGGAGAGCCCTTATTAAATTTAAAAAAAAAAAAGGGGGGGGGGTTAAATGAAAAAAAATAACGTGAAAATCAGCGTGGTTGTGTCAAAAACTGAAGTTGGGGTATTCTCACAAAACAGAGCTCTTTGATCATTAAGTCTTATTGGTTCCCATAGGCTATTTGGTCTTTTATCAGGATTTCTCATGAACTTTATGGCAAATTAGATGGCGCAACATAGCTGTAGTTTACAGTAGTTGTGTTTATACCTATTTGTGTTTTCTTTAATTTTTAGGTGCACAATTCCCCTTCTTGCCCTTGAAAGCCTGATGGGCTGTGGTTGTAGGCATGGTTCAGAGCTGGGTATTGGCAAAATGTTGGTCAATGTGTTTTGACATGGTGTGCTTTGGATGTGTTGGAATTAACCTGAACTGACATTCAATTTGCTGTGACAAGTCATGAGGTACTAACATATTTTGATATTACATCTTGAAGAGACTGATCTGGCAACTCATCTGAGGCTGACTTAATTTTAAAGATAAAAAGGAAACATTGTTGCATTAAAAACCCCCTCTTCAATAGTGGTCTGGTCAGAAACTGGGGTTGGCATTTTTATTTTAGACATCCAGAACTAGATCAGGCCATTTTTGGTATGCCAGCAGGTTGTGGCTGTGAGAGATTGGAAACATGCCTGTGTCAGATTGTGAACTCCATCTGCTTTTGTGAATGCCATTTCTTTTCAGATGCTCCACTCTGTGCTGTAACATTCATTTTGGAGTATGACCTTCATGGTGTATGCCAGTGGCTCTCAACCCCTCCAGATTACTGTACCCCTTTCAAGAGTCTGATCTGTCTTGTGTACCCCAAGTTTTCACTTCAGTTAAAAACTTACAAAATCAGACATAAAAATACAAAAGTGTCACAGCGCACTATTACCAAAAAATGAATTACTTTCTCACTTTTACCATATAATTATAAAATAAATCAATTGGAATATAAATATGGTACTTACATTTCAGTGTATAGTATACAGAGTAGTAAAGACAAATCACTGTCTATGAAATTTTAGTTTGTACTGACTTCGCTAGCGCTTTTTATGTAGACTGTTGTAAAACTAGGGAAATATCTAGATGAGTTGATGTACCTCCTGGAAGACCTTTGAGTACCCCCAGGGGTACATGTACCCCTGGTTGAGAACCACTGGTGTATGCAGCCTCCATTGTGGATAAGAGCATCAATATTGTAGTAGAAGCATAACATGTAATTGAATGGCTATGCAGATTGTAAGCTCTTCAAGTCAAGTCTGCTACTTTGTGTTTGTATAATACCTAGTACGATGGGACCCCACTTTTACCTGGTCCTTAAGCACTATCATAACAACATGTTAAATAAAGAAATTAATATATCTGAGCAGCTGGCATAGAGAAATCTAGACTGTCTCTCAGCTACTGGCCCATCCACAAGAGCAGTGAACTCTCTACACAGAAGCCTGTCTGGAGAAAGGGACAGAGGTTTCTCACCCTGGACACCTGGAAGAGGTCAGAGACATTATTTAAAGGAAGGGTGCTCTTTGCAAAGGGAGACTATTCACTGCCACATAAGGAAACCTGGCCCAAGAGAGAGAAGATAAGAAGGGCTGCCTAGCCTATTGGTAGTGAACAAACTCAGGGCTCACAGGAGGGGTGAGCTCAGACTATTGGGGGAAAGTTCAGGACTCTTATTTTTCAAAGATCTGTAATTCTCTAGTGCTGTTTAAGATTAAAGTGCTGTGGTTAAAATAGTCCTTTGCTAAGCCTCTCTTCCTTGCTTGCCTACCACATTATCCCTAAAGGCATTAACTGAAAAGCTAAGGGCACCCCATGGTGAGGTGGAACTCTGAGGGAACCTTTCTAAGCAATTAGGAGCTCTGGAGGGAGGGGGACTGGTTTGGGATGCTAGGTGGCTGGATTGCAGGGTCCCACTGCCCAAGAAGGGTGTCAGACACAGTATCTGCACCAGTCAGTATGACTGACAGACCTAGAGCTAGCAACTGTGATCTGTCACTACTCGAGCCATACAAACAATGCATTTGGGGTGGGGGAGCGGGGTCTTCTGGCAATTCTGAAATCATTTCGGGTCAAACAAAGATTTTATTTACATTTTGAGTACTTAACTGTTTTTAATTAAATAAAATTGTAGGAAATTTCAAAATAAAATATAAATTCAACCAAAAAAATCAAAACTTGTAATATTTTAACACAGCTCTAGTCACTATCCAGACCCAGGGACTTAGAACCATGTGGGATCCAGTGGTTGGGTCCACTAACAACAACTGGTGTCCATCCAGAATGTAAGATTGGGACAGGCTGTTACATATGGCAAGGAACATTCAGTCTGGCTACTGAAGAGGTAGCCCATGTGTTTGAGTTATTAGTGAAGTCTCTAAAGAAAGTCAATTTTGAAGTCTGCATGTAGTGCGGAGATTGATGATTGGTAAATATGAAGTTGTCATCCTGTAAATTGGGTGGGCCATAAATCAAAGTCTGACTGGCAGATTAGGGAAATGACTGCTTTGTTCTCCCTGTGGAGAAGGGCAGAACTGTCACATTACATATGTGATCTTTCATGTATTGGAGCTGTGTAAATGTTCTCATTTGCAAGTATATTATATTCCGCAAATCTCTACTAAGCTATTTATTATTGCCTGCTAATTAGTACGTTAATTCTGATTAAATCTTATTGGCTAGAAAATGTGTTCAGGCTTGTCATTTCTTGGAGGCACCGCATAAACAGCTAGCCCAAACCGAGATCAATAGAAACATGTCAATTTGTACTAGCTGAGGCTATGGCCCTTTATTTTAATAGTGTTAGAAATGCAATAAAAATGATAAAGATAACCTCAAAGATAAAGTCAAAATATTTATCATAATAAGGAAGCAAAAACTATACCATTGCCAAGATTTATTCAGTATGGCAGAAGAAATAACTACCATAGTGAGTAGCACTAATATTTATCAGTGATAATACTTTAAATTGAAATCAAAACCAAAAATAGAGTAACTATGTTAAATTTATCTGAATTTCAGGGACAATTGCTGAGGAGTCTCATCTTCAGTATCAGTGAAACATTCTGTTCTTTCCAGGAACCCACTGGGACACAAATCCCATTTTCAGCGATGTCCTGTTGATGATTGTATCGTAGTAGCATAATAGAACAATTCAAGAACAACAAGACTACACACAAAACAATTTAAGTTGTTCAATGTAATTTGTTTTCAAATTTGCATTTATTGCTAGCCACTGAGACCGTCAGATGGGGAACAACAAGTACTCCAGAACATCTTCTTAGCAATTTTTGGTTGTTTTGAAAGACATGAAGTCTATTACTCCAATCTGTTTTGTTTAATCTAAACAGAATATCAGAATTTGTCTTCAATGAGCAATGGATATTTTGAAGTCCTTGTAATTAGAGGCAATGCATTTACGCATATATTATATGCTTAATTTATGCTTTATAAATATACTTGGGCAGAAAGCTTCTGTTCACTGCAAAGTAAGAAACAAGGTGGATTTTAAAAGGTGAATAATTGAAATGAATCAAGATTCAGTTATACATACCACTTTTGTTGCCAGCAGGATTAACTTACAAAAGTTTTAAAGAGTGAAAGTGTAAGTTTTTCTTGCATATATAAATTTTCACACTGTTTGGATGATTCCATAATCTTTCATTGTTCTCCATTTCTTAGGACCAAGTACAATATTTCAACATGGTGCAAAGGGAAAGAAATGTATAGGGAAACTACAAGCATGACAATAACTTAATGCACCTATGTATCTCCTATGCCATGTGACTGACAAGGGACAATTTATATGAAGAAATAAAGGAAACTAAATTAGCAGAAATATAAGCCTTTTCTCCCGCTGTAGATGATTATAGATTACCACATCAGCAATTCTATCCAATCTCTTCTCCAGAGCAGAGTGACTGTCCTCAGAGAGGAAACCATGCCTGCCGATAGTGGGGGTGCACAGTGAGGGCAGCAGCTTCAGCAGACTGAGCATGTTCAGTCCATGTGAGCATGCTCAGTAGAAGCCAAGCAGCAAATGAGGGGGCACAGAGGTCACGTGTCCCCCATGTGTAGCCTCTGACTGTCCTTATTCAGCCCAACTGCAACATATAGCAATCAAAGGTTTGGTGAAAACAGGATGAATACCCTGAGAACAGCCCATACGTCTTTTCCCATCATTACTAGCATGACCATTCTTGATGCCCTAGCCATGGAGGATTCTCAGAATAAGTATGGAAGGCTTTCATCAGATACAGTATGATTTCCACCCACTGCTGTAAAATAGCTCTAAGCATACCTTGACAAGCCATTTTTATATGTTAACATCTTCCAGTATGTAACACTAGAACTCTAGAAGCAGTAGAAGCAAACATATTACCTATATGCATCACCCTTATGATGATGCCACAAATAGAGATGTCAGAACACCAAGTAAGATTTTTAAAGGGTCATTGATTCAAAAATGTAAGCACATAAGGATCTTTGGTGGGTTTTTCTTTCTTTTCCCCTTCCAGCACTCTAGCAGGATAAAACAAAAACAAAACAAAACTGATGCTCACTGCAATATACACTCTCCCATTCTCCATCAATGAGTTACAACCCAAGCCTATAAAAGTCACTGCAGTCATAAGGGTGTTACAAAGAAAATGTAAGAAAGCAAGAGCCTTCTACTTCATCAATCCACTTCTAAAGGCTGGTTACTTCTATTTGATGGCCTTCTTCACGCCAGCTGTATAAACTAGCTAAGCATGGAGGTTATGTTTTGTGGCTTACTGAGCCCTATGCAGTCTTCAAAAAACACAGTAGCCACAGATTTGTATGGTTATTTATTTATGTTGATAAATGTAGATCTACCTATCCTGAGCTCTAGGTGCACATGTAATTTAATTATTTCATTCAGAAACATACTGACTGTCAAAATAAACCAAGATTTTCAAGTTTTCAAAATCTTCTGTGCAACACCATAAAGAGGACTCTATAAAGTGTCTCAGAATATGGGCACCCAAAATCTCCAGTCATTTTTGACCATCTTGAGACCCCTCCTAGATTCAGGAAAGCCTTGCAATGTGCTCTGAATTTCAACAGGCCCAGCTTCCGTAGCAGCAAGGAAGCAAACTAAATGCCAAATTTGATAACCCTTCAATGAGAACATTTTGCCTCAACACTAACATGTCCAGGGACTTTAAACTCAAGTTGATCTCAAACACAGGGGTATAACATGAAAGAGTTGGTAACTAAGATACAGAGGATCCAAATTTTAAAGGGCTTTATCACTCAAAATATATCTTGAATTGCCCCTCCAAGTGAAATGAAAGCCAATTCAGTCTTGCGAGAAGCCCTGGTGTTTAAATGATCCACTACAGTCTGCACCAGCTAATGTATCTGAATGGGCTTCACCTGTAGCCTCAGGCAGAATGATGATGGAAGCAGTAAAAGTAAGCAGGGCCGGCTTTAGGCCGATTCGGCCGATTCCCCTGAATGGGGCCCCGCGCCTAGAGGGCCCCGCGCAGCTGTCCACCCCACCCCCGGCCCACTTCCCCCTCCTCCCTTGAACGCTCCGCCCACCTTCTCCTCCCTCTCCCCTGCTTCCCGCGAATCAGATGTTCGCGGGAAGCCTGAAACAAGCAGCAGGCGGGAGGTAAGCTGGGCAGGGGGGCGAGGAGAGTTCCAGGGAGGTGCAGTGTGGCCCAGTCCGGCCCTGGCCGAGCGCGCGGCTTCTTCCGGCCTGGCCCCGGCCGAACACCCCCAGCCCCAGCCCAGTCCCGGCCGAGTGGCTCTGGCCCGGCCCAGCTCGGGCCCCGCGGCGCCGGTCTCAGGCCCGGCTGAGCGGCTCCGGCCCGGACCCGGACCCAGAACCGGCCAAGCGGCTCCGGCCCGGCCCGAGAGGCTCCGGCCCGGCCCCGCGGCCCCGGCCCCGGCCCGGACGTGGACCCGGCCGAGCGGCTCTGGCCCGGCTCAGCTCGGGCCCTGCAGCGCCGGCCCCAGCCGAGCGGCGCCAGCACGGACCGAGAGGCTCCGGCCCGGCCCTGGCCCAGCGGCTGCAGCCCAGACCCGGACCCGGACCCGGCCGAGCGGATCCAGCCCGGACCCGGACCCAGGCCCGGGCTGAGCGGGCCCGGACCCGGACCCGGCCCTGGACCCAGCCCGGACCGAGCGGACCCGGCCCAGACCCGGACCCAGCCGAGCGGCTCCAGGCAGCGCGGTAAGGGGGCAGGGAGCAGGTGTTGGAAGAGGGCAGGGGAGTTCGGAGGGTTGTGGGGGGGTGGATAGGGGTCGGGGCGGTCAGAGGGCAGGGAACAGGGGGATTGAATGGGGGCAAGAGTCCTGGGGCGGCAGTCAGGAAGGAGCAGGGGTTGGGTTGGGCGATGGGGGGCAGTCAGGGGCAGGGGTTCCAGGGGCAGTCGGGGACAGAGAGAAGGGGTGGTTGGATGGGGCAGGGGTCCCAGTGGGCCATCAGGAATGAGAGGAAGGGTTGGATGGGGCGGCGGGGGCAGTCAGGGGACAGGGAAGGGGGGTGGATGGGGCAGGGGTCCCGGGGGGTGTGTCAAGAACTTTAGGTAGGCTTAGCATGCATCCGCATACATTACGCAATATATGTAATATATAATTTTGTAATTATTTATATAGTTATGGAAAGTAAACAATACATGGAAGAAATGAAAGGTTTTTTTACGTGGTTTTTTTTTTTTTAAGTCATCCCTGTTGGGGCCCCGCCAAAAATGTTCGAATTGGGCCCCGCACTTCCTAAAGCCGGCCCTGAAAGTAAGGGTCAGAAAGTTGCAAACTCCTGGCCACGCAATGATGAAGCATAAACTCTGGCCACTTCTAATGCTGCGTCTGGACTATTGAAGCAGTTAAGGATCCAGTAAGACCCCTAAACTATGAACCTGAGAACCAAATATAGGAAAACTTTCTGCATAAAAAAGCAGATTTTATCTCTACCAGTAGTTTCTCCCAGTTTACAAACGGTACATCTATCTTAACCAGGTTCTACTTTAATCAGGCAGCTTTCAGACAAGCTCCAACTTCACCTAAATGCTGGAAAGCCCTATCAATTTCACTATCCAGGTCTGATAAAACAGAGATGTTGTGCTGGGTGTAATGGCCATATAGAAGGAAATGCAGTCCTTCACTAACTCCCTTAACTGTCTTACATACATGTTGAAAAGTGTAGCCCTATAGTATCCCACATGACACAGCTCTTAGGATAGATGAGCAAATGCCCCATACTAACCTCTGGCTCCTCTCAAAGAGAAAAGAATTAGTTTTCGCTGAATCCAGTTTATTGGAATGAAAAATAGTCTGGTACCTAGATACATTTCCATGTGCTGAAATAAATATTAGCATAGTGCCTAATAATATAATTTTCTTACCTGGCTAAGAAACCTTGGCAGCAAAGATGCTAAACTTAAACTGTAGAATAGCTTCTTAGGAAATATGCAGCCGCTGTAGCAAGATTTACTACAAATATGCTAGAAAGTGCTTTTAAAAATTAATACTATGCCACTATGCTTGGCTTAATTAGCTTTCTTCTTCATTTACAAAGCATATCTGTCTGGTTTATGAACTTAGTGTCTATTCCCCTTTCTTGCAAACCTGTATGATTAAACTTTTAACTATATAAGCTTTAGAAACAGAATGATTTTTATTGCTAGAACCCCTAAATCTTCCTTTTAAACATGATCACACCCTATGTATATTATATTGGAAACATGACAAGAAATGGTTTGTAATACCATAGAATGCACACAGCATTGCTACTTCTAATTATAAGTTCAAGTCCATCTCCATCATGTTCTATCTACGCAGTTTTATTTTTATTTGCCCAGAAAGTTGCATTGGCATTGGAGCTCTGATTAATTTGTTCAATCCCCAAGGCTATCCTGTAAAGTCCATTCAAGGTCACCTTTCTTTTTAGTATATACCTATTTCTAAATTGTTCATTGATTTCCTCATCCATTATTATATTCCATTCCCTTTATAGACCTATCACTTGTTAGACTTCTATCTCTAATAGTAGGTCACTAGGCTTTGGTTTTCAATTATAGTAAATCCTATTAAAATCTATTTCAGCATATATCACTTGCTTCTCTTCATGCTAAAGGATTAAACAGGTGGTGTGTGTGTGTGTGTGTGTGTGTGTGTGTGTGTGTGTGTGTGTGTGTGTGTGTGTGCAAAATTGAAACCTATTCCCTAGAAATGCTACCTTGGAGATACCTGAAGTTCCAGAAATATTGAACACAGAATTTATCATCATACATTTCAGGTTGCATATTTAAAAGCTTGTAGCATAGTGCTCGTGAGCACAAATTATTTGTGCAATCAGTACCAACTGAGTATACCAAAGCAGAAAATATTTTTGGCTCCTTAATATACAGATGTAGAAGCCCCAACTTCACGGCTTGCTACCCGACATACCCCAAATATTCTGCAGTTTCATCACACAATTTACTTCACTGAAACTGTCAACAATAGTCAGTTCCATAATAATGAAAAAAGATAACAGTCATTTTCACTCCTATTCTCATTTGAATCTCATAACCAGTAGGGTGATCAATTTCAAAACCTTATTAGTTCTGCTAGTGTGAACCATTCAGACCTCATTTCAATATCACTTTGCTGTGCAAAACTATAGAGGCAGTTTTTGTAATGAACAATTTACAATTAATATTTCTCCCAACATATATTTGCCAGTTTTACATAACAGCAAACACAATCACTTCAAAGTTTAAAAATTAAAACATGGGTAATTATTATTTACATATCACAAACAATGCTGTAATGTATGCGCCTATACTAAATAGGCTTGACAAAGTGTAATTTTAATGAGACAAAAACAACAAATAGGGAATTTCAATACCTTTCCACTGTATTTAAAAAAAAAAGGTAGCAAAACCACTATCAGTCTGTATATAATTCTATATTCCCCCTTTTCAAGTATTTACATAATGGAGAAAATTTTAAAATATAACTGAATAAAATCTTTAAAGCAGTTGACTTTTTGTGGTGTACCATAGGCCACATCCTACTTTCCCAAGGAAAATCTTGCAAGAGGATAAAAACTCAGCATAACAGTACTGGAATAAATTGGCAAAACTCTGGTGACATAAACTATGTTGGTTTATACCAGCTGAGAATGTGACCCTTTGAGTTTGAACTTGTGGAATTTTTGCTTAATTTTCCCATCATGGAAAACAGAGGGACTCAGAGAGTCAAAAGAGGTTGTGGATTGCAAATCCAAAGCAGAGGACAATGAGAAGGTTATTCACCCGGTGTAGTAACTGAGGTTCTTTGAGATGTTTGTCCCTGTGGGTGCTCCACTTTAGGTGACTGCACGCCCCTCCACTTGTAATAGTAGCATTGCCTGGTTGAGTTGCATGTGCGCTGTCCCCGTCTCGCGCCACCTCAGGCAGTTACATAGTGCCATGCAACCAACCCTTCCCCGCACCCCGTGGTTCCTTCTCTACCACAAAGTATCTAGTGTGAAAACTCCGAAGTAGAGGGGAGGAGGGAGAATAGTGGAGCACTCACAGGGACAACCACCTCGAAGAACTTCAGTTACTGCACAGGGTGAGTAACCTTCTCTTCTTCTTCGAGGAGTGTCCCTGTGGGTGCTCCACTTTACGCAACTGTAGAGCAGTACCTCTCAGTGGAAGGGAGGGGCTTCAGAGTTGCAGTCGTGATGGATGATAAAACTGTAAGCCTGAATAAAGCATCTGATGATGAATGCTGCTCTATGGCATAATGTTGTGTGAATGTATGGGCTGACGCCCAGATTGCTGCTTTGCAGATGTACAAAATGGGGACATTGTTAAAGAAGGCTATCGAAGCAGATAGTGATCCAGTGGAGTGTGTGCGGGTCCCTGGTGGGGTTGTAACTATTGTTGGTGATAACAAAAGTGAATGAAGCCAGAGATCCATTAAAACAGCCTCTGTTTAGATATGGCATCTTCTTTGATCGTTCCATGATCAAAAGGAATAATTTTGGTGACTTTCTGAAAGTCTTTGTTCTCTCGATGTAAAAGACTAACGCCCTTCGGACATCTAGGGTGTGGAGTGCTGCTTCTCGTTTATTCCATTGGGAATCTGGAAAGAACAATGGGAGATTAATGGGCTGATTCAGATGGAATGAGGAGGCAACTTTAGGTAAGAAATTGGGATGTGGTCTTAAGGTAACTTTGTTTTTGAAGCATGTTGTGTATGGGGGGTTGTGCAATGAGGGCTCCCAGTTCCCACACCCAGTGGATGTGCTGGTGATGAGTAAGGACACCTTCATCAAAAGGTGGAGTAGTGAACACATCGCTAATGGTTCAAATGAGGGTTCAATAAGACCTTGTAACACCAGATTGAGGTCCCATGATGGAGTAGAGGCTCATATTTTGGGGTTAATGTTACAAAGGTCCCTGAGAAAACACTTGGTGATTGTGTGATCGAAGATTGAGAACTCATCCACCTTGTGATGGAATGCTGTGATAGCAGTGAGGTATATACTGACCGAGCTCCTGGAGAGGCCCGATTTCTTAAGTTCCAATATAAAGTCCAGTAACAATGGTAGAGGACAGGAAACCACCATGATTTGTCTATTTTTGCACTATGTATTGAATCACCTCCATTTGTGCAGGTATGTATGTTGCATAGATGGTCTGCAACTGTTTAAAAGAATGCCCCTTACTTCCTCTGTATAGGTCATTTTGATTTCTCAGAGCCACGGAGTAGCCACTCCTTGAGGTGGAGTCTTGTCAGGTTTGAGTGGTGGACCTGGCCCAAATCCTGAGAGAGGAGATGAGGTAGAAGAGGAAGAGTGCTTGGTGGGCACACGGGGATCTTTAGGAGGTAAGGAAACCACATTTGCCAGGGCCACATGGTGGCTATCAAGATGACTCTGGAGTTGTCTGTTCTGATCTTGTAAAAGCAGCAAAGAGTCCTGTGGCACCTTCTAGACTAACAGATGTACTGGAGCATGAGCTTTCGTGGGTGAATACCCACTTCATCGGATGATCTTGTGTATGACCCACGATAGAAGAGGGGTCGAAAGGAAGGCGTACATTAGGGATCCATCCCATTTGATGAGAAAAGCATCGCCCAGGGAACGGTGTCCCGATCTCGCTATGGAGCAGAAGTGTGGGCACTTGGTGTTTTGGGTCATTGCAAAAAGGTCTATAGTTGGGAAACCCCACTGTTTGAATATGCTCTATAGTACTTCGGTGTTTATTTTCCATTCATGGTCATGGGAAATTTTTCTGCTTAGTGCATCTGCAGCGGTGTTTTGGCCTCCTGGTAGGTTGAAGGCTGAGATATCGATGTTGTGACTGATGCACCAATTCAATAGTAGCATGACTTTCATGCATAGGGAGTGTGACCATGCCCTACCCCCTTGCTGGTTTATATAAAACATGCAAGTGACATTGTCTGAGCAAATATTTATAGTTCTGTCCTTGATCATAGTTAGTTCCCTCTCCTGGTATTGACACCTCCTCATCAATTATTGGGAGTGGACTACATCCACCCTGATTGAATTGGCCCTGTCAGCACTGGTTCTCCACTTGTAAGGTAACTCCCTTATCTTCATGTGTCAGTATAATAATGCCTGCATCTGTAATTTTCACTCCATGCATCTGAAGTGGGTTTTTTAGTCACCTAAAGTGGCGCACCCACAGAGACACTCCTTGAAGAAGAACCTGTCGTTTCCAGAATAAGCTGTTGCAGAATCTGCCCTTCTGTGCTGCTCTCCTGGCCCATCATCCACCTGGCAGTATGACCCCTTTAGGAGCTATGCTGCCATTAGAGCTTCACATGCCTACACTCTATAAAGAGTCAAGTGAGAAAAAGTGCAGAAGGAGCATTATTGCTGTCCAAGAAGGAGTAACAAGCAGGAGGATTTACTTATGTATAGTGCTCATTTTGTTCCCTTTGATTTGTAAAAATACCAAAGGCCTGAACCTGCACCATTCGAGTTAATGGGAGTTTTGCCTTGGATACACTGGGAGCAGGAGCAGGCCTTAAACACAACTAAATCCCAGAATTTCAAGCTTGTCTCCAATCAGGTACAGACAGTACCCTAAAACTTGCATTTATCAACTTTAAGGAGAATGAATGGTTTTGTGATTAATGCACTGGGATAAGGAAGCAAGAGATCTGGGTTCAACTAATAGCTGTGCCACAGACTTTCTGTATGACCTCAGGCAAGTGACACAATCTCTCTGTACTTGAGCTCTCCATCTATCAAACTACTTCTACTTCCTTTCTCCTATGCTTTGTCGTTCTTTTCTATTTAGATGCTGCAATTAAATTCATGCAGGTAAACCTTCTGTGCTCACATAGAGCCCCATTGACTTCAATGGGACTGTTCATGTGATTAAAGTTAAGCATATGTCTGAGTGTTCACAGGTTTGAGTCTTTATACTCTAAGCTTTTCAGGGCCGTGGCTTACTCTGTACCTATACAGTGCACAGCACAACGGAACCCTGATCTTGGCTGAGGGGTCTAAGCACTACTGTAATAATAATAAATGGTGACAACTTTGACCATTAATACAGTCACTGCAATATTTGTGATAATCCCCCCACCCCATTTCAATTGGCAATTCTTAGATAAAGGAAACACCCAGAACTTCCAGAAAAACAGGCCATCTTTTATTTAGGTGCCTAAATAAGGCTATTGAAGTCTAGCTTTAGGCACCTAGGCTTGAAAATTTTTGTCTGTTGCAGAGATTATAATAAATGAAATAATATAAATTGTGAAATGAAAACAAGTAGATTAATATGGTTATTAATGATTAAATAACTAGTTTTCAAACGTTCATGCATTTTACTGACTTGCTACTTATCTTTTTTGTATCTTATTTTTTTTACTTATCTTTTTTTTTTTCATAAAGACAATCTTTTTGAGCCTCCCATTGAGATTATTAGTCTCATGTGTTGTTTCTAAACCCTGACATCTTGGCACTACATCAACTTTCATTGAAAAACAAAGGTGTTTTTTGGAAAGCAAAAGCTCTACAAATGATTGCATGCCCAGGTTTTCTCAAAGAGATCATGACAAAACTTCTTTACCTGTCTGACCCTCTAACAAAGAAAGCACTACACCAAAAATGGTTAATGTGTCTGAAAACCAACACCAGACCAGGTGCAACTGGTATTTCCCTCCCCCCCAACTTCCCAACAAGAAATCAATTATATGCTTTTTGGCACAGATTCTGGTCCCTGCCCTGCCACACCACACCAGAAAAGAGAACCACAGTGCCCTGTGATACAGCTATTCTGTTCTGCACGGCAATCCATAAGTAGCTGTAGGGAAACTGCTGTAAGTTGTATGCCCCAGGGTGGCTGTAATTTACAGCAGGGATTGCACTAGCCCCTAGTACAGCCAGAGTCTGGGTGGCCAAAGCCACTTTTTTGCCCCCTCGCCTCCTGAATCACACTTTGTGGTGTTCTTGTCCTTTGGTAGTTTCTGACAGGGAAATATGAGCTTATGGATTTTTTAAAAATTAACTGCAATATCTTTCTCCAGTTTCCATGCAATATTTACTAACACATTGGCAGTGTGGTACTATACACCATTATTGCTAACAATATTTTATTGAATATTTGAGAGAAATGTTTGAAGAGAAAGAATTAGGTCATTACTGCATCCACTGTGTGTACTGTGCAAAGAACTGCAGTGCTTTAGCCATATGATTTCCATATAAAGTCAGCAGGAATGCTACGCCTAAAAGACTACATATCTTTTAAAAAGTTTTCTCCCCCATCATCATTAATGACAATAGTAGATTAGAATTATTTTTGTAGACCACAGTTCATAACTTTGTAATCTTAAAAGAGATGCTGTCATTGAGTTCAGTGAACTGCTTCTTTAAATGTAAACGTTTCTCTCTCTCCTTGTTGCAGGATCAACTGTGAGGCAGATGCCATTTGAGTTTCAGTGCTGATACAGAATGCTACCGAGTCAGTCACTTTGTGTTCTCTCTTTCACAGAAACTTTATATTTGTTCTTTGTTTGCGCTCCTAGTTCTACTCTGAATAGCAACTCTGTAAAAATAGTGTTGTTGGGGTTTCATGTTTATTGTCTCTCAGTGGTTTCTATCTCAAACATTCTTATTTCACAAACAAGAAAATGTTTTACTAGAAGCCAAGCCTACACATTCCATATGAGGAGAGGTTTACAAAAATCAAATGCAAAGCAATCACATTGTGACGTTGCACCCCATAAGGCTTTATGGAAATATGCTTATGAATGTATATATGACATAACTAGAATATGTTTTATGCTACATATGCCATGTAACATATCTATGTAAAGATTATGATCTACTGAATCTATTCATCCTATTTGTATGCATGTGTCATTTTTGTGTTCGAAGTTATGAATATTGGCTGGGTATTTGCTTGATTTCTGAGTAGCCTTAGTAAAGCATTTGGTCAGCTTCTTGAGAAAGGAATGTGGAAATTAAGTGCCCAATCAAGAAGCACTTAACAGACAATGGATCTTGGAAGGCTCCAATCCACATACGAAGTCTACTTGAGGTCGTTCAAGGTAGCATGTGAACCATGGCTGCTACCTGTAAGTTCTGAGTCATGCATGGACATGTGACTTGCCCATGTGACTCCAAAACTCCATCTTGTAGCTGGGATTCTACACAGGGGGAGGGAGGGGTGTCCACCCACAAAAGAAAACCGCTGGGAGACTCCTCCATTTTGTCTTCAGCTGGCTCAAGAGATAGCCTCTCCACCCCCAAGGATACCTGAAAGAAACTGGAACAAAGGACAGTAACTACTGGGGGTGTGAGTGATTGCTGGACCCAGACTAGAAGGAGACTAGTCTGTAAAAAGAAACTTACTGGAACACCTCTGAGGGTGAGGTTTTATCTGTATTCAGTTTTCTTACTGTAGTAGACATAGACTTGCGGGTTTTATTTTATTTTACTTGGTAATTCACTTTGTTTTTTAAATATTAAATATATGGAGATACACCAATCTCATAGAACTGGAAGGGACCACAAAAGGTTGTTGAGTCCAGCCCCCTGCCTTCATTAGCAGGACCAAGTACTGATTTTGCCCCAGCTCCCTAAGTGGCCCCCTCAAGGATTGAACTCACAACCCTGGGTTTAGCAGGCCAATTTGCAAACCACTGAGCTATCCCTCCCCCATCTGTTCTAGCTGTTACTACTTGGAACCACTTAAATCCTACTTTCCGTATTTAATAAAATCACTTTTTACTTATTAATTAACCCAGAGTATGTATTAATACCTGGAGGAGCAAACAGCTGTGCATATCTCTCTATCAGTGTTATAGAGCGCGAACAATTTATGAGTTTACCCTCTATAATCTTTATACAGGGTAAAATGCATTTATTTGGGTTTGGACCCCATTGGGAGTTGAGCATCTGAATGTTAAAGACAGGAACACTTCTTAACCTGCTTTCAATTAAGCCTACAGCTGTTAGGGGATGTGGTTCAGACCTGGGTCTGGGTTTGCAGTAGGCTAGCGGGTCTGGCTCAAACCAGGCAAGGCACTGAAGTCCCAAGCTGCCAGGGCAGGAAAGCAGGGGCAGACATAGTCTTGGCACATCAGTTGGCAGTTCCCAAAGAGGTTTCTGTGATCCAACCCGTCCCACACATCTCTTCTGGATCCTTCACAATAGATCTGAGTAAATCAAAATTTTGGAAGGTCAAGCTTTGTTGACTGACTTTGGTTTCTGAGCCAAGAGGCCAACTGATCTTTTGAAGCTAACTGTACACACAGGAAAACTAAACAAACTCTCACAAGCATTGCCAGAATATTTCTCCAGCTTACTATTACTGTACCAATACATATTCATATCATTTTCATTTATAGAAATGGGATGCAATCATGCAAGGCCTCCATGTATGGAAATCACATTGAAATCGATGGAAATTCCATGCCAGGGGGCTTTCAGGATTGTCTCAGTACTGAAGACTCATGACCAAGCATTATAACTTAAGTCTGTTTGAAGTTTATATTGACTTGACAAATCCCATCAGTACCTACAAATTAGTGTTGACAAGCATATTGCATAAGCCTTAACTGGGATGTTTCCTAAAGTTCCAATTAAAACTATGGTGAACTACAGATAGAAGACAAAGTGGTTACACCACAAACTTTTAATTTAAGGTGAAATTTCACTATAAATATATATTACACACACAAAAATCCCTAAATTAATAGAACAGTATTAAGGTTGCAGTGTCAAGCACTCAAAAGTTAGGAAGTGCCAGAATTAAGGTTGTCCAAGCCATCATATTAATGTTCTTTAACATAGTGTGTGTGAGACAGAGAGAAAATTCTTAAGTTTTTTTTTAAAGCAAACAAAATAAAAACAGAAATTCCACCATGTGGCATTATACTGATACCTACATGAGTCATAAGCAGGCTTGGAACTTGTAGGTCCACAACAGAGACCTCTGCCACTTGAGCTAATGGAGTAACTGATAGCGATAGTAGGTTGTCATCCTCTCTGTGGACCAGAACTAGAGGGGGAGGGACACTTTGCCAGTGGGTTTCACAGATATTTGCTGATAGAAGGAAAGGTGAGACTCAACATTCTTGGGTTTTATTCTAGGCTCTAGAGGGGAGTGTGTTCTAGTGGACTCAGACTATTCTGTCCCATAGCCTCCATCCTCTCTTTGTCCCAGTCCTATCTCTTCCTCATTCCTGATTCCTTGTCCCAGTCTCATTCTTCTCACCTAGCCGTCCCAGTCTCACCTAGTGGCTCTTCTTCCAGTCTCAGTCCCCCTCATATCCTTCCCTAGCTCCCAGTCCCCCTTGCACACCCAGTCCCAGTCTCCCCCCACCATAACTCCCAGCTTCCCTCTTTCCTCCACCAACCTCCAGTCACAGTCTCACTCTCACCACAAGCTTTGTCCCAATCTACTTCCCCACCCCCTCCAGCAGGTCCACATCTTGTCACCTCTGAATTCAAATCAGGGAGCTTCCTCCTCTATGATGCCTGATGCCAGTAGGGAGGTCACTGAGAGCACAGGAGAGACAATCTTTGTACTCTTCAGGTGCCTGGACCCAGCTCAGCCCATAGCAGCACAGTTCTGCAATTGAAGGGAAAATCCAGCCCTGAGTATGCAGATACCCAGCATGTAAAATTTCAGCACATATGGCTTGTAATAGGAGGTGTCAAGCAACCTTAATAGATGGTACTACCATCTGCCTCTCCCACCCCATAATTAGTGCTAGAGATACAATCCCTAAGAGACGCAGTCACTTCTCATACAACCACCCAAAGCTTCTGTTATTTGCACTTAGTTTGAAGATAGATAAAGGGAGAAGCAACAGCAAGAAACACTTGAAAAATACATTGATCTCATGTTGAAATATTCAGGATTCTGAAACTTGACCGCTAATAATCTAATGATAACCCTGGACACAAGTAAGTTTGTTTTTAATACAGCCTTCCTGGGGTGGGGGCAGAGGGTCCATTTCCAGTCTATCACTAGAGCTAAATATCAAACTATGGTCTAAGACAACTAGACTCATAACATCAGATTATGGCAATGGCCATAAAAAAGCAGTACAGTAGGTTATTAAATAGCCATTGTTTTAAGTTTTACTAGTAAAAACCCAATTTTGGTACAGTTTTTCTTCTCATAAAACTTCATTATTTCTGGGACTGTACATAGCATGACTCAACCATCTGTGATAGATTATTATAGATTTTTGTATCTTCAATAGCACATTTAAGATAAATTGGTTTTAAAATGTTTAATTTCTAGTGATTCAATGTGTTTTCTAATACCAGCACTTATTTTTAATAAATTAGATAGTATCGACTTTTTGTAATGTAGCCCCTCTCTTGGAAGAATTATCATTTAAATAGTCTACAGTGTTTTTTTTTTTTTTTTTTTTTTATGATTTCCTTCCTACAGAGTGAATTCATGGAAGACAAATAAAGTCTCGTCTACGGGATGTGTGCTGTGTGAGATTTGCACACTGTCTAGCAATGCTATTAGTGTTGACCTATAACATCTCTCTAGGGCTGAAAGGTGATTTTCTGCCTGTTCTTTGAAATCTCCCAACGAAGAATTGTTGCTAACTGCTGAACGTCAAATAGTCTGTGACGGGCTGGTGATGTGGACTACACTATGCTGGGAATTTACAAGACACCACCTAACTCACTTCATTGGGACTGCCAGCTAGACTGGAACCAAGGTCTCAGAAGTGAAATGCCAGGATTTTTTATTCACTGAGTTCGCAGTATTTTCAGTCCCTAACAGCAGGTTTTAAAGGATGAAAAAATGTGTAGTCTAATATTTTTGAGTACATGGAAAATCTACAAAACAAAGTCCCAGTGCTGGTCTTTCCTCTGTTGTGGTCTGCCAAAATTACAACTGAACCCTGTATATTTTAAAGAGTGTGAATTTATTATTTTATATTTACTCTTTGCTTTTACACATGAAGAAAGCAAAACTAGCCTTTTTATGTAGCAGAGGTCATAACAAATTAATATAAAAAAAACTGTAAAGAAACCTTTTCTATAGAAGTAATGGCTTTGTCTAAATATTACTTTCATTGTCTGCAGTACTCAAGACAAGACATAATAAAAAGCTAGCTACACTTGTTTTGGTTAATGGCATGAAATACACAGCATTTATGACAACATATTCTGAAAGATAGGTCAACATACTTTTGTATAATCTATTCAGAACAAGCTAGATACAAATACGTTGCTGTTCCATGACAGTTATTTTAAAGGCAGATAGCTTTTTAGATAATATCATATTTAAAAGAAGCAGGATGCTGTATTTCTTTACACTGGTAACATAATCCAGTATTTATGTCAATTTGTATTACCGTATGTTGTATTTGTTGTATCTGATAACAGTGTGACTTAAGACCTCAGCTAAGCATTTTTCGTCATTTCTGTTGTGTGTGTAACATTTCTCACAGCATTATTCTGAGTTTGCTATTTCCCTTTCCCATGTTAACACTAAAACTACATTAAATCTTGCACTCCCCATTATTACAATATGCAGCAGATACCCTTCATTAAGGGTAAGTTGGGATTAGAGCAGTGCATATAATTGATTTTTTTCAATTTGCAGGCAATCGGGAAAAATTGTATTGAATTTTTTTTTTTTTGGTGAATTTAAAAAAAACATTTTGTGTTGAACAAAATATTTCAATTCACCCAAACTAAATGTTTTGTTTCAATTCTGAGCTTTTAAATCATTAAAAAAAATTTAAAAGTCAAATTGAAGAAAACTTTAAAACAAAGTTATTTTGAATCAAATTCTTGACATTTTCTGTTTTTAAAAAGTGTAAACAAAAGTTTAGATTTTTTCAATAGCTATTTTTAAGGGTACTTTTCAACTGAAACAATTCAGTGAATTCAACATGAATTCACAAAATGTTTTGGTTGACCTGAATCTACATTTTTCTCCAAAAAATGTTCTGGTAGAAAAATTTTGCTCACCTCTAATTGGGACCACTATTTGTTCAGTCCCAGAGATTATTACACTATGGGAAATTTAGGCAGGGGGTCTGATACTTATAAAAAGAGGAAAAAAGCTGGGCGGGACTTAACAGTAGCTGTTCTTCCTTGAAAATCACTCTGCACCTTCACATTCGTGGGATATGGCGGCTTTGTTGTCAAGCTGTGGAACGGCTTTGAAAAGTCGTGTCTGCTGGGGAGTGCACAAGGGTGAAATAATTGCCTTGCTCTCTGTGAGAAAGTCCACCTCCCAACCACCTCAGTTCCTTCTCTGAAATCACAGGGTCCTGGGAAGGTGAGTGAGTAGCGTGAACAGTTACTGGTAAATAACCTCTTTCTTCTTACAGGGCCTTCCCCCGTATGGGAAATTGATTAACGTGAACTTCCAATCGTGATTATGTCTGCTAGAAGGGTGCATGAGCGTAGTACTTCAAGGTAACTCTATTCTGTCTGTGGTCCAAAAGGACAAGTCACCATCTCAGCTTCATGCCTACTGTGGTCTTAGATTTCCACCTATCTCAATGCAGAGCTCTCACTCTCACCAAAGGAAGCATGTCATCAATACCCTAGATACAAATAAAGTGCTCTGTTTTTCCATAGAAAAGACCAAGTCCTTTAGAAAATCTAACAGGTTATTCAGAGCATATGAGGAGAGATTCCTGGGAGAACCCATTACCAAACAGACTTTCATACTGGATTAGGAGATGTATAGAACATTGTTACATCTTAGCTAGGAAACCAGTACTTCCTGGTTTAAAATCCATGCCGTGAGAGCCACTGCAACATCAGTGTCCTGCCTTAGGCATGTTCCCTTGGTGAAAGTGTCCAAAGTAGCAGCGTGGAATTCAGTGCACACTTGCACCAGGCATTACTCTTTGGACTTAGCATCATGCTCAGTTTGGGAGAGCGGTGCTATAGTCCATATTTTGCTAAGAATTCCTTGCCCATCATCCACCTGGTGAAGCACTGCTTGCTAATCTCCCACTAGTTCCAATCCCTGACAAAGCCTCTCTTATCACTGCCATTACTGAAATAACAAACCAATTGATTC
This sequence comes from Terrapene triunguis, assembly GCF_002925995.2. Taxonomy (NCBI): domain Eukaryota; kingdom Metazoa; phylum Chordata; order Testudines; family Emydidae; genus Terrapene; species Terrapene triunguis. Next base: position 45,594,672 of record NW_020664419.1, on the reverse strand, counting down.
AGTCATCCAACACCAATTTTTTTCTGACACTTCCTACAATACAAACCATTTAATTCTGTCTCCCAACATTATTTCTGCCCTCACCAATAAGCAATTGATGCAGACAAGATCCCCACACAATGCAGATCCTCACTACAACTGATACTGGCCACATGCAGAACCACACACACACTCACACATACCTGTTACAAAACTGCTCACGTTTGACAGACTGCACACACACTACAGACCCTCCTCGTACCCAAAGCTCCACATAAATCCACACACACGCCCTCACACAGACTTCCAGCCACAATCAATATACACACTCACACAAGCCTCCTCAACTGATATTACAACACCACACACAATTAATACAAACACAGCCTCCTCCCCCACATCCCACAATTGACTTACCGCCCAAAGACCCCCTCAACAATTGATACACCACACACAGGTCTCCTCACAACTGATATGTACATGCATCCTAAGGCCTGGGGGATCTCCACCCCTCAGGCTGAGTGAGGAGTGGAGAAGGCAGGAGCTGCCATTCTGTAGCATATTCGTTGCTGGCACAACTCCAGTGCTGTGATTTCAAGAAGAAAAGGAGAGGGAGCACTGGGTTGTTCCATGTGTTGAGGGAACAACTGTCCTTCAGCACATGGATCAGCTCTGATTAATCAGTGAAGTGACAGGCGTGGGAAACAATGAAAGTGCCAGTGTGGCATCTGGGCACAAACCATCTGTTTCCAAGCCCTGGAATTAGGAGTGGAGCAGCTTGCACACTAGACCTCTAGGACAATAACAAGTTTTGTCCCTACCAAAAGAGTGTATGACCAATTAATTTTCAAAAGCAAGTTTTCTAAGCAACTGTGGACAGCACCTCTACCATACCTCCTATAAACTACTTTAAAAGATGGTTCAAAGTACAGGTAAATCTGAAGAGCAGCAAAATTCTTCCTAGGTACAGTAGGGGTAATTTTTCTGTTACCTGAAGTGCTTGAGACTTCCAAACATTTTCATTGCAATTTTATTCAATGAACTAAGCAGAGGATGAATTTAGTTCTCATGAATATATTTTGTGCATATTCCAATTTATGTTTAGTTTAACTCATAATATCATTTCATGCTGGCCAGATAATTTGATACAACATATTAATGAATACATAAACATAGTATATTGGGTTGATACAATACTAACTTTATTTTGCTTCTGAAAAATACTTGTCTTCAAATTCATCAACTGGAAAGGAAAATGTCTGATTGTGTTTTTGTCACATATCTTAGGTTACCAAATTTGCTGAGAATTGCTGTTGGTTTACCTGTTTTAGTCACATATCTCCTTTTAATACCATAACAGAAAATAATCAATAAAAGAACTCAAATTTTAGGGGAAAAAATTGTCACTTATATAAATCTGTATTTATATTCTGTATGTATTTCTAGTCTCAACAGTTAAAGAGAAAATGTTGTAAATTTTTCAAAGTTCTGTTCCAATGGTACAAAATGTGTATAGGTAAGTTATAAAATGTAAGTATTTTTCTGAGGATGGTTCTAACCAGAAATTAACCAAAATAGTTCAAGAACCATTCAATATTGGAAGGCACTTGAGGTTTGTATATATTTATTATCATGGGAATTGGATGACTAATTTCCTTAGATGTTTTTGAAACTCTCTCCTCCCCCACCCCCCCACATGTACTCTAGAACCCCATTGTAAAATGTTAATATTATAAAATAATAAGTAGGATCATTTGGAATTGATTTATTTTCCTATCCATTTTCAACTACATTCCTATGGAAATGAATGAGGGACCACTAAACTGGTTGTTAATCTTTCCCTTTTAGCTTCAACACTTAGGCAAATATATTGCCAAATGGCACAGAAAGAAGCCATTGTGTGAAGACAGATTTCTATAGAAGATGTCACTCAGTGCTGCTGTTTCACATAGCCTTCCAAGTATTATAGGTTTTGGGCATGTAAGCAAACGTTCAGATTTGGGAAGACATATTATGTTGTTGTTTATTTTGTAACTTTTTGTTATGCAAGGTTTGAGTATAGGCAATGGTCCCCGGAGAGTGAGCTATATGAGCAGCATCAGGCTTTGCTGTCTACCTTGGTCTCAAAGTAGAATCAATTCTTGAAGCAAGTTGTTCCCTGGGAACTGGACATTTGGGCTGACAGTCTAGATTTCTCCTCCAATGAGAAGCCAGTTTGCAAGTCCTCATGCATCTGTGAATGCTTTGCAAAGGGGCAAAGCTGGTGCCAGAAGGAGTAACAACATTGTACATGCTAATCGAGAAGACAGAGGTACGAATACTTAGATTTGTGTCAATAACTGCGTCTATACAAAGGGGTGTTGGGCTTCAGCCCTTTGGAAATTTACCCTTTATTATCTATTATATATTTAGAAGACCAGTACACTGAGCTAACTGTAGTAATAATAAAAATAACTATCAATGTACTTAAGGGTCTCTCTGAAATTCTAAATATATTGAACAAAGTTCTCTGCTGGCCTTAACTTCACTGAAGTTAATGGAATTAATGCCAGCACAGAATTTGTCCTGTTGCAAATGCATACATTTACCATACCCATAGATCTGTTGCGAGTCATTGCGGCCCTTGTGACAAAGTGGGTGCGTCAATGGCCAAGTGGGCTTAAGGTTCAAATAAATAAGAACATACGAACGGCCATACTGGGTCAGACCAAAAGTCCATCTAGCCCAGTATCCTGTCTTCTGACCGTAGCCAATGCCAAGTGCTTCAGAGGGAATGAACAGAACAGGCAATCATCAAGTGAACCATCCCCAGTTGCCCATTTCCAGCTTCTGGCAATCAGAGGCTAGGGACACCATCCTGGCCAATAGCCACTTGATGGACCTATCTTCAAGAATTAATTTAATTCTTTTTTAAACCGTGATATAGTCTTTGCCTTCACAACATCTTCTAGCAAAGAGTTTCATAGGTTGACTGTGTGTTGTGTGAAGAAATACTTCCTTTTGTTTGTTTTAAACCTGCTGCCTATTAATTTCATTTGGTGACTTCTAGTTCTTATGTTATGAGAAGGAGTAAGCAACGCTTCCCTATTTACTTTCTCCATTTAGGTCTATAAAATCATGACCGGTCTGAAATCAAACCTGTTGATAGCCAGTCTCCTCCAGAGCCATATTAAACAATAAGCCCACCAGATTTAAGAATAAGTAACAGGATTTTGTGAGTGCCTTTTTTGTTGTATTTTTTAAATTTTTGCTTGGTTTGGTTTTTGTTGGGGGAGGGGAGTGGAAAGACAGGTGAGTGTGTTGAATGGGCAACAACAGCAGTAAGAGATACAGGTGAAGAGGAAACAGAAGAACAGCTGATTAACCAGCATGCACTTAGCAGTTTCAGCTGTGCTGGCCACTCTAGAGGTAGAACTCCAAATGCCAATTGCAGCACACAGTAGAAGAGTGACCTTTTGGCTGGGGGTAGGGGAGCCATACAGCCAGGTAAGGAGAGCCAACTCTATGCAAAAGAAGTGGTTGTAACGGACTGAGAACACTACAGCCTTTGATCTCTGAGCAAAGCAGGGACAATACTGACTTCCTCTGCAAAGCACTTGGAGAACTACTGATGAAAAGTGCTACATAAGAGCAGAGCATTATCATTATTGAGGGTTTAAAAATGTGTGGGAAATGCACACACTTTTAGGCATCATCTCATAAGCTTGATCCTTAATTTTTCTTAGTCCTAGAAAGGCCTAGTTCCCAGGACACCCAAAACCTAGAAACAGAGCTCTATTCTTATATAAACCCTCTTGATACAGTGTTTTCTTCTCCTGATTCTTCTATGAGCTCTTCAGAGCTCAATTCTTCTATAAACCCTCCTGATACAGTGTTTTGCTGTAAGAGTGCTGTATATTCCCCCAAAAACCTGGCAATGAGGATAGATACCTGTTTGAACAATTATATTCAGTGTGTGAACTTTATACCTGCCAACTACTGTATAAATATTATCAGACCTACCAGAAAGACTGTGCTCATGTATAAAAATTCCTTTGCAATTGCCTGGCATAAATTTGCAATGGGGGAATCAAATACTGTAGACGGTGAACAGGATTTGCACCTGCATAATCTTCATAAGGTTACCTTTGTGTAACATTTCTTATCTCATTAAAAAAGATTGACACTGACATCCCTGTTAAGAATATATAGCAAGAAAATATTAGAAAGTTGCCATCTAAGATACTCATTCAAAATTTACTGAAAAGCCACAGTGTTCCTATAAGAAGTCAGATTAAGGCTCAAAATACTTACTTGACAATGTCTCCTTCAAGAGCAATCACTCGTTTAATGATCTTTTGTTCAGGGTTTTTAGGAGACCTGGGAAAGGGATAAGGTTACACAGTCAGTAATGTGCCTGTTGTTTTAAGAAAATGAAAAGAAATTCAACAAAGAAATAGGCACTATTAAAGTCATTATGGGATTCCATGTTCTCCCTGATATGGCATCAATCATGACGTTCCAGATAACGTGAAGCCACAGCTACCATTTTTATTTCAAACTATCATGAAAAACTGGGGCTAAAATATCAGCTGAATGCAAAGTCTAAGATAATCAACACTCTTTTTATAGCAGAAGAAATGGGGAAGACACTTGACACTGATGAAATTAGAATGTCCCATTATTGATGATGTGGGAACCTTTGCAAATAAATTCATACATTTAAACCTGAATTTTCCATCAAACTTTAATAGTATAGTGTATTTAAATATTCATGTCATTCATTCATTTTGAAAAAACTCAAAATGAGATTAATATTTATCATACTAATTGAGGCAAATCTTGCATAGGCAAACAAAGAAGGAGTTTAGAAAAACAGGTAGAATTTTCTAAAAGTTTCAGCTTTATACAAAGTGTCCTAATGTATCATGTGTTAGCTGAAAATTTTTTCTCATACAACACTATGTTGAGTGTGATACAGTTGCACACTTAAGCATTCAATAATCAGATAAGCCTGCATCTACAACCTGAATTCTACACCCTTCTGCATATACATTAAGATATACAATCATACTACTACTTAAATATGCAGTATAATATTAAAAACATTTCTATAACCTCACATGTGCGCATCATGTATCTTTTTGTGATATACTCAGACTTCCCCAGTTTTTGACTTGGAAATACTTAACTGCACAAACAATATAATTTTTCCATGTTCTCTTAATATGAGAGGTTTTCATTTGTTTGCTTTAAAGAAAGGCCATCAGGTAGCCCATGCTTTTGATTTTCTCCTGGCACTGACTGAGGTTCTGTACTTTAGACTCCTAGCTTAGCCAGCTTGTTAGAAATGTCATTACAGAGCTTTGCATCACAGTTCCTGCTCCTGACATCCCCTAGGCCCTGCTAGCCTCACTCCAGAAATCCACCAGTGTCTTGGTGTCAGCCTCTGGCCAGCTGGCAGCATGCTGCAATTATGTCTTCTTCTTAGGGCACATTCTTCAAAGGCAAAGTTAAGATGAGTTTGGATGGGAAACTCACCAGAGATGAGCTCAGTCACATATACTGGATGCCACATGAAACTAGGGGGACAGAACACTAAGGAGGCTTATTTGCAGTGGTAGATGACTTACGATTAAGGTTACATCTCTACCCCGATATAATGCGACCCGATATAACACGAATTCGGATATAACGCGGTAAAGCAGTGCTCCGGGGAGGCAGGGCTGCGCACTCCGGCAGATCAAAGCAAGTTCGATATAACGCGGTTTCACCTATAACACAGTAAGATTTTTTGGCTCCCGAGGACAGCATTATATCGAGGTAGAGGTGTATTTTTATGTCACGGAGGTCATGGAAGTCACGGAATCTGTGACTTTCGGAGACCTCCGTGACATTCTCTGCTTCAGCCCCAGGGGCTGCAGGACTCTGGAACTGTCAGCCAGCTGGGCCCTGTAGGGTTCCAGTGACAGGTGATAGCAGCAACAAGCAACAGGTGACAGACTCCTGAGGGGGCCCTCCTCAGGGTTCCAGCAATGAGCGACAGCCTTGGGTGGAGAGGTGGGGAGGGGGGGCACCTCGGGTGAGTGGCTGGGAGTGTCCCATTTTCTCTTTGGGAAATATGTTCACCCTGCAGCTCCCAGCCACCGTGGGTGGAGGGGGGGCCCCCTGCAGCTTCCAGCTGCCATGGGCAAAGGGGGAACCCCACAGCTCCCAGCCATCATGGTGGCAGGGGAAACTATTGAGTCGCAGCAGCAAAAGTCACAGACAGATCACGGCTTCTGTGAATTTTTGTTTATTGCCCGAACATGTCGTGACTTTTACTAAAAATAACCATGACAAAATCTTAGCCTTACTTATGGTTAGGAAACAGGCAAGAAAGGGCTTGGATGATTATGGGAGACACTGGAGAATTGGTGCCCCAAGACTGTTGTGTTACAGTACTTATCTGCAACCCTACAAACCCAACAGGTCAAATTAGGTCTGCCCTATACCCCTGGTCGTGCTAACTCATGTTACTACTACCTCCATACACATGATGGAATTTTGTTTGGAGGCAGAGATCAAGTTAACAGGAACAATAATACTATACTTCATATAGTGAAGACAAGCCCAAGGAAGGAAATGTCAGCTTAGGGACTGATGCAGATTCAAATCCACAGTCCCAGTCTGCATAAGAGAGACCAAATTGCTGAGGGGCCCAGTCCAGAGTCTCAGAAAGAAAGGGATCAAAGCAGAGAGACATCTGCGCAGCACAGATAAAGAATTTATAATCCCTATGTGGGAAGGATTCCTATGATCAAAGGATGTTTCTTCCAGAGCAATATGTGGCAATGGCAGTTCGAACCTGGTGACGCCATAATTTCAAATGTGATAATTTAGTCATTATTAGTCATTTACTGTATTAAGTCATTTAATGTGACTCTTCTTTGAAGTACCTTTCCTTCAAGCTAACTCAACTCATCTCTTAAATTTATCTCTACCATTCTGAGAATAGAGATGGTTTTTCTGACCCCTTTGCATGTCATTCTTGGGAGGAACCCACCAAGTTTTAGATGCCCATGTGGTTCTAGTAGTTGGTGCACCAACAGTACTTGTCACTGCTACCATCACTAGCATATCTCTATGTGCCACGGCTCACTTGGGATCAGGCCTAAGAGAAGAGCTCTTACTTTTATCCATTAGAGTTACTGTAAATTAAAGCAGTTCAGTAAAATTTCACAGGTAATTTATTTCATCTCTTATTCATTTAGGCTAAGTATGAACTTGTACTCCTGTAAAGTGTATTTTAACCAATGGGAAATAGTAATACATAATGTATGTGCTAAAGTGTGTGTTTGCTAAAAACTGAATAAAAACAGCCATCAAATTTTAAGTCTGCCCTTTCAAAATTCTATCTCACACATTACTTTTAAAGGTTCTTTTGAATTCCCCTCACAAGCATTTCTGTTTGATTAGCATGTACATTTTGTAATGTAATTACTGACCTCTGTGTTAATTTGCACCCACTCAGCAATAATTGTAATGACCTTGAATAAACATCATTCTAAATCAGAGGTAAGAACATTCATTCTCAAAGTGGTCACTTTTCTGCCAGTAAGGACACATTAAAAAAACTGATTTATCAAAGAGGCTTTCAAGAAACCCTTATACATCACTATTATAAATCATGAATGTTTTGTAACATCTTAAACTAGAAAAGATATAGTAATATAAAATAAGTATTATATTCATATTTTGATTAGAATTCATGTAAATGGCAAAAACAAATGTAAGACAAATGAGAACTGGACTTAACAGGATGCAAAAAATATAGATACTGCTAAACAAGGGATTTTCAGTTGGCTAAAGATAAAATATAATAAACCATAGATGAGAGAGAATATTCTAAGGTCACAGTTTTCCACTGAGGTTAGTGTAATTGCAAAGGTTCACCTGAAAGGTGCTCAATGAAGGATAGGAACCTTAACTGGCTATGGAAGACATATAAAGAGAAAATATGTAGGCAATTTCTGGTTTCAGAATCTTTCTTATTGAATGTTACTGAATATTTTAGCCAGTCTCTGGCTTCAGATCTGGTCAAAAAGTGAGAAAAAACATTGTTTACAAATAATTATTTAGTGCAAATGTTGGCAAAGTCTTGTAATTATTATTCACTCTTCTCTCTCTAGCTGTGAGATAGGCAACTCCTTCACACGTTTATATAAATATATTCTGTTCAGCATGCCTGTGACCAACACCCTCCACCAACTCCCATCTCCTACTTGGTCCTTCAGTCTCTCCCTTTGTGTTCACCCACCACACCCTAATGTCAACACCACTCTCTGGGAAGGACAGCTTCATACAGACCCCGTACAGAGACTGACCAAGGGAACAGGTTCCAGAAACTCTTTTACCCTTTGGCATCTCTCCTTACAAGTTACAGAGTTTTCTTCCCTTTACGAATATCTGTGTGAAGTTGTCCATACAACAGTAATCTTAAAATGGGATTTATTAAAAAATGGATAAATGGATTAACAACAAAAGAAACTGTTTGCTTAACATAGCTAGATTTGCACATCTCCTAAGTTACAGTAGACAAAGCCGTTTCAACTTAATTACAGAGAAAAAGGAAAGTTCTTACATGTCTAAAGAGCAAGTCCCTGCTCTGACATCCTTGTGAGAGTCAGGCCCTGATACTGTTTTCAGAGAGAGAGATGAGCAAGTCCCTCGCTCACTCAACTGGCTTCTCAAGCTCCCCTGATTCAGTGCCACAGCCTCCACTATCGAAACCAGTTTTCTCCAGTTACCTATATCCAAACCCAATGGTGTGCACACTGTTTTCTTTAGTAAATGGCGTACTGAAGAGATAAAGAACAATAATGAGGACTAGTAGCTGTCTCTCAAAGTCTTAACATTCAAATTCAGAGATTGCATTTCACAGACCAATCTGAATGTCTCTGCTCCAGCCAGATTCAATAGTGTCCTTTCAAAAAGACAGATTGGCATTTTCCTCAACACACACACACACACATGCACACACACACTCATTTCCCCTTGTTATGAAGTTGAGTGCCTATCAAACTGTACAGGAATATTACAAAAACATTTAAAGCAGAAGCAATAGTAGGAAGCATATCAATGACCCATTAGAAAAACAAACCTCCTGAAAACCATTTTAACCTAGACCCAATTCCATTCCATCTCCCAATTCCTCTCCTGATGAAAACTGTAGGAAAATAGGTAAGCCATGCAGTGGATCCCAAAAGTCACCAAATCTGAGAATAACTTGCTGCTAACCAAATCCTCTTTAAATGAGGTACACCTCTACCTCGATATAACGCTGTCCTCGGGAGCCAAAAAATCTTACCGCGTTATAGGTGAAACCGCGTTATATCGAACTTGCTTTGATCCGCCGGAGTGCGCAGCCCCGCCCCCGCAGAGCACTGCTTTACCGCGTTATATCCAAATTCGTGTTATATCGGGTCGCGTTATATAGGGGTAGAGGTGTACTCTGTCAGGACAACAATTCAGGGGCACAGGTCAAGACCAGGGACTGGATTGGAGGGGACTCAAGAACATGGTCTAAGTCTAGAGGATCATAATTAGAAGGAAAAGTTCATTCCAGTATTCCACTGTAGGATCAGGTCAGAGTTGAGGTTGATGAGCCATATTGGGTCACAGCCACATGAGCCAGCCTAAGTAGGATTATTGGAACAAAAGCAGTGCAAAAAGTCAGGAGTGGAGCGGGGACTAAGAACAGAGCTAGGTATCAGGAGCTGGACTGGGGTCAGGAACCAGGAGCATAGCAAGGTATCTGCTCCCATGAGCCTTCTGAGAGGTCTGCCTCCTTTTCCACTACCTACCCACACCTGTCACTCACTAAAACACCCACAGACATCCATAAATCCATTCACAAGATCAGTTCAGCAGCACTCTCACTCATTTCACCTTCACACATTGACACACCCACCATCTGTCCCTCCATATACTCCCACCACACACCCACTATCCCATATGACACACACCACCAATTGCCGTACCGCTACTGTTTCTCTCTCAAGGCACTCTTATCACCTCTGCTTAGAAGTCCCTCACTTGCTGGGAAGCTCCTGCTTTCAGGGCCATTTCCCCTTGGTATGGGGTGTCTCACTTAACCTTTTGGCTCGGGAGCACTCAAGATCATTGGCTCTGGAAGGGAAATGGGATATTTCTCCTCTTATCTCCTGGATGAGAGTGGATATTCTCAACACAGGGGAAGAAAAAGAGTGTCTTCTCCCCTTTCCTCCTTAATGGGGATATATCTCAGTCAGGTCACTCCAACGGAGGTCTTTATAAAAGCATAAGAACATATGAAAGGCCATACTGGGTCAGATCAAAGGTCCATCTAGCCCAGTAGCCTGTCTTCTGACAGTGGCCAATGCCAGGTACCCCAGAAGGAACAAAACAGGTAATCATCATGTGATCCATTCCCTGTCGCCCATTCCCAGCTTCTGGCAAACAGAGGCTAGGGACACCATCCCTGTCCATCCTGGCTAATAGCCATTGATGGACCTATCCTCCATGAACTTATCTAGTTCTTTTTTTCACCCTGTTATAGCCGTGGCCTTCACAATGTCCTCTGGCAAGGTTGACTGTGCGTTGTGTGAAAAAATACTTCCTTTTGTTTGTTTTAAATCTGTTGCCTATAATTTCATTCGGTGACCCCTAGTTCTTGTGTTATGAGAAGGAGTAAATAACCCTTCCTTATTTACTTTCTCCACACAAGTCATGATTTTATAAACCTCAATCATATCCTCCCTTAGTCATCTCTTTTCCAAGCTGAAAAGTCCCAGTCTTATTAATCTCTCCTCATGTGGCAGCCGTTCCATACCCCAATCATTTTTGTTGACCTTTTCTGAACCTTTTCCAATTCCAATATACACCTCTACCCCGATATAACGCGACCCGATATAACACGAATTCGGATATAATGCGGTAAAGCAGCGCTCCGGGGGGGGGAGGGGCGCAGAACTGCGCGCTCCAGCGGATCAAAGCAAGTTTGATATAACGCAGTTTCCCCTATAACGCGGTACGATTTTTTGGCTCCCGAGGACAGCGTTATATCGGGATAGAGGTGTATCTTTTTTGAGATGGGGCAACCAGATCTGCACACAGTATTCAAGATGTGGGCATACCATGGATTTATAGAGGCAATCTGATATTTTCTGTCTTATTAACTATCTCTTTCTTAATGATTCCCAACATTCTGTTCGCTTTTTTGACTGCCGCTGCACATTGAGTGGATGTTTTCAGAGAACTATCCACAATGACTCTAAGATCTCTTTCTTGAGTGGTAACAGTTAATTTAGACCCCATCATTTTATATGTACAATTGGGATTATGTTTTCCAATGTGCATTACTTTGCATTTATCAACATAGAATTTCATCTGCCATTTTGTTGCCCAGTCACCACGTTTTGAGAGATCCTTTTGTAGCTCTTCGCAGTCTGCCTGGGACTTAACTATCTTGAGTAGTTTTGTATCATCTGCAAATTTTGCCTCCTCACTGTTTACCCCTTTTTCCAGATGGTTTATGAATATGTTGAATAGGACTGGGCCCAGTACAGACCACTATTTAACCACTATTTACCTCTCTCCATTCTGAAAACTGATCATTTATTCCTACCCTTTGTTTCCTATCTGTTACCAGTTACCAATCCATAAGAGGACCTTCCCTGTTATCACATGACAGCTTACTTTGCTTAAGAGCCTTTGGTGAAGAACCTTGTTCAAAGGCTTTCTGAAAATCTAAGTACACTATATTCACTGGATCCCCCCTTGCCCACATGCTTGTTGACCCCCCTCAAAGAATTCTAGTAGATTGGTGAGGCATGATTTCCCTTACAGACTCTTCTTCAACAAATTATGTTCATCAATGTGTCTGACAATTTTGTTCTTCACTATCGTTTCAACCAGTTTGCCTGGTACTGAAGTCAGGCTTACCGGCCTGTAATTGCTGGGATGACCTCTTGAGCCCTTTTTAAAAACTGGCATCACATTAGCTATCTTCCAGTCATTTGGTACAGAAGCTGATTTAAATGATAGGTTACAGACTAGTTAGTAGTTCTTCAATTTCACATTTGAGTTCCTTCAGAACTCTTGGGTGAACACCATCTGGTCCTGGTTACTTATTACTGTTTAGTTTATCAATTTGTTCCAAAACCTCCTTTAATGACACCTTATGGTCACTATTACCAAGCGGTCCAGCTATATTCACCTCTTGGACCAGATCTTGTGCTCCACTTGGGACTAAATCAAGAATTGCCTCTCCTCTTGAGGGTTCCAGGAGTAGCTTCTCCAAGAAGCAGTCATTTAAGGTGTCAAGAAACTTTATCTCTGCATCCCATCCTGAGGTGACATGTACCCAGTCAATATGGAGATAGTTGAAATCCCCCGTTATTATTGTGGTTTTTTTATTTTTATAGCCTCTCTAATCTCCCTGAGCATTTCACAGTCACTATCACCATCCTGGTCAGGTGGTCGGTACTATATCCTTACTGCTAGATTCTTATTATTAGAGCATGGAATTACTTTCCATAGAGATTCTATGGTACAGTTTGGGTCATTTGAAATTTTTACTTCCTTTGATTCTACGCTTTCTTTCACATATAGTGCCACTTCCCCTCCAGCACAACCTGTTCTGTCCTTCCGATATATTTTGTACCCTGGTATTACTGTGTCCCATTGATTATCCCCATTCCACCAAGTTTCTATAATGCCTATTATATCAATATCCTCATTTAATACGAGGCACTCTAGTTCACCCATCTTATTATTTAGACTTCTATCATTCTTATATAAGCACTTTAAAACTTTGTCACTTTTTAGCTGTCTGCCATTACATTATGTAATTGAATGGGACTTTTTTTCATTTGACTGTTTCTCATCAGATCCTACCTGTATTTTATCATCCTCCATCCTTTCCTCCTTATTAGGACATAGTAAGGGATGTCTCTGTCCAAACCACATGCTCCTCTGCACCTCTTGGCTTTTCCCCAGCCCTTAGTTTAAAAACTACTGTATGACCTTTTTCATTTTAAGTGCCAGCAATCTGGTTCCATTTTGGTTTAGGTGGAGCCCATCCTTCCTGTATAGGCTCCCCCTTTCCCAAAAGTTCCCCCAGATCCTAATAAATCTAAACCCATCCTCCTTACACCGTCTAATCCATGCATTGAGACCCTGCAGTTCTGCCTGTCTAACTGGCCCTGCGTGTGGAACTGGAAGCATTTCAGAGAATGCTACCACAGAGAACCTGGACTTCAATCTCTTACCTAGCAGTCTAAATTTGACTTCCAGGGCCTCTCTCTTATCCTTCCCTATGTCACTGGTACCTACATGTACCACGACCACCGGCTCCTCCCCAGCACTATACATAAGTCTATCTAGATGTCTCGAGAGATCCACAACCTTCGCACCAGGCAGGCAAGTTACCACGCGGTTCTCCTGGTCATCGCAAACCCAGCTATCTGTGTTTCTAATAATCAACATGGCCATTACTAGTACCTGTCTCTTCCTAATAACTGGAGTTCCCTCCCCACCCGGAGACGTATCCTCAGTGTGAGAGGATATCACAATATCATCTGGAAGGAGGATCCCAACTATGGGATCTTTTCCCTCTGCTCCAATTGGATGTTCTCCTTCCCTGAGACTTTCATCCTCCCCAACAGCACAGAGGCTGTCAGATCAGGGGTGGGACCATTCTACTGTGTCCTGGAAAGTCTCATCCATCTACCTCTCTGTCTCCCTTAGCTCCTCCAGTTCAGCCACTCTGGTCTCCAAAGCCCGTACATGGTCTCTGAGGGCCAGGAGCTCCTTGCACCGAATGCACACATAGGCCACCTGTCCATAAGGCAGGTAGTCATACATGCTGCATTGGGTGCAATAAACTGGATAGCCCCCACTCGTTGCTGGACTTCTGCCTGCATTATCTTTTAACTCCTGAAGCTCATTCCTTTGTTGTTCTTTTGTTTTTATCAGGGGGTGTTTGTGGCTTTAAGTTTAAAGAAGTTTAAGGAATGTTAAGTGTATCTAGCCCCCTCACATTCCCCCTGTAAACTCCCTCGCAAAACTCCATTAGCCACTCCTGTTTGCTAGCTATTATCTTCCCTTACACCCCATGCTGGGACTCTCTTGAAGGAAAGAGGAGGGAAGTTCAGAGCAACAGCTGCGGAAGAATCCTCCCCAACCTACTACACCCATTTCAGAGCATGAGGAGCAAGCTAAGGAGCAGTAGTGCTTTATGTTCCCAGGCAGACAGCCTCATCCTGCAGACCAGCTGAGAGGGGGTGAGTATGGGGAATGTGTTAGAGAAGCTATCTACAGGATGAGAATTGTAGAGGAGAAGGAAGAGACAGAAGAGGAGCTGAGCAGCTGCAGAACCCAGCTAGAATGTCTGCTCTCAGGCTGCAGGGTTCCTGAAGGCTCTAGGCCTTTGCTTATACTGTAGCAGGGGGTTGGGTTGGAAATTGCCTCATCCTCCCATCTAGACTATTTACACTGAAATCACTTAGCACAATTTCAACAATGGATCTCATACATTCATTTACAATTATCATTAAACTTCCATGGCATTTTTGCTTATATTATTTCAGATTCTACTCTTCCCTTCATTCTTTGATTCATCTTAGTAACTTCTTCCCAATAGCTGTCTATAGTTGTATAAGAACTTGGAACTAATGTTGCGACAAGCTTCTCCATAGACAGTGCTTATTACGGTCTATCCCAAGGTCCCAGCAGACTAAATGAAGGAAGGCAGTTGTTTAATTTTTCACTCTCTAAAGGAACATAGGAACACATATCTCCAAAACCATGCGAGATCATAGCCTGCTGAGTGTGCAGCCTTTTATAAGAATAAAAAGTAACCCACAGATCCTGGATAACAGTCATATAGAATGTTTAATGCTTAAAGGCAGTGGACAAGCCAAAAGCAATTATGTTTTTCAACATACATTAGTACTGTATCTGCTACTAAAAGAATAAAGAAATTAGGCTTGAATGCCAGCAGAGCCCATTTAAATTACTGCTGCATCATAAACTACAAAGATCACCCAGGGTTTATAGGTGCATGTATGGAACAAAGAGAGGATAGTTTTACACTATTAACCCACCATCAAGAATCATGTAATGCAATTTAAATAGAACTAGACTGCATTTCATGATAACCAGTACTTGTTTAATATGTTACATTACCCTGGTAAGCTTTTAGTTGCGGGGATTATGCTCTCTTTTGATTGGTGATGTCAACTGATCATATATAGAATAGGTCCCAGAAGAGATATTTAAACTTCATGTTGAGAGGTACCTGAAGATCACAGATGCTGTGTGTCTGCATGTGGCTTTACTCTTGTATACTTTGAGAATGTTTAAACAGCACGGTTTATTTTCAGATTATACCAGATGGGATTTATGCCAGCCAGTGACTTAACTGACTATTATTTACACAAAGAAAATCAAAACAGACAGAACAGTTACATTAAAACCATCTTTCATAAAAGGACACTATGCTTTTAAGAATACTTTGAGCTTGATTTACCCCACTGTTCCTCTCCCAAGAAGTTTCCACTGCATCTTTAAATTCTAGTGGTGATGCCATAGGAGAGCAACCATTCTAATAGCATCATTGTACATTTATTGCCTTTGGCCTGCCTGGTAATAAATCTATTATGATATTTGCTATGAGCCATGTGGTGCATGGAATACCTATTTAAGAGCTAAAAGAACTGCTACAGAATTGGACCCTATGTTATACTATGTATTTTCTAATATGTTCTTTTGAGAAATACCCCATTTGGTGTTGTCCTCTTTTCCTGGCCATCATTATAGGAAAAACACCTATTTTCTGAAGAAAATGTAACTTGTATCATGGTAAAAACTTGGATGTGAAATGAATAATCGTGTTACATGACGCAGATTTTAAAAAGTTGGGGAGCTAGGCAAAAGAGTGATTAATGCAACAAATTTTCTTACGTATCTATCTATCCCTGTGAAATAGGAAGTGCCAAGAGAACCTAGTTCAAATCCTAGCGTCCTCAATAGTGGACACCACAAAAACAGTAAACAGTAGCTCCAGATCTGTTCATGGGAAGTGTGTGATCACATCACAAAGCTATCATCAGATCATCATTAGTTCCCATCGCGTTGGCACTCTCAGCAGAAGGGTCAAGAATTGAAAGATCATGTAAATGCACTGACTTCACACCCTTAAAAGTGATTTCTACAGCTCAGGACTGAGGCAGTGCCCATGCTACACCTGTTCTCTAGAATGACTAAAGTGAATCCATCCACTTCGCATTAGCACTAAACTCACAGTTAGAAAATTAACCTTAAAAAAACTAAAATACATCACACATCTTGCTCTTCCCCCCCCCCCCCCTCGTCGGCCCTGTTTAGCCGGTCCGCCCTTGCTGGGGGGCCTGAAAATTTTTTTTCACCGGGGCCCGAACCCGCTCTCGGCGGCCCTGGAGCAGGGGGAAGAGAGCATTTGCCTCAATTTCTGGCTTAACCAGTGCACCTTGTCTCTCACCCTTTCATAAGTGTGACATATATGCAAATTTTCCTAATAAAAAGTCTGCCAAGTAACCATCCATAATATTGGAACTATGAACAGAAAGTAAGAATAACTCAAAACATTCTTCAATTGGTCTTGGATTCCTTGTAGGCTAAGCTTGAAGAAGCAGACTTCAGTTGTAATGAAAGCTGATTAAATGAACCATATGCTGAATATCCACTATTTTTCATCCATCTTGGAAATTTAGTCTCATTACACTTTAAGGCTGGAGTTGTGCCAGTTGGTTGAGTGTAAACTTCAGCAATGCTTGATTAGCACTGTATCTCCAGTGGAAAATATGTTTGCTGTAATCTAATTAATACTAGGAAAACTATATTTGTAATGGCATACAGTAATTCTTGATTTTAATTCCATGACTCAATGTTCTGTTAGCATTTCATATTCAAACCTCTCTCTTGAAAAGCAAAATCTTGCAATAATGCTAGATCGCAAGCTAGCCCTCTGGGACAGGTACTGGCTATTTTGTTTTGTTTTTTTTAATGTTTGTACAGCAACTAGAACAATGGGTCCCTATGACTGGAGATTCTAAGTGCTACTGTAATACAAATCATAATAAATAATAACCAACCAAATTAATTGCCTGTACAAAGCTCCACTGTAGGAGTCATGTGCCTAGCCAAATAGCCATGAAACCTTTTAAAGCAGCAATTGGCAGTTAAGAGGTGCATACAATTCCTCAAGATCTACAGACCTTTGATGTACATGCACTCTAACAGTCCCTTAGTTCCGCTCTCCTTCCAGAAGTCCTGTTTAGACTTGGGGATTGAAACAGAGTGGGAGGGAGGAGGTCAGTATCTCTCTTTGGACATAATTAATTCAGAAAACAAGAATTGCTATTGATAAATAATCCCTTTTTCTCCTCCTTTGTGACAAATAGCACCCCCTCGGTAGGATACTAACTACAAGTGACTTCCTTGGTGAAATGGGATGAGGAATCAGCCCTGGTGTTTTTTAATATCTGCCAGGTGCAATGCAGAAAGGATCACTCTGCTCCAAATACTGTGAAGCGTTGACTGCTGAAGCTTCCAAAGAACATGAACAATTAAAGATTCTAAATATGTTCCCTAACCTAGACTGTAGAATTTTTATTTGGAAAATTTGCATATATAGGCCATGCTCATGAAAGTGAGAGAGATGAAGAGCACAGGTTAAGGCATCCATGTCTATCCTTATCTGAGGAATGTGCTCAGAGAAAGGCATCCCCTTCAGGACATTTTCTGGCAGTGTCCACCACCATAAAGAGTCTTTGTACTGCTGTGGGGAAATACT
The DNA here is from genome assembly GCF_002925995.2 of Terrapene triunguis. NCBI lineage: Eukaryota > Metazoa > Chordata > Testudines > Emydidae > Terrapene > Terrapene triunguis. The sequence continues at coordinate 45,576,857 of NW_020664419.1, read as the reverse complement.
AACATGTACAATCTGTATGCAGATTTACCCGCATTAGCAAAGGTTGATCTATAGTCTTGTAAAGCAAGCAACAAAGGTGCTGGGCAACATTAGGCCTAATACTTGTAAATTAAATCTCATTGGGACTTCTAGTCTGAACTTTTCTAGGTCCAGTGCCTGGATGAGATCTCAGAACCCAATCTGGGGTCGGTAAACTAGGGCCCTTGTTTAATCTAGGATGCCTCCAGAAAGGTTAGAAAAACCTGAGAGCTGGACCAATGTGTATATTTTTGTTTATTATCAGACCAAGCAATTTGAAGAGGGAGCGAGTATCCTGCCGGGGTGAGCTACTCCCCCTTGAGAATGAATTCTTTTGAACCAGTCATCCAGATACAGATTATGGATTTTGATTTTACAACTGCCAAATACTTGGTTAATACCCAAAAACCATCAGGATACTGTCTTGAACTTGCCAATAATGAACCTGAAGTATTTCCTGTGCTTTTGCCTTAATGAGACATGGAAATAAGCTTTTCAAAAGAGGAAGGCCCAAAACCAGTCCTGAAGGTTGAGAATGCAGAATAAGCTCCACAGGAAAAACCCTGTGAAGTTTGATTTTGTTCAATTAGTGGAGGTCCAGAATAGAATGCAAGCAACTATTCATTTTGGGCATAAAAGCCTTTCTCTGAGGTAAACTCTACCACTGTCTACATGACTCCCATTTTCAACAGAGCCAAGACCTTTTCTTGCAAAGAGGAAGGATGGTCCAGGAGTTAGGGTATAATTCCCTGCTCCATTACACACTGCCTACATGATCTTGGGCAAGTCACTAATCTCTGTGCCTGAATTTCCCATTTGTAATATGAGCTGTTGGGAGAATAAATACACTAAAGATTGTGAGGAGCTCAAATACTGCAGTGATGGGGCCACGTAAGTACCTTAGACAGATAGATGCAGCAGTTTCCTGCGAGAGGGATTTCTGAAACTGAAGAGAGTGCCTCAATATGATTATTCCCAAGTCACAGCAGTCTGAAGGAATGGTTTGCCATGTGTTAACAAATCTGGGACAAATGGTTCCCAAAGTGTGGAATAGAAGAGGAAGAATGAGAGGATCTGGGTACTCTACGACTGATTCAGATATCTTTGGCATATCCTTGACTTGTTACATAGATGCAGTCTCACCTGAGATGCAGTCTCAGCTGAGATGGCACAGATGGAAGATTTTTGTCACCTCTGACTGGTGGTGGAAGGTCTTTCCAGATTATTTGGGTCTCTACCAGTAGCCAACTCCACAAAAGGAGTGCAGCAACTATCTTGTATGGAAACAAAATGGGTATTTTCTATCATGAATCAAGCAAAGCCATCTTGGTATTTTCCCCCCTTTTTTTAAAAAGTGGACCTAGCAATCAAAGTTGTGTATCCTATATGTAGTTCTGAAAATCTGAAAGGCAAAGTCAAACACAGGCTCAATTGAAGATGAGCTCTCATTTTCAGATTTCAGCCAACTGGCTCAAGTGCAGTAGTAAGAAAAACAAAAAAAGAAAATTGAAGGCTCTAATTAAAATGCTTCAGTGCAATAAAATTAATGGGTAGACTGCAAAACAATGTGACTAGTCAATCTGAAAACCTGGAAGTACTATATTAACTTGCAAATATAACTACTTTTCTGAATTAAAATCTCATTTTAATTAGTTCCCAGCCCTCCAGTCTAATCACTCTGAAATTAAATGACTCAGCTGTTTAGAATGCAAACTAAGTAACTGCTGTGGTTATGTGTACTTGACCTCCTCCCTGTTAACAAAGAGACTCAATTAATTATTTGCTGTTTTACCCTTGCCATTTCACCTCACTTCCACCTTTTCCTAAAGAGTTGAAATATTTCATCACCTCTACCTTTGCTTTGGAGAGTGCACTTAGAATTACTTATCTGCTGAATTCTAAGCCAAACTAATATTAAGCAAGCTAATCGGAGACCAGGGCATCTGGACTTCTTATGTTTGTTATGCTAAAGTAAACTATTGACTGACTGTCACATTATCCCGTTGCTTAGGCTTTTATGTGTGAACTAAACTAGTTTTAATATAGCTCCCAAAACACTTTATGCTATAACATAAACACAGTGACTTCGTTCTGTTACAAAAGGTTGCAGAGTACACAATCAAAGCCTCTGGAAAGGAACAGTAATAAAATACTCATGGAAAGTTTCTAAGTTGTAATATGAGTTTTCTATGTAATAATTGTAAGCTAGCTATACTTATTTTTAAAGTATTTTATACACTGAAAATGTACATTTCTGTGTTTTCATGCTTCTAGAGCATGGGTTCAGCTAGGATTCAAAGTGTCCAGCTTCCTATAGAAAGGTGTGACCTAAACTATCCATAGTGGTTTAGTACAACCACCATGAATAGTTTCCAAACATCCATTCTTTTCGACAAAGGTTTCAAGAAGGTTCTCTGTCTAAACATCCCCACAAATTATTGAACAAATAATTGGTAGCAAATCTGTGTATATGATAGATTTTTCAGAAATGCCTAAGTGATTTAGGAGCCTAAATCCGATTTTCAAAAAGGACTTGAGCACTAATGAGTCTATGCGGCCTGGCAGTCTGGACTATGGGGGTGTGAACTGCAGTGTGCACTAATATGTTGCATTGTAATTCCCCTGTATAGTTCACATTAACTTAGCCCTGTTAAAGAGTACTACATTAGGGCAAACTATCTTTTAGTTTACACCCACAGCATCCAGAGAGGGGACTTACTCCAAGTGTAACTATCCCTAGGCGAGAGAATCCAAGGAAGACAACAACAAGCAAATAGAATTGCAATGGTGGAGTAAAGGAAAGACTAATATAAATGTGTGCTACTTGGTAAAATGAAGACTATAGGTCTGATCTTCTGAGGTGTTCAGCATTCTAATCTTACTTCCACAGAAGAGAGGGGTCCTGCACCGCTCACAGGGTATTGCACTGAGCAGAATGCAGGATCAGACCCTGAAGAGGGACATGGAAGTCTTCTTTAAGTATTTGAAAAGGATACGCGCTAAGGAGCAAGATACATTTTACAATGGTGTAATTGGGTAACAAGCACAGTTTTGTAATCGCAAACTCCACTAGCTCATGGAATAGTCTCCCATGAAAGTGGGAGCCCCATTGTACAAGACATATAAAACTAAACTGGACAAAATACTGAAGGCAAAATCCTCACCTCATTGAAGTCAATGACAAAACTCCTATTGACTTCCATGGGGCTAGGGTTTTAACCCGAAAGCATACTGTAGTGAATACTACTACATTGGCTGGGAGATGGAAAAGATAACCAGCTGCTCCTTTGCAACTCTCATTACTAGAATTCCAGGATGTCACACAAAATAAGATGCTCAGACTGCCAGAAAAAATAAAAAATAAATTGTTTTAAGAGTAGTGGCATTATGTCAATGTAAATCCACTGAAAAACTCATTAAGAACAGCTCTTTTGAGGTCAATAGGAGTTTTACCCTTGTTATGATGATTCTTATAAAAATAGTTTGGTGTACACAATAGATGGTTTTTCAGTGTTTATGTCTTAGGAAAATGAAAGCCAATTATTTTCCAGCTATCAAAAGGTAAAGACAAAAGTAATGGCAAATTGTATTTCTTAAAGTCAGCCTTTTTATTGCTATAGAAGAACAATCACGTATGAAGCCATCATAAAGAGCTATATATTTGGTTTATATGCAAAACACAAATAAACAAAACCGAAACCTGGTATTTCTGAAGTTGTATAACGTTCTATTCACTTAAACCTTGTACACAACGCTAAGGAGTTATAACAGTTCTAAAAGGAGCTGGAGATAATGGTACCATATTTATAGCTTTGACAACATGATATTGTAATAATAAAATAGAAAATGTAAATCCCTGCAAAGTGGCCAAACATTTTTAAAACAGTAATTATGAAAGTTACTATACATTTATATCAATGGGCAAACTACCATGTGCAAAGCTTTGAAATATTCTAATAAGCAATACATAGACGGGGTGGAGATATTTAGTATTTAGCTGCCAGCATCTAAAAGCTGTTTCAATAAAAAGAAGCTAACCTAATTTTTTTTCTGTAAACAGCTTTTAGTCTAACTAGCAGCATTTGCGGAAAAGTATAAAATGAGCTTTGGCTGTCCATCCTGCAGATCAAGTGAGTCTGAACTAACCACATATTGGCTACTGTGAATGACATGACTCTAATAGTATGGACTATGACCTGTGTATGATTGCCCAGCAAAGAACACCAATGAGAAATACAGTAAGAAGTACTTTTTGGTATGGTATTTTTAGCCAGAAACTGACCTTCTGTGTCAGAAAGTCATGCAGTCTTTGGCTCTATTTGATACTAATTGCAATATTCTTCACTTGTTTTGTGTCCAGAACTCTCACTGACATCAGTGGGAGCTCTGTATAAAAACTGCCCTAAAAGACTTTGGTCATTTGAGCAGATCCAAACAGATCTTTGAAGATTCTATAGAAATATCAGGATATCTTGTGCTGTTCTCTCTAGGAGCTTTATAGGACTCATACGTAAGCAAAAAATATTTTAGCCTACCTTCTCACATCTAGATAACTAGATTATTTTTCCCTACAAAAAACAGAAAAGAAGCTCAAGGAAACAGAAATACAGCAACTAATGGTACTAACAAGAAAAATAGATAAAATTACAGATACTTTTTCTCGGTTAATTAAATATAAATATTTGTGAGTGGATATTGCAGTCTGCCTGGTAGCATCCTCTGTTGCAGAGAGGACTCAAGTGGTGATGGGATTCCTGTACTTTGTAATGCACTTTGGGATCATCTGGGAGAAGCTGTATAATAAACATCTAAGATAACAATTACTATGTTTTAGAGAACCACATGCATGCACCCTGGAGGTGCATAATTTTCTATGTGCACAAAATAATACATATTTCAAAGATCTATTGCACAGATAGTTTGACTGAAAAGTATATCATAAAAGAGTGCACCCAAATTGTTTCCAGCTACCTTTTTTGAAAATCCTGTGCCCATTTATCATCCACTAGAAACTCCAAAATAGCACCCATGTGGCATTTGTCCACATGCACCATGTTTTATTTCCATGTGGAGAACACTAAGAATGATCTCACTTATTTATTGTCTACAATGAACATAGGAGCAGATGAAAGAATCATTTACAGCTGTAATGTAAAATGAAAACTCAAATCAAAGTTCCTCAAATTATATATCCATCATCTTCATATCCATATTGTTCTTCCCAGACTTAATGCCTGAACTTACAGCCAACTTCTACAATTTCACAAAATGGTAAATAGTTTATGCTCCTCTTAACTGTCACTTTTAACAAAATGACTGTGATAAAAAGTTTAATTCTTTTAGATTTTTTAAAAAGCTCTTTGAACGAAAAACAGGTAATCTTATAGGCTATAAAAGACTGGCCAAGTGTTGGCAAAAAAAAACCCAAAACAATCCTGAATGCTGAATGAACAAGTGATACTTAGAGACTCACTCAGAAGAATGCAAATCTATTTTTTTAAGCATGGGGAGAGTACTCTTATAGTTGAGCATTAGTGGAATAATATTTTAGGAATTGGAAATGGAGGGTATATTTTAGGATTAATGTGACTTTGGACAACTTATATTACATCTGCTACTGTATCTCTCAAATACATTTTGTGTGTTATTCTTCATGCTTTGGACAGTACTGACAGAGACTTTGAAATGTGTTGACAGTCAATACATGTAATGAGATTTCCTAACACAGAGTATCAATAAGAAGCATGCTAAGAGTAACTCAGTTAAGGCATTCATGGCAACGTTGCCTTTGGGATTCTAGAATTAAAGATTTCATATTTTAATTAGAAGCACATATTCAAAAGGGATCTGAATTGCAAAACTACATAGAGTCAGGCCATGTCTACCCTACAAACTTTGGTCGACACAAGTTATGCTGGTGTATTGCCACCAACATTTGTATATTGCTTGGGTATGTGCATACCTGGCTGTTTGCATCGGTGCTGCGTGTACTCATGAGGAGCGCTGGTGTTGTTGCAAAATGTGATGCACCACAGGTAGGTATCCCACTGAGCCACATGCCATCATCTGGTGCAATGCCTTTTGGGAAATTTTGCAATGTATTGGGTGGCAGAAATGACTCACCCACAACACATTGCAAAATTTTCCGTATCTCTGAGAGGTAAGAGTCATGTTCCCAGCATGCATCTTTTTTCATCCAATAATGTCATCCACATCCCATAATTTTCATTCCTTTTTTTTAGATCCCACAAACCCACTGTAGTTACCCACACTCTCAGGCTCAGAGGTATACCACTCTGCCTTACTCTGTCAGGAAGCAAACAACAGTCAATTAGCAGTCTATAGCTCTGGCCCTCTGGATGGGGCATGTATTGGAATTCAGGGATGGGCGGGCGCAAGCCCATCCACAGCTAAAGTCCCCTCCCCCCCAGCCTAAGGGGAGGAGTTACCAGACCCAGAGCACATGCAATTCTGGGTGACAACTGATGATTAAACAGGGACGGGAGTGAGGGTTACAGGGTCAAAAGAAGGGAGCCAGAAAGGGACACCTAAGAAGAAGGTTCCGGAGGAGTTGGAAAAGGGACTGTAGCCTGGCGCACTCAAGATAGATGTGCGGCAGGGTCTCCCTTATGCCACAAAAGGGGCAAGTGTCAGGAAGGGGGGGATGAAACACACCAAGTACATGCCTGTGCTCAAGCTCTGGGGAGGGAGGGGGCAAAGCAAGGAGCAGTCTTGAGCCCAAAGCCTCCTGGCTAGGGCAGACAGCAACCAACAGTCTGCAGGCCTGAAGGCCTAAGGTGAGCATGTGCCCAATCCCCAGCTGTGGGGTTGGCGGCGAAGTGGGTGGGGTAGGGGGACCTGGGCCCACCCTACTCCACCAGGAGTGGGAAAACCGAACTCCACTGCCTCACTTCACAGCAGCAGAACCTGACCGAAGTCTAGTACCTCTGAGCTACTTCCTACCGCACTTTGTTGGCGTGGCTCCATTGGGAGCAAGTCCTCAATCACTGCTGTGTAGATGGCTGATGGTAGCTCCAGCTCCTCATTACACCCACACAGAACTTTTCTGCCATCTCGGATAGAAGCATGGAACTCACAGTATTCTGCATTCTTCTCATGAATGTTGCAAATACAGGATGCACAATTCTCCTATATTTGCAGACCTACCGAATGTATCAGAACAACCAAGGAGAAGAAAATGTCTTCGATGACAGTTTGCTGAGAGACACTGCAAAAAATAATTCAAGAGAAAAGAAAGTCCAACCCCTAGGAGTACGAAGGAGATTTTGGTGAGGGTGAAAAATCAAGGGGAAGATGGTGGCAAAGCGTACAAATCTTTCTGACTTTGGTTTCTATTGCATAATGAATTTAAGAAGTAGTTTGGAAAGCTCTAACATTTTCACCTGAGCTTGCTCAATAGCACTCTTCTTTCCATTGTGAATATGTACTTGTGATTTTTGTGCAGAGATTATAAAATGTATACAGCAGTGTTTTCAAACAGCATGCAGCAGTTTTGAAATAATGACTACACTCTTCTGGTTCAATGGTACTCTTCTGGCTCTGAGACCCTCCCCTCTCACTGGGCTTCAGAGTTCGGATTCCATCCTGAGTGGGAACATCTACACTGCTATTTTGAGCCCTGTCACAGAAACCCAAGTTAGCTGACAGTTGTATCAACCAGGCAAGGTACTAACAAGCTTCACCAGGACTTTATTTTTACAGTGGAAACCTCTTTACCAAGCTGCAGCTGCACCCTCTGTAACTCTCACTCAGCCTCCTCAATTCCTCCCCCCTCCTTCCTGTTTCCTGTCCTTTCAGACTCCCAACAGCCAGTGTTCCCAGTTCTAATCATACAAGCAGCATCTAAACACCACACTGACCTGGGCTATGAGATTTGCTGCCACGGAGCTTATTTTGCAGTGTAGACATATTCTAAGTTGGCACCGTAGAAGCCATTAACACGTAAGAAGTTGCTCCTTGCTGTCTCCCACCCTGTGTTGCTGTGTACACATATCACTGGCAGCAGCTTATTAGAGGGCCATATGCTACTTTGGTTATGTAGCTTGAGCAGGGCCCCTCACTCCTTCTACCCACCTCTAGCTGGGACTCCTATCCTTGCTTCAGCCAGACTTCCCCGAGCATGCTTCAGGACCACCCAGTCCACCCCTCTTCCAAACTGGTCTGCTCCCACCTCTCTCTCTCTCACACACACACACACACAGGGGGGATGTTTATGTACGCTTAGAAGGATTTGATTTATATCAGTTAATGTTGATGATAATTGATTTCACTGTACACACACACACACACAAACATTTCCATCTATAATAATGGAAATTTACAGCTAGGCAAAGTAAGAAAAATGCTGCTTGAGAACTTATTGGAGTTTGATGTAAGGCTATTTAATTTGTATATTTTGACATGATGTTGACAATTTGTGTTTTAACAGTTACCGAGCTTGCACATTTTGAAGCTCACTTCTACTGTAATTACTGTCTGACTCCCCCCCCCCTAATTTCCTGCAATTGTAAACATTTAAATATGTAAACCCATAATGTTGTGCAACTGTGAAAATGTAAATCAATAAAAAATGTAAATAAATGCTTACCAATAAACATTGAGATTATCAAATTATAAAAAAATAAAAATTGAATTCTTCCAAGCTATGTATATCGTTACTATTCATTTTCAGGAATACAGATGTTTAAACGTACATTACCTTCATTTCCCCCCACCCAAGATCTCACCTTGCCGGGAATGGGGCTCAGAGACCCAAAAGGAGCAAGGTCCCCAAGAGTCCTAAACACACAGTAGGCAGGGAGATTTGCATAGATACAGGCAGGGATAGGGCTCCCCTAGATCCCAGCAGACACCCAGAAGGGGAGAATTCAGGGCTGACATATCCCCACACCCCTTGCCTTGCAACTTCTTCTGCTATCCCTCATATTCTAAAACTCCTCCCATCTTCTCCTCCCATGCTCACTAATCCCTATCCCTTCCTCTGACCTCAGCCCCCAACACTTCTTCCTTCCCCTACCGCCCATTCCCATTTATATCCCCATAATGCCTCCATCCCTCACTGCAGGCCCAAACCCCTCTTCCATTATTTCTTACTCTTTCACCTCAATCACCCCTCCATTCCCAGTGAACATTTGCATGTGTAATTTTTTTTTTCAAAAAAAGTTTAAGTGCCTTCTGAATATTCCAATATATGCAGATTACATTTTCAAAAAGTCACCCTGAAAGTGGCAGATTTTCCCCAAATTTTCACAGCTCATTTTCAGATTTCTGCCCAGGGTGGGTTTCAAACTTCAAAGTTGCAGGCCCAGAGAGGTGTTAAGCAGCCCATTCATCTCAATGAGATATTCTCAGCTGAAAGCCAATACCCCCAGGGAGATTAATACAGATGAAAATGGCTCAGTGTAATGCTTTTAGCACCTCTGTTAGTTGGGGAGGCTTGAGATGCGCTAAACTAGAGAAACTTTTTAAAGTACAGTTTTTATTTTATTTTCCCCAAAGGACTGGTGGGTGCCATGCACTCTGCTGGGGTAACCCTTGAGTGTTGGACACCCTGGTGTGATAATCTGAGTGCTGGTTTGATCTCTATATGTCAGTGTTTCCCAAACTTGGGATGCCGCTTCTGTAGGGAAAGCCCCTGGCGGGCCAAGCCAGTTTGTTTACCTGCCGCGTCCCAGGTCCGGCCAATCACGGCTCCCACTGGCTGTGGATCGCTACTCCAGGCCAATGGGAGCTGCTGGAAGCAGCGTGGGCTGAGGGACGTGCTGGCCGCTGCTTCCAGCAGCTCCCATTGGCCTGGAGCAGCGAACTGCAGCCAGTGGGAGCCGCAGTTGGCTGGACCTGGGACGCAGCAGGTAAACAAACCAGCCCGGCCCGCCAGGGGCTTTCCCTACACAAGCAGCGTCCCAAGTTTGGGAAACACTGCTATATGTGATGAAACAAAGGTTGTCAAGTATCAGAGGGGTAGCTGTGTTAGTCTGGATCTGTAAAAAGCAACACAGAGTCCTGTGGCAACTTAAGACTAACAGATGCATTGGAGCATAAGCTTTCGTGGGTGAATGCCCACTTCATCGGATGCAAAGGTTGTCAGAATCTCTCAACTTTAAAAAATGTTGGGGGAGGGGGCTTTGGGGGCTGCATGTTAGAAACCCCTAGGTCAAATGGTCCAAAATTTAGACCACTAAAGAAAACACCATTCCTCCACAAGGCACAGCAAATTTGAAGGCAATCGGAGCACCCCTTTAGACTTTAGAGGATTTAAAAAAGTAGAGGTTTAAACAAAAACCTGACCTTAACCTTAACCATGGCAGAGCTCTTATAGACTCATAGACTTTAAGGTCAGAAGGGACCATTATGGTCATCTAGTCTGACCTCCCGCATGATGCAGGCCACTGAAGCTGACCCACCCACTTCCCCTAACTCAGCTGTTGAAGTCTCCAGATCGTGATTTAAAGACTTCAAGTCGCAGAGAATCCTCCAGCTTGTGACCCCTGCCCCATGCTGCAGAGGAAGGCGAAAAACCTCCAGGGCCTCTGCCAATCTACCCTGGAGGAAAATTCCTTCCCGACCCCAAATATGGCGATCAGTAGAACCCCGAGCATATAGGCAAGATTCTCCAGCCGGATCCTCATTTTACCAGTGATGGCACGCTATTGCCTCTTGCTTTGCTATGAGCCAAAAGTAACCCAAGAAAATCTCCCGCCTGCAACCCAGAGCCTGGGAAGAGAACGAGTGCTACAAAGCATTCTCCTCATTCTTTTTCTCTCCAAAAGCCCTTCCTGAACTCCAAACCTTCCCATAGCACCTTCCCTGCTAAGGGAAACTGGAGTTAATCCACTGCATTCCAGAAAGCAGTGAATGCCCCTGCACCCAATCACACAAAGAAATGTTCCAAGTCACTCCTATCAAGTGTGACACTGACATACATCTCTCCCCACTTTCCTTCTCTCCATCCCTTGGAGATAAGCATTACAGAAGGCCAACACCTGCTATCTCCGAGTTTGGTTAGTTGAGACAAATACATTCACTCTCTGGAATAATAAAATGTTTTCTTTTCACTTTTATACTTGTCTTTCACGGAATAGGTACGAGGAATTGCACATAAAGAGAACAGTTAAAAGACCTCATTATAGAACATTATAAATTGTCTCCAATTAAGGGGGAAAATACAAGATATTTTTCAAAGATTTTTTAAACTCCAGTGAGGATTAGTTTACACTTTAATTGTGCAAGCATTGGAACACCTGCAACTGATTTAAGTCTCTGTTTCAAAACCATGGCTCTTTTGTGTTTTATGCAATTCCTATGTTTTACAGAGCTAATACCGCCTCATTTAAGCAAAAGTCTTCTTCATTGTGGTCGCTACCATAAAATAATGGGTTTCCATATCTGTTTGAATCTCAAGCTGAAGACAAGGATGCAAAATGGAATAAAGGTCAACCGTTTCAAAGAACAGCCTGCACCAGATAGGACCACTGTAATCAGAGCATGCTATTCAGGTCACTGGTTTGAATCCAGTCCAAGATGGAGTGACTAAAAGCTGTTGCCATCTGATGGCTGTTCTGTGGCCCAGCAAAATGAGTAGATGGCTTCAGCCTAGCTCTTAGTGGATAGGTATCCACATTATAAAAATAAATAAATGCATAACACTATTTGGCACCCATGCTGACAGTTTTAGAAGAGTCCAAGAACTAAATGAACATTGTGAATGAACTTCCATCTTTTCACACCTTTTTGACATGAGAGGCTAGTCTAATTTTGGGGCCCTGTGCATGCTGGGAGTAGAAATTGGGGGTAGTCCAGTATTTCTTTGATACAGTTTTGTTTGTTTGCAAAGAATGTCCTGTGTCTTGGAATGCAAAGGAATCAAATAGCAGGATGTAGCTTCTTTTGCTCACAGCACCAAGAGTACTATTTTCAGCCTGTACCCCAACCCAAAAAAACTCTTCCCAAGTTTCTTCCAGAGTCAGCCACCGTTATTTCAGCTGCCCCTTCTATCTGTCTCTCTTTCCCTCAGTCTTTTTCAGGCTTGTTTTTTTGTTGTTGTTATCTTTCTGCCTCCCCCACCACACACCTCCCCAAAACAATACTCAGCAAAGGCTCCTGGGAGGGTTCACATACTCCTTTTGTCTTCAGTGGACCCTAATCCTTACAGTTATGTTAATTGAAGGGTGAGTTCACACCTATCAATCTCAATGGTATTTTAACTCAACCTATAGCAAGGTTTCACCCAGCTGATAACCTCAGTTTTGCCCATCACCTCAATGAGGCGTAAAAGGGTGACACCCAATCCCCCATCCCAAACTGAAATAAAACAATATTTTTTATTTCTTTAATTATTTAAACAACATATGTATAATGTCGGGGTGGATATGAGGTTTGTTATTGTTTCTTTTTTTCCTACAAAAATGAAACTGAAGCTACATAAAATCAAATAAAAATGTATAAAGGCGTATATAACATGACAAGCCACCCCTCTGACAGAGGGTAGGCAGAACCTTCCTCTCTGTCCAGGTTATTATACACTTGTTGATTATGGAATTTCTTTCACATTCCTTTAAAGCAGTGTTTCTCAACCTTTTTCAGGTTGTCAATCTGTTATTCAAGGTCAAATATTTTGTGACCCGCCTTACATTTACCATAAAAGTAAGATTAAAAAAAATGCGTCAGTGAAAACTATTTAAATTTCCATTATAGTGTATGCGAGACAGTCAAGAGGTTAACAGAGAACACCTGACCTGCAAGAGTAAAGGTGTGAGGAGAGTTGGGGGACAAGAGAGCAGGAGACAGTTTCCTGCATGGATATAAAAAAAGCAGAGCTGCTGCTAATACAGTAGAACCTCAGAGTTACGAACACCTCGGGAATGGAGGTTGTTCGTAACTCTGAAATGTTCGTAACTGTGAACAAAACGTTATGGTTGATCTTCCAAAAGTTTACAAATGAACATTGACTTAATACAGCTTTGAAACTTTACTATTCAGAAGAAAAATGCTGATTTCCCTTTATTTATTTAGTATTTTATGTTTAACACACTACTGTACAGTATTTTTTTTTTTTTTTTTTTTTGTCTCTTCTGCTGCCTGATTGCGTACTTCCTGTTCCAAATGAGATGTGTGGTTGACTGGTCACTTCGAACTCTGGTAATCGTTACTCTGAGGTTCTACTATACTACTGAAACTACAACTACTACATTTGACTTCACAAACCTTGAAAGGTTTTGGTCACCTTGAAGTTATTTGGGAAATTTTATTTTCTTTGCTTTAGTACAGTAACTCCTCACTTAAAGTTGTCCCCGTTAACATTGTTTCGTTGTTAAGTTGCTGATCAATTAGGGAACATGCTCGTTTAAAGTTGTGCAATGTTCCCTTCTAACATCGTTTGGCAGCTGCCTGCTTTGTCCATTGCTTGCAGGAAGAGCAGCATGTCGCAGCTAGCTGGTGGGGGCTTGGAACCAGGGTGGACCCGCAGCCCCCCTATCAATCAGCTCCCCGCTCCCCTAAGTTCCCTGTGCTGCAGCCGCCCAGCAGGCTATCAATTGCCGGCAGTTCAGCTGTCCCTCCCCCCACTGCCATGTGCAGCTCCTGCCCTCTGCCTTGGAGCTGCTCACCCCTTTCTCTATATAGAGCAGGGAGGGGACATGGACGGAGAGAGACATAGAGAGCTTGGGGCAGCAGCTGCTGTCTCAACTTCCTGATCCACTTAAAAAGACAATGCACTTAAGAGTGGGTCAGCTTACTTAAAGGGGCAGTGTGCATCTCTTTCTCTCTCTCTCTCCCACACACAAGGTGTGTGTCTGTCTCTCTCTCCTATGCTGTATCCCCTCCCTCCTGTTCGTACTGCCTTGTGTGAGACGCTATATTAACAACAATGTGTTAATCCTTGAGGGCTCAGCCGAGTGCTAGTTCATCATTTAGCAGTAAGGCATTCCCTGGGAAATATCCCACCCTCTTCCATCCTCTAACTTCACCACCTCAACCAAGCTTCACAATCATCATAGCTGTGAACAGTATTAAATTGTTTGTTTAAAACGTATACTGTGTGTATATCTGTATAATATATAGTTTTTTGTCTGGTGAAAAAAATTTCCCTGGAACCTAACCCCCCCATTTACATTAATTCTTATGGGGAAATTGTATTCGCTTAACATCGTTTTGCTTAAAGTCGCATTTTTCAAGAACAATACTACAACGTTAAGTGAGGAGTTATTGTATTATAGTAAATTCTCAAAATCTCATGACCTCCTGATTGCCTTCCATAAACCCCCCTTGAGGGTCACAAACCACTAGCTAAGAAACATTGCCTTGAAAGGCATCTAGTACTGGATGCTTTCAGAGTCCAGTCAACAGATATGGGATGGTAATTCCTGGGTTCTTACTAAGGTCAAACTATACTATCATTTGTAAATTTGTTTAAATTATAATTTAAAGTGCCCCAATACCAGGAAATTAAAGTTATTATAAAAGAAATACGTTTTCACCATGCTGAAGACAGTGTGGCCACTTGAAGGAGGGACCAGAATAATATTTTGATGTTTAGCACATTACACACATTTAATTTATTTCTCAGTGTGCAGTTACTGAACAAAACACACTGAGTAAAGAAAGCACCGCCTTTCCTAAACAAACTGTTAACCAATTCCTACAGACATAGATTTGTATATAGGCTGATGGTCTCCTTATAACTTGACTATTGGCAGCAGAATCAGTTTATAGCAGAATTAGACTTCACCGGCCTTGCTTTCATATAATTCTCATGCCTTTTAAATACACATCACTTTCCTTCCTCTCTCTTTACTTAAACAGAATTAGCCTCATCCCTTCCTGAGCACTGACATCACTTTCCCATTTTCCCCTCAGATGCTTCAGAAAAGAGACTCATTCAAACAAGAAAGGGTAGCAGAGCTTCATCTTTCTACTTGCTGGATGGAATGCTATTTTCTGCAACAAGAACCCATCCATCCTATCAATTTATTTTTATTGTGCAGATGTCTCCATACCTCTGCAAGACACAATAAACTACTCTAAATGCAATGTGCTAGCAAACAAAAGAAACTCCATTGGTGACAACTGTTACTATCCGCATTATCATGTTGTGAAATGATTGTATTGTGCAAGGCCGATTACATAAAGTGTCTGTTTCAGTTGTCATTAGTTTGCTTTTTATTATTAGGGTTTGACGTAACATGTCATACCAAAAGAACCCCACACATGTGTTAGCAGTAAATCAATAAGGCCAGGCCAAAGGCCAGATAGCATGCTCTGAGAGAACAAATTTGATATCCTAATGCAACACAGTTACCAGAAATATGCAACTGACTATTCATATCAAATCATAGCTGTATCTTAATTGGTTGGAGAATTCTGGGGTAAGAATAAAAAGTAGATATTTACAAAAAAGAGAAAGATTTCCCAGTGGTTTTACAGCTCTTTAACTGGCTTAATCACAAAGTAAAATGAGACTATTTAAACTTTATAGACTTAAAAGAGGGTTCATCTTCCAAGCAGAGATGAGCCACAAAAAGTATGTCTACACTTGGAGCTGCAGATGTAACTTCCAGGTTGAGGAGACATACCTGCACAAGCTCTGATTGAGCCAGTATGCTAAAAGTAAAAGTGTAGCTGCAGTGGTAAGAGCAGTGGCAGAGTCTAGCTGCCCAGAGACATGCCTAGAATCTCAGACAAAATTGCACTTGGTGCGGCTAGTTCTTCACACCAATGTGACTATACTACTTACAGCACGCTAGCTCAATCACAGCTAGTGCAGGTATGTTGCCTCGAGCTGGGAATTACATCTCCAGCTCTAAGTGTAGATATACCCCAAGTCTGCATCTGGATTTGGATTCAGAAAACTTTGGATTCAGATCTGGATCTGAGCTTCCCCAAAGTTCAAGGGTGTTCAGACTCAGGATTTGGGTTCAGGCTTTTCTCACTTGTTAACTTTCTAACAGCTAGAAGCCTTGTTGCTCACTAACCCAGAATATAGGTTTGTGATTGTGATTGTGATTCTGGTAGATCTGATATCAGCTCTTGCCAAGTCGATAGGCATCATTGAGCTCCGATAAATTCATAGCTGGAAACCAGGCCAGCTCAGATTGCTGTATGTATAAACTAGAGTTTACTTCATTGCCTTTCTCCAGTGCCTAAAAAACCCAACTCCCATAGAAAAGCACCTGGAGACCCAGAATTCAGTCACTGAATTTTCAGCAAGGATTGCACAGGGTCAACCTCCCCACAATCAAATCCAAAAGAACAAAAGAAATTAACTTAATTCTTAAGTATCAACATTATAAAATCTTATGATAAAGAAACATAAAAATTACTCAGTTAGCTAGTCAGCTAACCAATGAACCAACCACTCAGTTAATTATATATATTAAAAAAAAATGTTACAAGAAAACACAAAATTGAGAATAGGAAAATAAATGACTCTTTCCCCATTATCACATTTCAGCAAAAAAAAAAAGTTGGTGAATAGTTGAGACAATTTAAAACAGTTTGGCTAAAATCAAACAACATTCAGAGTATAGAATTAAAATAAAAAATATATTTTTCCATTCTAATTTCCCCTTTCTATAATTAACTGTCAGGGCTTCCTTATTGGAGGATTAACAATATCACTGACCTGATGCAAAATGCTTCAGAATTAGAGAAAACAGCCTGGCTTTCTGCTCTTAGGGCTCAGCTTCTCCCAGGCCACACAGTGCAGGAGAACTTTGGCAAAGCAGCTGCCCTCATGTAGTCTGAGTCCAGCAACAGGGAACCTAATGACCATGCACAAAACTACCACACCAAATTCCAGAAATTTCTGAATGTGGACAGCTAATTGTGCATCTGCCTAGCAACAATGATCCAGACATAATTTATTCCTACCCAGCACCCAATAGATCTCTTAAAGAGATATCTTCCTATTAGGCACATGGGTTACACATGCATTAATCTTACTGTTAATGTCTGTATCCCATGCTCTAAGGCCAAAATCTTGAGGGTTGTGCCCCCCCTCACCCTACCCCTCAGCAAGGGCTGGGAGCAGGGATGCAGCTCAGGAGGGGATGCAGATAGGGGCAAGGGGGCTGAGGCTGGGCCAAAGCTGGGGGTGGTTCTGGGGCCGGGAGCAGGGACAGAACCACGGCCAGGGGGCGAGGCTGGGGACAGGAGTGGAACCGCAGTTGGGCTGCAGTGGGGGCTGGCAGCCGGGCCCGCAGCCAGATGTGGCTCTGCTCCCGGTCCCACCTCCACCCCTAGCCTCGGCCCCAGGCTGTGAGCAAAGCCGAGGCTCGGGACGGGGCCAGGCTTGGGGCTGGGAGCCGGGGACGTGGCTGCAAGCAGAACCAGAGCAGAGCTGGAGGCAGGGAGGCTGGGTGCTCCCTCCCCAACCCCCATGGGAGCTGGTCTGGGCCCCACTGCGCTCCCCCAAAGGTTCCTCTGTGCCCCACTAGGGGGGTGCACCTCACAGTTTGGGGACCTCTGCTCTACCGTAACAGGTAAGTTTTGCTTTATAACTGTAAAAATGCTTGCTCTGAACTTGTGAACCCAGGCAGGAGTAGTTCTCCTGCCCCACAAGATGGACTATCAAAACTAAATGGGCCAGTGTGGAACATCACAATACAAAGACTGAGTTAATGGCCCTCACACACCCATGAGGGTGCTACATTCAAGAAAGGTCCTCCCGTCAGCTTGAATTCTGAAAGAAGGAAATAAAGATAGCTGACTTGAAAATTTTTCAACTCTTTGCTGTTTGGACTCTACAAGACATCCAGTGCTGACAGATTACTGCTACTCAATCACCTTTTGTAACCACAGACTGTACATAACTCATTTGTGTATATATGTTGCCTGCTTTAATCTGTAAATAACTCTCTCATTTCTTTTCCTAATTAATAAATCCTTAGTTTAGTTTACTGTAGGATTGGCTACAAGCATTGTTTTTGGTGTGAGCTCTGAGGCACAAATTGACTTGGGGTAAGTGATTGGTCTCTTGGGACTGGACGCAACCTGAATCTTTTGTGATCGTTGGTGTACCAACTATCTCTCAGCTATAAATCAATTACATTAAACAAATGCAATCTCCTAATGTAGATATACTTAAACCAGTTTAATACTATTTAGCGTTCATAAATTGCCAAAGCAAGTTAAACTGATTTAAGCAGGGATGAAACCAGTTTAAGTAGATCACTTTAAAATCAATGGAGCTAAAACAGGGCAACTTTTTTAGTGTAGACAAGGAAAAATAAGGATCACATTGTAGATCAAAGTATTCATATGATCATGTATTTATTTTTTAGTAGTAGGGCACAGTAACAATGATAAGTAACAGCAAGGGAAAGAAAATGGTCCTTGCTCCCCACTAGCTCAATGCCTCTTTGCTCACCACAGTCAGTGTAGACCTTAAATGAAGGACAACCATCTGCCCCAGAACACCAACCCAACTATCTACCCAACTACTTTTCAGCTACTTTGCTTCATTAACTTAAAGGTAATCTCATTAGGGACCAAGGTGGGAGTGCCCTTTTTTGCTTCTCTATAATACATATAAAGAAACCCTTAGAGACTCTTACTTTTTCCCAGTAAGAGTTTATTTCTGCTTGCCTTTTACTGCACAGATATCAGAAATGTCAAATCTTGTTTTCCTTAACTTGATAGAGATGTGGGCTCAGGGCTTTCTCTTCCCTTAATTGCAGAAGTGTGTAATCTTTAATAAAAAAAACTCATTTTTCATGCTGTTTATTGTGGCATTTGAGTTAAGAATATTCTAAACAAACCCAAGTTAGCCAAGTTTTTTGGCTAACAAACCCACATTTTTTGTTTGTTAAAATATTATAGACAAACAATATTCTAAAACAAAAAAAGAGAGTATTAAACAGTGTGGAGGGATGGGTCTATTTGAATTCCAGTCTCTCTACTGGGACAGCAGGAAGCTCCACCCTGGTGGTGAAGGTTCATCAGAAGAAGAATTGAATGCAGTATGAAGGACAGTGTACTCCATCTCATATTTTTTTCACTCCTCTCAAGCTCTGCCACCTGAGTTACATGACCATCCACTTGGCCAACCCCATAAAGCTGACATATCTCACTACTGTATCAAAAGATGTTTATGCTTCAAAACTGTACAGTTCTTGTACAGATGGAGGCTCCCCTCACCTTTCTCACATGACTACAAAATACCTGGGAGCCCTTTTTCATGAACACTGAGGTAATACTTCTCACCTTGACTATTTAGAATGAGCATGCACCAGATGAAATTGTTAAACACGTTAAATTCAGTATGTTTGTTTTGAGGACATACAGGAAGAACTGCATACATTTTTAACAGTCACTTTAATAAAAGCATTGTTCTCCCCTGGTAACAGAGGAAGAGGAGAAGTGTACTATTATTATTATTACTAACCTGACTTGCCAATAAAAATGAACTGACAAAGGATTTTCAAGCCCAATGACAACAGCAAAATGGGAAAATAATAAACATCAAGATGTAGGTCAAGCCGATGAAGACTTAAGACTCTGGCAATGTTCCTCTTTAATGTTCCTATACTATTTTGGCCTTGCGGGACAGTGAAACGACTAAACATCTCAAAGAGAGACAAAGTGAGTGCAAATTGCCATTGTGGCAACTTTACATGATTTAAATAATCTACAGAATACTGTCTGCAAGGCACCCAGACAGCACTAAGTGGATTTTCACAAGTAAAATTTTACTTGCTATTAGTCCATTCTTGTAGAAGAAAAGGATAAACAGATTTGACATGTATTCACAATGTACAATATTTTACTGTACAAACACATTCTGCATTTTACAACAAGCAGTTGAAAGACCATACTGCTCTTGAGTTTCTATAAAATAAAGGATATTATTCTATACTTTCATAACAGAATCCTTGAAGACCCAATTATCCATGCAATTAAAACAGTGAAATTTAATTTTAGAATTAAAAATAATACAAGTAATTAAGATAGAAGGTTTCATCCAAATGGGGAATTATTGAGACCTATTCAATTTCCCATTATTTGTATATTATGTTATTTACCTGTCACAATGATGATGTATGTACTATTCACACACATTTTACAATTTGTGCTGTAGTCTGCAAGGTGCTGTGAACTCCAGCTCTGATCCAGCAAAGCATTTAAGGATGTACTTGACTTCATACATGTTAGTAGGTTCACTGATCTGCAGGATTGGGGAGAGCTCTTTCTATATGTATACAGGTCAGATTCTCTGCCCTGCTCTGTCCCTGTTGCACAGATTTGGCAGCACAGAATCTACCTTCATTTCCTCTGCTAGGAATCTCCTTGCGTTAGTGGGTCCTCAGCAGGCACAGAACTAGAGATTAGCCAGAACTCCTATGCCATCCCCCCCACAGCCCCAGTACAGGAGGCATGTCAACCAATGTTGGGGAGGGAGAGCAGAATGCTCCAAGTATCCTCAGCTGACAGACCATCCCTTGGAGAATGTTGTCACCTAGTGCAAGTTACAGCAACCCTGAGGGTGGAGCTGGGCAGAAAATCAAGGGGCCACAAGCAGCTCCCTTACAGCCCCCTCTCTGCTGCATTGAGCAAAAACTCAGGGAGGCAGAGAATCTGGCCCATAATTTCTAATTAACATTCTTTGTAAAATAAATACATGCAAAGGAGGGGAAAAGTTTCTCTCTACTTTCATTAACTTCTGACAAAAAAATGTTATCCAAGGCTCCTTTTGTCTATGCTACTAGACCTACTAAACATTATTACCTCTCAACCATGTCATCCAGTCATGATTTCCCCCAGATGCCACTTACTACTACTATTTCTTGCACCATTTCTTTTGGGATCCCAAACTACAATGTGATTAACTGTTTGGCTAAGAAGAGATATCAACTGTCATGCAAGAGTTACTCAAAATTAATTGTAACTGGAGTTAGGCATAAGGGACTATTTCTTATTTAAATATAAATAGGTTACATTAAAAAGGCATTTATAATATAAAAATATTAAACTCTATAACAACAAATCATCTTAAAAGTGAGAGTGTGGAATGTTATCTAAAGGAAAATGGTGGAACCCATGTTGCTTGAATCAGTCCATTTAGAGGACAATGTTGAAAATATCTCTGTTGCCATGCTCATTTTTTCCTCCATCAACTACATAATTGAATGATCCTGTTATTAACACAGAATGCCTAGCTTTCAAATAATGGTAATTGTCATTTTAATATCCCTTTTCTTGGAAACTACCTCTTACATATACTGATGTCAAAAATCAACCTTTTTCCAATTTTGAAGTATAATGAGACTCTATAGGGCAGATAGAGGACCACAAAGACATTAGACACTTTGACAAAATGTTCAAAATGGAGCCTTTTTTAGGTATCAGATAGACTACAAAATGTATTTAAAATCTCCAGAAAATGTTCTACTTGTCAATGATGCAAAATTAAAAATATGAATGCATAAAGATTTTTTTAATTACAAGGGGATCAAAATAAGCCTGATAGTGGGCATGTAGTAGCAACCTTAACTATGGAGAGACTATTACCTTTCTAATCAATGCATAGCTACAGAAGCTAGGCTGGAACTGTGGCTCTTTGGCTCCAAACAAATAGGCTTGTACCATTTGAGCCAAAAAACAAGATCTTTGTTCACTGTCTTTTATAGAAAACCTCACCCAGTCAATAAAGACAACATGCTCCAACACACACACACCCCTGCTGAAATAAATAGTAGGAAAATTTCCACAAGATTGGGCCTATAATTCCCACTTGAAATACATGGGACTGGGAATCTGGGATTGGGCTCAAACTATCTACAACACAAAATTGTGAACAGCTTCACTTAACTATAAACCATTTTCTTAAATGTAGCTAGTGCATGAGCTTTTGTGGAGATTTAACCATCTGGGTAAGTTGGAAGTCACAAGATATTTTTCATGTTAGAACATTTGCCTTTGTCTTCAGAGATTTTAAAGCAATTTTCAAGACAAACCTAGTATAAAACAAAAGGTATAAGAGTGCTGAAATAGAGCTCTTTAAAGAGAAATGAAGACAACCTTAACCATGCAGAAACTACTGCCTCTTCAGTAGACAGGAAAGGTTTTTGAACTCTCAGGGATCTATTTTAACAATCCACAGGTGAGTGAATATAGATTCCAAGGCAACAAAATGAGAATATACCTATATGCTATGGGATACCTGGTTTTAACATTCTTCTACACCACAGAACTGTTATTAGTAATGTGCATGAGAATTATTATTCATTCACTATCCCTTTTAAGAATGCCAAAGACTAGATATTTAATTATCATCCCACAAAATGTCACAATGAAACAGCAATGCCTTTAAGAATATAATCTAAACAACACAAATATTTTTCTTCTATGTAAGTAACTTCCACTGTTACACCTTTATCTTAGTTAACTGTATTCCCAAATATCTTGGCAAGAATTTCATAGTGTACAGCAGTTTCATTAGACAGCTTTAATAAGATCACTCAAGCATTTGTTCAGATGAATAGTTCATCCAAACGTAACCAAATTCTCAGCCAATATCAAGACAGTTATGATTAAGAATATATTCAGACATAATACTACTTTTAATATTTATTCAGATTGCCAACTTCACAGTGAATATATTAGTGTTGTCCTTGTATGTCACTTGTATTCAGTCCCCGGAGTCAAAGTAATTTGGCTAACATCCAGCTACAAATCACTCAGTTAAAATTATCATTCCCTTGGTGAATATTCATTGCATCACAAAGGAAATATAGTATGAAAGATGATTATAAGCAACTTGTAGCTACTTGAGCTTTAACCTAACCTTGGATAGTTATTTTACATTCATGTAAAGGACTCTGTGTACTATTATTAATTAATATACAAAATGCACTGCATCAAACCCAATTATGCTATACTTGGCAAACCACACCCCTTAATAGACAGTTTGTATACTGTGGATTTTCAATACAAGTAAAAAAAAAAAAATCATTGAACAACTGCATAGTGAGGACAAAGAGTTATTTCCTTAAGTCACAAGGCAAAAACTAGTTCACTGTCTAAATAATTAGGCGATTAAATTGATATGAGCAAAAAGCCACCACTGAAATAACAATAGTAAAGCAGTTAATTCTGCTAACCTACTCTCACCGTGAATAATTCAAATGTGCAGGTGTTTCAATAACTGCATTTGTTTAATCACATCCTGGGTTTTACTGAAAAGCTCACCTGTTCTTAGTAAAATTACAGTAGGACATACACCCTTTGGATGCCCCCTGAGAAAGTACAAGTTGTATAGGTGATGCGCAAGTCCTCGGAACAGAAAAATGTAAAATACATTGTTAATTTCCATTAGGACTGCCAGGGCCGGCTCTGGCTTTTTTGCCACCTCAGGCAAAAAAGCCTCTGGCCGCCCCCTCACGCGGGGGTGGGGGGGAGGCCGGAGCCCCGGGGGGAGGGCGGCGAGCCCGGCCGTGGCCCCGCTCTCCCTGGCGGCCGGAGCCGGAACGCCGTGCCGCCCCCTCCAGGTGCCGCCCCAAGCACAAGCTTGGTGGTCTGGTGCCTGGAGCCGGCCCTGAGGACTGCACCTTTTGCCATCTATGCGGATGGAAGAAAAAGCATCACAATTGTCAGAGCCAGACTTTCGCATTCTTTTATTTTTTGTGACTCATTAAGTTTGGAGATCCACTGAGCTAGGAGTCAAACTTAAGTTTAAAAACAGTCACTAGAATTTCTTGTTTTAAAGTTAACTGTTTTTATTAAAACTTTGGTAATTCTACCAAAATTAGAGGGGGAAAAGGTCAGAAATGGTTTGTAATCTTGAACAAAATTGTTGTATTTCTCAATGCATGGAACAGCACCTATTATATTGATGGGCACCTATGGAATATATATAACAATAAATAAAATAATATTAAGCAATAACAAAAAATAAAACTAGGGTTTCTCCATGTTTCCTCTCAACCACCAATGGCCTGTGTGCAATTGAACATGCTCCTCCCCTGATTTGCCAGTGGAGCCTCTGGTCACAAGAGCAGGCCTTGGGAAATGACTGTATGAATGACTTAGCTGTAGGCTACTGGCACATAAAGGGGCAGGGAAAGATTGCACCAGGTTCTCCCCTTCATGGCAGTCCCAAGTTGAAAAGGTGGAGAAAGTGTAAGGCCTTGGCTTCACTGACCAAAAAAAAAGGGGAGATGTGTTTTTACTGTGGGATAACTAACGTGAGCTATCCCTCTGTAAATCCCTAGCAGAGATGAGGCACTGTAGTTTTTATATAAAATAAACTAGGCAAGATCAACTCCAGACAGGGGGGCAGACTGCTGGCCTCACCTAACTACCTCATGGTAAACACAACAAGCACCAAGACACTTGTAAAAGGATTTTGCAGAGAGATAACTGCTGTGCATTTATTTTCTCTCTGTAAAAACCACCCAGTGTAGCCCTGAAGACCAAGCTGAAGAGTGAACCGAAATAAGGGGAGAGAAAGGAGGCTGGACTTCAAAGGGGCAGAGGGAGAGGATGAACAATGGATGTTCAACAGGAATTTAATGGGGACTGTGATAAATAGGAGAGAGACAAAAAGAGATGGATGAGATGATCACTGAGAGACAATACAGGGGAAAACAAGGGGTCAGAGCACATATTCCAGGTAGGTGCTCAGCTCCATCAGCTCTCATGACCATCATAAACCCATCAATTGATGTGAGCACTAACCCTTTGAAGAATTAGATATAGATAAGCACAGTATAAATACCCTGACAGACAGACAGAGAGGAAGGGAAAAGAGACAATATAATACAGGAGGGAACACAGAGTGGACAACAGAGAATGCGGGTAAATACCAAAGAGATAAAGAATGACATGAAATGAAACAGTGTTTATCAAACTAAAACAGACCAGGAAAAAAAGGGAGAATAATAAAACCAGGGAATCTATTAGTCAAAAAACAAGTGAGAGAATTGCATGAGCCTAGACAGAATGAGTCCAAGATTGGAGAAGAGAAAAGGAAAGAAAAGTCAGACTCACAACTTTTAGCTTGATATATTTTCCTGAATTTATTCCCACTGCTAACAATTGTCAATAAGTCAGTTACACACAAGACACCCACCCAATATTCTCCAAAATTCCAGCCCTGACAAATGTTGTCAGCAATAGGAAGAAGTTAGTAAAACATGGGACAAAGCAATTAGCGTGAAAATGAAGACAGATCCTTAGCCACAGCAGGATGCTCTGTGGGATGCAGGTGGGCTAAGGAGAAATAGGAAGCCTGTATTTACAAAAGATGGAACTTTCTGGCCCTTGCAGTATCTGGTTAGTACATAGATTAAATCTCAAGGTTTTGAACTCTTCTGGCCCTTGTTGTGAGTCATTATTGGACACAGATATTGCGGAAAGCACATCCTTTAGTGAGCGATCAATAAATCTTTGTAAGTGGGGGCTTTATATATATTGAAAAGCTTCTACCAAACATTAGCATTTGTCATTTAAAAAAACACAAAACTATTAAGTAGAAAAATCAGACAATTCATCCCTGTAACACTGAGCTGTTCAAAGTAACAAAGGACATTTTGTTTAATATAACAACATGTGCTTTGAAAAGGATATTTAACAATAGAATCAGTGGAAACGGGAGACCTTCGTTTTTTTGTGATGTGTCACTGTGTTCTTTTTTTCAAAAAAATCTTGCTTTCCTACATGCCATTCATTTCTTCCAGTCATGCTTACTTGGTAAACTATTTTCATAGTTAATAAAGCTCTTAAATGTTAGATACTATTGTCTGTTGTGTGTAATAGTCATTATCTTAAGCAATAAATCACATTATTTCAGCAATGCCCTACTTACCTATTTTGATTCTGGTAATGGGATTGGAGATTTCATGATTTTAGGATCATGGAACTACTTGGTACCCAGTACTTGAAATACACATAGCTCACAAATTACAGATCTTGCTCCCTTAGCCACAGTACTGTTTGGAAGCATTCCTTTGATAAGGACAGTTTAAATGTGTAAAATATAATTATTTATAATGGCTTATTGTTTCTAAACTTTACTGAATAACATGTTGACTGCTACATGGAGCAGATTGCAGGATTAAATAGATTTCTGTTAATTCATTTGGTTATTGATTCAATAAATGGGTTTTGTGACTGTCTACAATGGCTCCTTGGCATTTTATTTTCATTCCTTTCCGTTACCATGTCTACAGTCTGACCATTTATTTTATCTTAATCATATTTAATCCCTATGTCCAAATTCACCTTATTTAAATTGGGTAGACCAGTTCATCTGCTCCACTTCAAGGGGCTCAGATATGTCAGATCTACAGTGGAGTAAATAGGGCCAGACAACGCTTTTCCCGCCCTTTTTGCCCACTCCATTTAATCCCCTCTGCATCACTTACCTCAGCCGTTGCATTTCAGAGCTTAACAATTTTAGTGTTATTTGCATCACTGTAAATGCAGAATTCCACATTATTTCACATTCACAGATATGTCAACCTTGCTCTGAGATTTTAGGGATGTTTTTGACAAAAAATAGGGATGTTGCTTAGACCGCTCTCTTCCCCTGGATCTTCCCAGGGGCTTCTCCCACCTCCGCTCCCCTTCCTGTCTATTTCCAAGGGGACCTGGACCCCCTGGGTTACCCCATTACACCCCTCACCCCCAGACAGGGAGAAAGGGAGGATCAGTCCCATCAAACCTGCCCTCCTATACCTCTTAGGGCCCTTAACTATCTTGGCCAGCCCCAGGCCTGGACCTTCCCAGGATGATCCTCCTCCTCTTCTCCCTCTTCTATCCAGCTTCTCCTCCCACGCAGACTGTGTAGTGAGGTTTCTGATAGGAGGCAAGCTGCAGCGATTGTCAGTGGGGCTTGGGGCACTGTTGGATTCACTGCCCATGCCGTAGGCTGTGTGTTGTGCTTGTGCTCTAATGCCCTGGGTGGACCCTGCTGGCGCAGCTCTGTTAATGTAGCCCACCAGAGTCCACACAAGGCAATAGAACGCAACATGCAGCTTGTGGCTTGTGCAGTAAATCCAGCAGTGCCCCAACCTATTCAAAATTGCTGCAGCTTGCTTCCTATCAGACCTTCACTGAGCAGTCTGCAGGAGTTTGGGGGAGGAGAAGCCAGATCACATGTCTGTGCACATGCCCATAGGGGTAGTGGTGGAGAACACCCCCGACCATGGCAAAGCCATTTGCTGTGTTCAATGGTCCCAAGCGGTGGTGATTCTCTCTCTCTCTCTCTCTCTCTCTCACACACACACACACACAAAATTTTTACATAATTACATGTAAAAATTGGGAAGATTACAGAAAATTTGGGAGAGTTGCCATCTCTGCATTCATGAATGCTGTCAATGCTACAGTAAAGTTAATTTTACTAAACTGTAACTGTCAAGTTTTTAAAAGGTAGCCACTGACAGATCAAATTAAAGCTCTCCTCTTCTGGAATCTGAGGTTTCTTTGCAGGCTTTCAGAGCGGATGATCAATTGTCTGCCAAAGCCATTCCATTATGGGGGCTCAACAGGAGGGAGAAGGAAACAGTGCAAAAAGCACTGAGCATTTATGTAGATGGCCTGTACTTTCAAGAGATCTCAGGAGAGCCACAGGCTTTTGAATCCTATTGACAGTCCACTGTTGGGGGAAAGGCAATCCCCCCACCTGGAGGGAACAATCCCTGAGTCAAAACCCACAGCCGTTTCCAGCTCTCTACATGGGTAAAATCCAAGACAATCTGAGCCTTTTAAAAATTATTGTTTAGTATCATTTATATAAAGCTATTGGTGTTCATAAGTCTTAGAATGTTATGACTTGCAAATCTTTGCTTTGTCTTATAATTTATTTATATAATTCAATGGAAGTAGCATCATTTCATACCTATGGCTGAATTCTGATGTTCTACATTGAGTTAAACAGTTCTGTTTAGATTTCCAACAAAGATTATGAGGGAGGAGATATCTTCCCCACCATGCACTGTTTACAACATATTTTTCATTATGTGCACTAAAAACAGATGGATGGGCCTCTTATAGCAACTTGAGAATATGGCATCATTCTCAAATATTTTGACATAAAAATTTGTTAGTCTTCTACATTTAGGGCCTGATCCAGAGCCCACTGAAGTCAATAGAAATACTCCCATGGATTCCAATGTGCTTTGGACTAGGCCCTTACAAATGTATTGAGAAAGAGTATAAAAAAAGAAGAAACACAACTGACACTGGTACTTAAGAGCATCCAACCAGAAAAATAATTATTAGACTTGCCTTAGGGTATGTCTACACTTAAAATGTTACAGTGGCACAGCTGCAACTGTGCTGCTATAGCGCTTCAGTATAGACACTACAGCAATGAAAGGGTTTGTCCTATTGCTATAGTTAACCCACCTCCCTGAGAGGCAGTAGCTAGATTGACTGAAGAATTCTTATATCAGCCTAGCACAGTCTACATGGGGGGCGGGGGAAGGGAGGGGTTAGGTTGGCATAGCTACATCTTGCAGGGGTGTGGATTTTTGAAACACACCTGAGAGCCGTAATTATGTCAATGTTTTCAATGTAGACAAGCCCTTAGATTAAGTCCACAAATTTAAATGCAGAATAGATCATCAAAAAGGATTCAACAGTATAATGAATTTGCCCAGACATGGTAAGCATTTGATTCAAAATAACAAGTTATCTTTAGCAACAACATCTTATTTCCATAGCTCACAATAAACCAAATGTTTAAATGCAGTTCCAGAGTCTTTGTGGGGCAGTGGAAAGGCTTGATATAATTAAAACCTATCAATGCATAACTCTCAATTTACATGTTTTTCATACCTCATGTTATGTTCAATCACGTACGGCAATATGAAATATCACTGCTTCCTGGAAACTACTAAACATCTACAGTTTTCTTGGTAAATAACAGACAACACACCCAGTTACAAATGGCTCTCACCACACCCCTTTTCTGGATCATAGCATCCATCCTTCCCCCTTCCTTCCCCCACTGGCTCCATATTCCCTAACCGGGTACATTCACAACTCTGGAGTTCCCAGAACCTCTGCCTACTCCTGTTCCTCCTCTTCTCCAACACAAATCGAGGTTCCATATCCATATCCTCCTCTTTGCCTCTGATGACATCTGTCCCAGCCTGGCCCTCGCTACTCTAACACCTGCTCCTACCACTACTCTGCCCCTCTAAAGCCTCCATTCCAAACCTCCCTCCTTCCCCCTTCCATCCTCTTCTTCTCTTGCTGTCTCTGGGACACCTACTCCATCTCTAAAAAGGTTACAGCCATCCATAAGCTCTTCATCTCTCTCTCCCTCTGCAGCTCCTGGCTCTTACAGAGAGTGGATCCCTTCATCTGACACTGCCTTTACAGTGTCAGATGAAGGGATCAACTCCCTTTTCTTACACTCAGACCATGTTGGGGAGAGGGGAGGGGTGATGGGCTTCTGCTCTCACACTCCTGGTACTTCCAAACCGTCCCTTCTCCCTCTTCCCACTCTTTCCCCTCTTTTGAGCAGTTCTGCATCTGACTTCTGTCTTCTCCCACTCTACATTACTGTCATCTACCATCCACCCAACTCCTTCTCATCAGCCTTCCTCTCTGATTTTGGAGCCTGGTTCTCCCTTTCTCTTCTCATAATCTCCCACTCTCATCGTCAGTGACTTCAACTCCCATGTTGATGATCCATCCAACCTGTTAACTGTTCCTTTCCTCACCTCTTCATTCAATCTGCAGCAGTAGTTTAACTCTCCAATTCAGTGTCCATTCACTTGCCTTGGTTTTCACAAGCACTGCTCTCTTTGATCTCTCTGTTACTCAGTTCCTGCTCTCTGACCATCAGTCACATGGTCTCTGGTAGCGTTGTCCATCAATCCCCTCTCTCATGCCCTGTCACTTGTCCTTTCCATGACTTCCCCTCCATAAGCACTTTCCTTCCTGCCCTATCTTCCTTTTCCTCCATTGATAAGGTGGCTGATTTTCTCCATGCTTCATTCTCTTCCACCTTAACTTTTTTGCTCCTATATCCATTGCCATGTCCATCCTGCCAATTCCTATCCCTGTTCACCCTCACCATCTGCTTCCTCCGCTTCTGCTCTCATGCTGCGGAGCATCTCGGGAGGAAATCCAATGATCAGGCTGACTTCTACTACTACAAATTCATTGTCTCCTCATACAGTTCTACCAACTTCCTAACTAAACTCTACTTCTCCACCTTAACTGAATCTCATGCCCCCACAATCCCAGCAGCGTTTTCATCACCTTTGACTCACGCTTCAAACCCTCTCATTTTCCTGCCTCCACTTACTTCTATCTGCAGAGGGTCTCAACAATTTCTTTCAATAGAAAATTGACAGAACACCACTGACGTTCCCCTTTTCTTTGGCTTACTTTGCCTTCCCCTTTCCCCTCCCTACAACTCTTTCTTCAGAGATGCAGAAGTTTCTTACCTGCTCTCCTTCTCCACCCTCTTCATTTGCCAGAGTGACCCCATCCCAGCTCATCTTCTGAGGTCCCTTTTGCCCACTGTCATCCTCTTTCTTATTCTGCTTCTTAAACTCTTGCTGTCCTCTGGCTCTTTCACCTCACAATACAAATGTGTTTGAGTCTCTCTCATCTTAAAAAATAACCCTGACTCCACATGCCTCTCCAGCTCCACTAACCCAGCTCCTTTCTCCCTTTCATCTCTAAAACTCATTGAACATGCTGTCTGCAATCAATATCTGGAGCTCTCCTCCTCGAATTCCATTTTAGATCCTCACTAATCCAGCTTCCTCCCCTTGCATTCCACTTAAACTGCTCTTGCCAATGTGTCTGGCTAGGAAGAGATCATTAAAGCTCAGAACCAGCACTCCATCCTCATCCTTCTTGACCTGTCAGATGCCTTTGACATAGTCGACCATGATCTTCTTGAAATTTTGATCTCCTTTGGCTTCCATGACTCTGTCCTCTCCTAGTTCTCCTACTTTTCTAATCTCTCCTTCAGCACATCCTTCAAGGGAGCCTTCACCCCCTCTCCAATTTTCTGTGGAGGTTCCACAGGGCTCTGCCCTTGATCCTCTCCTCTTCCCCCTCCACACCTTATCTCTGAGTAATCTCATCAGCAAACACAAATTCAACTATCATCTCTATGTGGAAAACTAAAGTCTCAGCATGTCTCTCTGAATTTCCTTTTAGATGTCAAACCATCAACTCAAGCTTAACATGGAAAAAAACTGACCTCTTTGTCTTTCCTCCCAAGCCCTCCCGTCACCTTGTCTTGGTCACTGTGTACAACATTACCAGCCTTTCACATCCAGGCCTGTAACCTGGATGTCATCTTCCACTTGGACCTTTCTCTAGATCCTCACATCCAGGCTATCTTGCAGATTCTTTCTCCATAACATCTCTAAGATACAGCCTTTCCTATCCATCCACACAGCTAAAAATCTCCTCCAGGCTCTCAGCATCTCACAGCTCAGTTACAGCAATATCTTTTTCTCTGGCCTTGACAAATGCAATCTTGCCCCACTGATATTCAATCAGAATGCTACAGCAAAGATTATTTTCCTAGCCCGTCGCTTTTACCATGTCATCCCACTCTTTGCATCTTGACTGGCTCCCCCTTCTCTTTCACCTCAAACATAAGCTACATGTCTTCACTTTCAAGGCCCTTCACAGCCAATCCCCATTCTACCTATCATCGCTCGTTCACCATCAAGATGTTGACTTCCGTTTCTGATCGGCTCATGATGCCAGCCTCCATCACCCAATTGTTAAATTTTCTAACAAGCAGTTTCATGCTTTATCCCAGGTTGTCTCTCAGACATGGGAGAATCTCTCCACAAACTGTTGTCCTTCAAATTCCTCTCTTGCTGTGAAGTCTACAAAACACTTGACAATGGCTAGGCTGCTGGTGTCCTGAGACTACTGCCTATCAGGCTGGCCAATATTATCTCATTGTTTTCTTGTCACTCCCCTGTCTGTCTGTCTCCATCTGCTGTCTTTTGTGTTATACTTAGATGCAAGCTTTTTGGGATAGGGACCATCTTTTTGTTTTGTGTTTGTACAGAGCCTAGCCCTGTCCATGATGCCCTGGTCCATGCGTAGAGCTCCCTAGGCACTATGGTAATACAAATAAATAATAAAAAAGCAGCAATCACTTTAAAGGCCTAGAAAGTCAGATAACAAAAAGAACACCACAAACTCAAAGTATGTCTTCATGAATTCTATATGCATTCCAGGCAATTCCCTCTTATATGCTTTACATCTACAAGACTATGTAAACTATAATTAGGAACAATCTGTGTAACTAATGAACAGCTGACAAGCTTGGTAAAATAATATGATGCTTTGATCATTTATTTGTCAGTATTTATAAAGCATTGAGCACAAGAATTACTGGATGTCAAATTCAAATGGAATGTTGGTCTAATAATTATTAATTATTTAAAGCTGAGAAATTGCTAAGCCTGAAGTCAAGGGTCTGTGCCTTGTCCCCCTTCCCACATTGTCCAAAAGCCCTCCCTCTTCCTGTCTATTCAGCTGTTTTTCTACTACCCTCAACACCACAGTATCTGAGTACCCTCTATGAGGCGCAGTATTACAGAATGTGTCCATCCTCACTGGGCAATCACAGAGTGATACATCTGAGAGAGAGCACCAGTTGGCTCCGTTTCTTACACAGTCCTGCCTAATGTAGTGTCACTGCATTGAAAAGTCTTCCTTCCAGCCCTGACAGGGTGCCTGCTCCAAAGCCCAGTGAATTAAAAAGTCATTTAAAATATATAAAAACAAAAATATCTTTTTTGTTTGTTTGCTTCTTGAAAAGGGAAAACCCTTTTTTGTAAAAACCCAGGAAACTTCTCTGGAAAAACAATTCCAGTGGGAGGAGGAGTTGATTGACACAAAGAATCATAGAATCATAGAACTGGAAGGGAACTCAAGAGGCCATCTAATCCAGTCCCCTGCACTCAAGGCAGGACATAGTATTATCTAAACCAGTGATTCTGAAACTTTTGTACTGGTGACCCCTTTCACATAACAAGTCTCTGAGTGCAACCCCCTTATAAAAACACTTTTTTATATGTTTAACACCATTATAAATGCTGGATGCAAAGCAGGGTTTGGGGTGGAGGCTGACAGCTTGCGACCTCCCATGAAATAACCGTGCAACCCCCTGAGGGGTCCCGACCCCCAGTTTGAGAATCCCTGATCTAGACCATTCCTGACAGCTGTTTGTCTAACCTGCTCTTAAAAATCTCCAACCTTCCTAGGCAATTTATTCCAGTGCTTAACCACCCTGACAATTAGGAAGTTTTTCCTAATGTCCAACCTAAACCTCCCTTGCTGCAATTTAAGACCATTGCTTCTTGTCCTATCCTCAAAGGTTAAGAAAAACAATTTTTCTCCCTCCTCCTTGTAACAACCTCATACATACTTGAAAACTGTTATCATGTCCCCTCTCAGTCTTCTCTTTTCCAGACTAAACAAACCCAATTTTTTAAATCTTCCCTCATAGGTCATGTTTTCTAGACCATTAATCATTTCTGTCGCTCTTCTCTGGACTCTCTCCAATTTGTCCACATTCTTCCTGAAATGTGGCGCCCAGAACTGGACACAATACTCCAGTTGAGGCCTAATCAGCGTGGAGTAGAGCTGAAGAATTACTTATCATGTCTTGCTTACAACGCTCCTGCTAATACATCCCAGAATGATGTTCACTTTTTTTGCAACAGTGTTACACTGTTGACTCATATTTAGCTTGTGGTCCACCATGACCCCCAGTTCCCTTTCCGCAGTACTCCTTCCTAGGTAGTCATTTCCCATTTTGTATGTGTGCAACTGACTGTTCCTTCCTAAATGTAGTACTTTTCATTTGTCCTTATTGAATTTCATTCTATTTACTTCACACCATTTCTCCAGTTTGTCCAGATCATTTTGAATTTTAATCCTATCCTCCGAAGCACTTGCAACCCCTCCCAGCTTGGTATCGTCCGCAAACTTTATAAGTGTACTCTCTATGCCATTATCTAAATCATTGATGAAGATATTGAAAAGAACTGGACCCAGAACTGATCCCTGCAGGACCACACTCATTATGTCCTTCCAGCATGACAGTGAACCACTGATCACTACTCTCTGAGAATGGTTTTGCAACTAGTTATGCACCCACCTTACAGTAGCTCCATCTAGGTTGCAATTCCCTAGTTTGTTTATGAGAAGGTCATGTGAGACAGCATCAAAAGCTTTACTAAAGTCAAGATATACCACGTCTACCACTTCCCCTCATCCACGATGCTTGTTACCCTGTCAAAGAAAGCTATCAGGTTGGTTTGGCATGATCTGTTCTTAACAAATCCATACTGACTGTTACTTATCACCTTATTATCTTCTAGATG
Organism: Terrapene triunguis; assembly: GCF_002925995.2. Classification (NCBI taxonomy): domain Eukaryota; kingdom Metazoa; phylum Chordata; order Testudines; family Emydidae; genus Terrapene; species Terrapene triunguis. The sequence continues at coordinate 45,542,484 of NW_020664419.1, read as the reverse complement.
TTTACAAATTGATTGCTTAACGTATCAGACTGGATCTCTAATGATCCAACTGCATCCAACTGGTCAAAATTTTCCTTGGGGGTAATTGTGCCCAGAGGGCCTCTTTAATTGAATGGTCACATGCCCCTCCCCGAACACCTGGAGGGGGCACATTCCAGAGGGGGCAGGGATGGAAGCTGTCCCTGTCCTGTCCCACCCACCCCGTTACAGGTGTGCTCAGGTACGTGCCTGGACAAGAGTAGCCTGCCTGAGCTCGCTGGAGTCGTTGTGCCTGCCGCTGCCTGCCGGGTGAGCAAAGAAGGGGAGCTTCTTTCTTGCAGTGATGGGGCAAAATGGGAGGGCTCAGTGGAGGGAGGAAGTGGTGGCTGCCGGGGACACTGGGGATGATCACGGGGCTCATGGGGGGGGACAGAGAGGCAGAATAGGCCAGGGCTGGGAGTCTGGGGGTGGCGGGAAGTGGGACAAGGAAGGAGCCATGTGGCCAGCCTGGATGGATGTCAGGATGGGGAAGCAGCAGGGCCAGGGGCTAGCGATAGGGATGGGCTGTTTGGTGGAGGCAAAACCCATGAGGGATGGGGGATTTCTGTGGGAGAGAGAAGTTTCTTGGCCTGGGTTCCTCTGGCCACACAATAAGCTAGACGGAAATCCCTGATGTGCTTTTAGCAATGCACAGGATTCTTTTAGGAAACAGGTATTTTACTTTAAATAAGGTCCTGCCTGAGTTCCAAATATTACATGAGTGCAGAATCAGATTCATATTTCATGAAAGGAAACTTCTCATATGATCTGGGCCAGCCTACTAGTAGCTGGTGGGCTTCAACCTCCTCTTGTATCTGTTCTCTGACCCAAAGCTGTACAAGGACACAAAATTGAAGTGATAGTAAATATTTGTTTTACAGACTCTGATCTTGGATCTGCTTCATGTATCAGTATTATTCCATCTTTAGCGTAAAATAAATAACTAATAAATCTAGCCCTACCAAAATAAATAAATAAGATAATGATAGTATTATTCCACATTATTCAAATTTTGAATGGGGAAACATTTATTTTATAGACGTTTCTTGTTAGTCATTTCAAATACTCTGATAAGTGTGATTTTACCTGAATTATACTCAGCATAACGCTTATAGTGGGAAGGGGGAGAGAGATTAGTCTTCTAGAGTACATTAAGGCTAGGCAAAGACTAGGAGGTCTGTCATTTAAAAAATACTTGCTGTCTTCAAAGGGGCCACCCACCATTAGCCTACCCAGAGGAATTGGAAGCAGGCAAATGAAAGCCTTCACCTGTACAATTTTAATGCTTCCAAAGGGGAAGGAGAGAATTGATTCTGCAAATGGACTTCAACTCCCAATCCTACTGCTTCTGGAAACAGAGAAGTAGGACAATTACTGGTTTTTCTACATTATCCTAATGTCATGCTATGGTGGGGATTCCAGAACCGCAAAATCCTAGAATTCTATTATATACCATTTAATTCTAATACTGGGCTTCACTTCTAGCAGCTATGTAATCTTCCATTGTTTAGGCTCCCAGCAGTGGAAGATTTGCCCTGGGAGGTGGCTGTGGCTGAAATCTTCCTTCTACTAAAGGACATGCCTTCTACTAGAGAACATGGCCAATGTAGCTATACGATGCACATCCCTCAACAATCTGTACTCAAGGAACTTCTAAGAAACCCACAGTGCAGATGCCTAGCCTGGTGGAAACCCCAAGAGAATGTAGATGATCACCACACCATCTGCCCTTCATTTAGGTTAATTCCCCACTTGTGCGAAGGAAACCATGCTACTACAGGGGGATGTAAATTATACCTTCCTGTACCAGCCAGCTTCAATGACTCTGGCCCCCATTGTGTTTTAGGAGCCTAATACAGACGTGTCAAACTGCATGGAAAGAAAAATACTAATAATTAAATCTATATTTAGTAAATTTAAGATAACATTATAAATAGTACATCAAGAAAAAACATGTCTCCATAAATAAATCTACAATGGAAAATATGTTTGGAGTAAATAAAGCATCTTGAGTGCAAGTTAAAAATCCTATGGTTTTGATAGCAATATAACTGGTACTGAAGGGGGGAGGGATAGCTCAGTGGTTTGAGCATTGGCCTGCTAAACCCAGGGTTGTGAGTTCAATCCTTGAGAAGGCCACTTAGGGATCTGGGGCAAAAATCTGTCTGGGGATTGGTCCTGCTTTGAGCAGCGGGTTGGATTAGATGACCGCCTGAGGTCCCTTCCAACCCTGATATTCTATGAATAGACATTAAATAGAATCTCTGAACCTTGTTTGTGCTCTGCTTCAAGGCAATATTTTTATTTTTAAATAATATTCCCTCATTTGCATAGGAAATTAAGAAGTGAAATCTCAGTGTCAGTATCCCTACTATTATACCTACCTAGCCACTGGCTGATTTGAAATTGGGCAGTAATTGGACAGCTATGGTTTTAACTGTATCAGCATGTGTACAGTTTCTTCAGATAAATATTCAGAACATTTCCCATATACGTCAGTGGCAAAAGAAAGAGTAAAGATATCCTTAAAGAAAGCTAGATTCACTATAGCACAAACATTTCATTATGTATGGCCTTTTTTGACTGTGGCTTAAATCATTTTTTCATTTCTATTCTTTCACTTATTTTTAACAGAGTCTACAAACGAAGAGCAAAATGCAGCAGGTCTGTTCTTTAATACAAAGATATTTCCTTAGAAAAACTATAATGATAGTGAAAATGTTCCTAGTAATAGTATGCAGATTACAAACATTACTTGTTTTGAAGTATAAGTTGTAATCATCAATTCAATTGCACTTTTAAAAAATTGCATATAATCATTTTAAGGAGTATCTACGAAGTACACATTTTCACTGTCTTCTTCCAGAAGCATTAGAGTAGTACAAAGATCAAATCTCCAAAACTATATGGGATATATATGTGGAGAGATAATGTCATTCTGCTGCCTGAGAGATACCATAATACTACTGATTAGCATGCTTTTTTGGTCGTGCCAGGATACACAAATTCTCATCACAGCTTTTGATGCTCAGATACCATACTGATAAGCACAACATAAATGCCTAGGTAAACAGACACATTTAAATTGGAGTCTGGAAAGCAAGAGTTCAGATTATTTTATCCCCCAACAGTGGCTCATCTGCTAGATTCTCAGATCAGTAGGTTAAAATGTGATGATATGACCCCATGCTAAGAAATGGAAGTATATTGCTGGCACCATAATCTAGTAGAAAATTAATGTATGATCAAGAAGTGACAGTCTCATATAATTTACCCCCTTAGATAGTACTATAACAGGATACCCTTAGAATTCCATTGATTAAGCTACTGCATAAACCAATAATATTCTAGATACCAGAGCGAGCTGTAGTACCTTACAATAATCTATTAAGATAATACAGTATGCAACACTTATTAATGTTGGTGAGTGCTTACTCACTCAAGTCAACCAGTAAAATCAGGGAGAATATTCATGAGACTAAGCATTTACCAACATGGTAAGCATTGCACAAATGACCCCTAAATTACTAATTATAATTTGTTTGTGGAGGAAACACTAATTTAATGTAACTCAGTAACCATTTTTCTTGAGCTATTCATGTTATTTCTCCCTTGACTTTTTTTCATTAACATGGAATTAAGAAATATGAAAAACACAACACATCTGAGAATAGCTGTGATCTCCTGTGCTGCATTTTGAACTTTACTTGATAAAAATAGTATCTAAAACCAAATAACTTGGGACCAGATTGCCAACCCCTTTATTTCCATTGCTGAGCTGTGACAGACTGACAATATTCTGCAATACCCTGAACAAACTTTATGAAATTAAGATTAAATTAATTCAATAAAGTTTATGAAATTAGGGTTAATACATTTGTGGTCCATTGTATTAAAAATACATTTGTGTATGTGCAACTGAAACATTGTACGTACCTTCTCTAGCATGGAGGGGGAAGAATAATGTACTTCCTCCATTATCAGCCCTTTGAAGCCACTCCCCTGGAGAGGTTCACATAAACTAGTCCAAAGTGGATTCTCCAGGGACCAACAGACAAAGAGAGGTTTTTTTAGATAAATAGCCAGGTTTTAAACTGACTCAGGGCTTTCTTCCTCATCCAGGAAACGGACAGGGCCCCTGATTCATGGAGGGCCCCAATCCCTATAGTAGGGTTGGAAGAACTGGAACTACTGAGGTCCCATAAGTCTGGATGCTCGTTCTGAGCTGAAGTGTTGATGAACTCTAACCACCAGGAATCCCCTTGCATGAGGGAGTGAAGGACTTAGCCGGCCAGAATCCCTGTTAGGGTTGAGGTAACTTTGGTAAGCTTATTAGCATTGTGTAGGTTCTTTTATTGTTTTTAATGTATTTCTCTGCAATTCTTTTTACGTTCAGGATAAAGTAGCTGTGTGGTAACATAATTGTGTCAATTACACCTGTTAAGTCTCTGAAGAGAAAACAAGCAGACACCCTCAGGCAGCCTGTCATGCCCAGAATAACACAGTAGGCAGGAAACTGTGCAACCTGGACATACCGCAGTCAGAAGGGAGGGAGACATGTGTCTCCACCCAGAAAAGCAATGGCTGGGAAGATAGAAACCTGAGAGTGGATGACCTTGCTGGACCACTGAGGGGAAATACAGGTGCAGTGGCCCTGAACTGTGACAACTTTGAGGTCAATGGGAGTACTAGTGTAAGTAACCTGTCACCACAGTAATAAAGGTTTCACAATCTGCCACTTGGCAAGTAAATATTTTGGAATTATTTGTGACTTTATTGAAATCTAACTACCAAAATCACCACAAATATGGGTTTATAGGAGCCAAAAATGGCCACAGTGTTAGCTGTCCATTGCTAGTGTTAAGAATAACTTGTGTGAGTGCTGAAGTTGCAGTATAGTTTTCTTTTGACTTACACATTTGATCATCTTGCCATGGTTTCAATATAAATGAAAATGTACATGAACTACACAGATGAAAGAGACATGCCTCCATTCAGTGGTATGCAGGGAAATCAATCTGGCAACTCAGGAATTTATTTTCAGTGATCCCATCTGATGTGAGGTGCCTCAAAGATACTTGGCTTCCTTGCATTAAGCCAAAGACCCAACCATACTAATAACTTATAATTATCTCTTTGCCAGGAAGTCAGTATCCAGTATTCTCCAAAGTTCTCTCATAATTTTGTGGCTTCTTGAATGGCTGATAAGGAAGTATGGTTTTTTTTTTAAGTGCAACAAAATTCTATTATTCAGTGAACAGTGAGTTTCACCTTTAAAAAATAGGGACATTTAAAAACATACAGAGGGATTGAGTATTCACTTTGGTAGAGAAACCAGAATAAGGAACAGAAAATTAAGATGAATACCAGAGAGTTTCCAAATAAAAGTCCTCTCAAGATGGGATGGGGAGAGAAGTAGAGAGATCAGGAAGGAGAGTAATCATGTGAACTAAAGAAACAGCAAAATAATTTGTGTACAATTTGGTGAAAGAAACATTGCACATTTTAGACAGTTCTAGGTATAGAAGGTGAAATCCTGGCCCCACTGAAGTCAACAATAAAATTGCCATTGACTTTAGCAGGACCAGGATTTCACCCAGAGCCTCTAGATTAGAGATGCTAAGGGATCCCCAATAGAATTCAGCTTATATCATCACTGTGTCACACACGAAAGTGCCAGTAACTTCATTTCCTCACCACAATTACACAACACAAATCAGGGTTACAAAAGGTTATATCCCAATATGGCGGGGGTCAGAATCCACTGACTCCAAGGGCTATTATTACAAGTACAACAGTGTCCAATGGTTGTTACTATCTAAAGATTGTTTGATAGCACATATGAACTGAGTTGGTGGACCTCAATGCAGTCCTCGCCAGCAAACGCCCGCATCACTAAAATCACCCCTGTTGTTGGCACTTTTTGTTGTATCACTGACAGGCTAGCAGGTCAATGCTCATGGAAACTGAATTATCCTCCGTACTTAAAGGTGAATCTCCAGGTCGAGGTTGGGGCAGAGTGGAAGGCAGCATGTGCAATCCTGCACTGCTATTGCCCATGCAGTAACTGTTGTGCAAATAGAGGACTTCAATGTCAAGAGCTCTTAATCTTGTACCTTTCACAAGTACTAAATTCACACACAGAAAAGTTTTAAAAAGAAAATTATGTATTGACGTTTAAGGTATGAACTCTTTGATGTTACCCATTCAGCTGGAGTAATTATAAAACAAATTGAAAGGATAAGGCAATCTCATTATATTAAAGTGACAATTATTACAAGACCAGTTTTCATCAGAGTATGAATTAATGGACAACTGTTTCCAGTAAAGGATTTAATTTGTTTTTATGCTTGTCACATCTATGTTTGATCAAACTATGCTGAAAACAGACTAGTAAGTCTCTGGTCCATTGAACAGTTATTGAAATGTCAACCTATTTCACTTGTTTAGCTCTACAAATCATAGTCACAACAAAGTAATGATGAACACAGAGCTCTTCTCTTAGGGTAATTCTTGACATATTTTTTAAGTGTGCGACTCAGTAAGATTAAATAAATCACCTCAAAGCCACTTAAACATATTTTCCAAAGTGATCAAGAGAGGACAACAGAATTAATTGAAAATGTAACACAGGCACACATTTATAACCTCTCTCAAAGCTTCAGAAGACAGGGATAAAACTTGCTCATTCTGCTGCAGCATTGTGATAGCATTAATAAAGAATTTTTAAAGGCCCGAACACTTCAAAATCAATTAACATTGCACTCCAGAAGTGGCTGCATTTCAGTGGTGTCCAAGATGGTTTTAGCATTCCTATATATTTTGTAGAAAGAGTTGCTAGTTCTCAAGATGAAACACACTGGGCTCAATCCCTAGCTGTACCGAGAGTGCTGGCTCTAAACCACATTTCCTCCTCCCCCAAACATGGAGGAGCCATGGACCAAACCAGCCTCTGGTGTAACAGCAACCTACTCTGATTTTTAATGGGACTTTAGACCCCAGATGATGCAAGAGCAGTGTGCCCTCGGCTCCTAATTCACCCACTATGCTGGGAGAGAAGTGGGTGACAGAGAGCCAGATATGCAGGTTTGAGCCACCCTACAATTCCTCTACAACAGAAAAATCTTGAGTTGCCCCTTCAGCGTAGATTTCCAGTTGCTTTGTGCTGCCTTACAAAGGCAGAGCAAAGAAAAGTGAAACCAAAGAGATGGACCCTTATTACTCATTTTATTTTTTTCAGTAACAGCATATATCCCATTGTGACACTTCCCAGTGTACCCTGGGTTGTAAGGCACCTCACTTTAGTGTTACGTAGTCTTGTCCGTGCCTGTTGTGAATCAGCTCTCTGAAAATAACCCAGCCTCTGGCAACACAAGCACTGCCTTCCCGGCCTCCGCAGACCTCACTCTCTCTGTACAGGGTAGCTGTAGGCACACTCCAACCTCCGAGTCCTCTGAGTGTCCCTTGGGAGTGCTCAGCCCTTGCTCCACTGAATGCCCACAGAACTCTTAGATCCGCTATTCCCAAAGGACTAGTACCCACCAGCTTGTAATATTCAATTCTGTATCACCACTTTGCTTAACACACAGCACACACACACAGTGGGCGCACACACACACATCATAGAATTATAGAATATTAGAGTTGGAAGAGACCTCAGGAGGTCATCTAGTCCAATCCCCTGCTCAAAGCAGGACCAACACCAACTAAATCATCCCAGCCAAGGCTTTGTCAAGCCGGGCCTTAAAAACCTCTAAGGATGCAGAGTCAACCACCTCCCTAGGTAACCCATTCCAATGCTTCACCACCCTCCTAGTGAAATAGTGTTTCCTAATATCCAGTCTAGACCACTCCTCATTGCAAATGACACAATACTTAATTTACATATGACCAGCCAGTGAGATAAGTGACTCTTCTCCCTGCCTGCCAGGAGTATGTGGATTACCTTTTAGTGACCTCTTAACTCACAGACCTAGATTACCTGATAGTAACCTCAACTCACAGACCTAGAGAACATATTTTTTGGTATGTATACTGTAGCCGGGTGGTCACCCGCTTCTGCCCTGAAGGGCTTAAAACAGCCCTGGGAGAGGGCTGTGGCAGGGAAAACAGCTAATAGGCTGATTGGGGAGGCAGTTGCACCTGGGCCACGCCCAAATCGGGCCTCAGCTGGCCCTATATAGAAGGCTGGGAGCCAGGAGTCTCTCTCTAGCGGTAGAGGGAGACAGACCTGGCTGCAGGGACCTGAGCAGAGTACCTGAGTGGAGCAGGGCTGGGGAAAGGCAGAGGAGCTGGGGAGGCTCCAGCCTGGAAAGCCCCAGGCTGCGGCCTAGCAGAGGGCCCTTGGGTACTGGGGGTTCCAGAGAGCAGCCCAGGGGTAGGCAAAGACAGCAGGTCCAAACCCAACCTGGCCTATGATGCGTGGCTGACACTGCAGTCTGCCCCAGGGGCAGGGGCTAGTTGGTAACTGGCAGTAGCCCACGACTGAGGCAAGGTGGGGATAGAGGGTTGGGGGTTCTCCTGGGTAGGGAGACCCTGATAGAGGGTTGGGGGTTCCCCTGGGTAGGGAGACCCAGAGAACAGGGCACTGGGGTCCTGGGAGGGACACGGAGGCCAGCAATAAGGCGGATCACCGGCCTGAAGAGGGCACTCTGATGACTGGTGAGCTAATTCCCGAGACAACCAGCAGGAGGCCCCACAGTGGTGATTCCCGCTGTGCTACAATACATAACTCTTCACATATTTTCTAGACATACATCTTGCAATGACTATGCTGACCAGTATGATGCAGGCTTTCATTAGAAACCTTTCATGACATTCTGTTGGTGAATTCAGAGGACCCTTGTATCCTATGTGCCCTGGTTCCTTCTGTCAGTTGGCATCAAGAGGTCCTTAGGTCACACCCATATATTGTACATAGTTTTTAAAGATACATAAATAAACCGCTCTTTTTGTATGAATATTGCTATAGTATATGATCTTTTTCTTTTTAAAAATAAATCCCTTCCAAGTACCCCTAACCTCTTGTACAAAATAATAAAGTTATTTAATAGTGAGTTTCCCAGAAGTTGAATAGACGTTGTTATGGAATACTGTGTTAGCATGTCCTGGACTATAATTGTATAACAAAATTTAGTATAAAGTATGAAATCTCTGCAGCTATATGACTAGAGAAGAACTGAAACCAATAACTGACATAATACTTTTGTTAAAATCCTGGGCTCTGACTTAAAGCACAGCTGAATGCTTCCAAACCTGATTTGCATGTATTTTTATTTTTTTCATTTAAATGTTGGTTGGCAAGTGGCAGTGCTTCACCATGATTCATCGTCTGAAAGGACATTTGAAAGAAGGTCATTTAATTTAGTGAATGTTCAGGAACTTCTCTGGTGGGAAAAAACAACAACCCCACACAGCCTTCTAGGGTGTGAAAGCCTTATAGGCCGCATACATTGGCTGTGCAGCAAGCTGTCTTATCCAAAGAAAAGACCTTTTCACTGAACAAGGCCAAAACAAAATAAAAATGAAAAGCAAATCCCTGTCTCCAACTCCCTATTTTCTGAGAGTCATAGTTCCCAGACATCATACTATCAACCCTAAAGCTTAAATAACCCTGTTAATTAGTCAAGGCTTGTACCTGCTTGAAGAATTAAAATGGTTATTAATTTGCAGACTACTGACAATGTTCTTGACACAAAATGGGGACTGTTCCTGACTGGAACAGCTCACAATCACAACACTTAGCAGTGTTGTGTAGCGCACATACACTACGTGACCCCCTAGCATAGGTATAAATAGAAGTATAGGTGGTGAGGCACTACTTTGGCAAGAAAAGACAGACCCATCGGGTATATACCCTACAGAGATCCCTACATGTCCACAGAGTACCTCCCCCACCTACACTGCTATTTTTAGAAGTGTAGTGTCCTGCTGCCAGAGCCTTTCCCCCTTGCCTTTCACCTCCATGTGTTGATACCCATACACACCTCAGTGAGTGTGGTCATAGCCTGCTTTTCACTGTGGCATGTAGCGACACATACCCTACACATCACCACCAGTGTAGACAAGGTATAAGAGGAAGATTTAATGTTAAGACTTTTCCCACCCCCCCACTTTTTGTGGGCACTGTGAAAGACACGAGTATTAAAAGCCAAGTATCGGCCTTGAATGGCGCACTCCCAGCAGGAAGGATACAGACTTTACAGTTTTTAAATTATTGTGCGCAAAGTTTGGGCTTAAAATGTTGGTTCCTTTTCCCTCCAATAAGTGGGGGCAGACTGACGGGATCTTTGGGCAGATAGGTCCCTTCTCTTCTCCTTGATATCAGTAACATTTTGATCCTGGTCGATTATTAGACAGGCAGGCAGGCACTTGCTCCCTTTAACATGTTTGGCATGCTCAGTATGCACCCAGATTGTCAAGCAAGAGGTTGGGTAGACTCTGTGATTCTACCTCTGGGAATCACACTGATTTGGAAAGGGTACTATCCCCTTGGAAAGCTGTGACTATGTAGAAAAGAGGCTGAGGAGTCTCCTTTAGATCAGCTCCATAGATGATTCAGTTCTTGACATGGGGCATGATTATAGCTTAAAGTCTGAATTCTGACGTGAGACAAAAATGTTGACAGGTGAAGGAGACATCAATATTTCACTATGAAGCAGGGAAAGGAAATGTATGAGTACAATCAAGTCACTAAAGCTGCTTCTGTGTTTATAATTGCAATATAATCTTCAAAGCCATTGAATACGTATATTTCTGTGCACTAAAAGAGCAATCTCATATTATTACTGTATTGTAGTAAAGTTAAATGCATATCCTCCTCTTTTTGTAGCATTTCTGATAATATATAGAAGTATGTTCTCAATGCATGGAAAACAGTAATGAGGCAGCTAATCAAAATAAAACATATGTCAGTTCCACAGTCTGTTTACATATAAATACGATTGCATTCCTTCTGCTATACTATTAGAAGCTCCTCTCCCTGGCAATTACAGAAGGAGCTCAAGTGTTGCAATGGGTACATGTGCCATAAAAACTAAAAGAAAATTAAAGTAAAAGCAGGATGTACTTTTAATAAATACACATAAACCTTGTTCTCCCTATATAACTAATTAGATGCCTAATCATCAACAATATGCTTCAAATTCCAGTGAAAGCACCTCAAAAGGCCCTGGAACAAAGACAAACAATTATGAATAGTGAATTGAAGTTATTTCAGATATTATGAGCAATCACAGATCTCTTCCGCCAACAAAAAGCGACTACACTGGCAACCCTTTAGCGGCACGGCTGTAGCGGCACAGCTGTGTCGCTAAAAGGGGCGTAGTGTAGACATCGCCTGAGAGGTAAGTGCATATACATTTAGAGTGACTCAGCAGAAATACCTCTATCTCTTTGTATGCTTCTAGCATCTGGGAACAGTGTCGTTCATCTGAAGACCCCTGTATTCTTATAATGGGTCCTAGAAGCTTCTACTCTGTTACGCTGACCTCTTCTCTGCCCACACAGTTAAAAGCATCATTCAGTTCAGGCCCTTATCACCCAATGTTTTTCTTAGCTGTAAGTGAGCCATTATGGGTCCAGATTTAGGCACATGATTAAATATGGGTACATAAGAACTCTATAGGTATGTCCCACAATTTGCTAATTGACTGCATTTTAAGCTAAATTGACATAAACCAGTTGTTACTGAATTTAAGTTTGTACACAGAAGGGTTTGCCATTGGAATAACAAAATATATTTAAAAACTGATTTTAGTTAAATCAGTGCAACTTGTGTGTAGGCAAGGTCATAGATATCATCTTCTTTATAGTCAGAGTAGGCTACCTTTAATGTAAACATTTTTATCCGCAAAATAAGTACATGGAAATCTTCTATCTGGACTGGATCCAAAGTCCATTGAAGACAGGGGAAAGTTTCCCATTGGTTTCAGTAGGCATTGAATCAGGCTCTCAATGAAAGATGTGTTATCAATCTGTCTGATGTAAGGTATGCTACACCTTGATTCTCAACTTGATTAAATCCCAATTTTCAACCATTTCCTATTCCCCTCTCTCTGTCTGAAACAAACAATTCAAATATTTTTTTCTTAGCATTTAGAAGCTAATAGTACCTTTTTCTCCCTATTCAGTTGTTGTGTCATGTCTAACATTGTACAGTACTGAAAAATAGCTACATTTAATCCTTAAAACAAAGTTTCCTTCTTTTTCTATTATTGCCCAGAAAAGTAATGTTGACTGTTTGCCGCCAAATGCCATTATGAATGGATAACAAAGAAAAAATGTGCAACTTAGATTACATTACTGGGTTGCTAGCAGGGCTATTCTAGTACCAATTACAGAAGACTTGCCTATTTACATATAAATAGCTAGGAAATTCCAGCACTGAATGTACCTGAAAACACTGAATCAGTAGTTCAGTAAAACAAGAATTAGGCGTAGTTCAATTTGAAGCTGATTACCACAACCATGCATCTAACAACAGAAAGAAACAGAATCATTATAAAGTCTTTATTAGAAGAAAAAAAATTAAATATTAAATATACTCCCACACCAACATGAAACTTAACATTACCAGTTCCCATTTCCCTGTCCTTTTATTTACAGTTAAAAAAATAATTCAACCATTTTGGGGCAGATTTGGTTTTAATCTGTCAATATCTCATACTTAGAGAGACAAAGTGGGTGAGATAATATCTTTTATTGGACCAACTTCTGTTGGTGAGCAAGACAAGCTTTCGAGTCACACAGAGCTCTTCTTCTTGGGACCAACATGGCTACAATTACACTGCAATAACTCATACTTGACAGAGTAGAAACACAGGTAAGAGGAAACAACTAAAAATAGAAATACAGATGCTTTAAAGACAGTATTTTAACACCTCCAGCCAGAAATAATTCACCTGCAAACCAGGATTCAGTCACCTTGATTCCTTTGGGCTAATTTAAGCCTGGTCACCACTTAAAAGTTTTGCTGGCATAGCTACATACCTCTAACCAACATGGCTATGCCAGCAAAAGCCCTAGTGTAGACACCGTTATACGTGCAAAAGAGTCCTTTTGCTGATATAGTTTATTTTGTTTGATATAAGGAATATATGCAAAATAACTCCCTCCCAGTGGAGGCCAAGCGTATATCAGTAAAGGAGTTATTTATTATATAGCTATACTGGCAAACCCTTTCTAAGCATAGACAAGGCCCAAACGGTATGCAAGCTCAAATTGGTATTTGAAAGACTTACATGCAGGGGAAAAGAGGGGTTGTTAGATGGTATAGGAGACAATAACCATTTTATGGAGAACAGTGAGTTAGACCTTATTCTCCCCTCTCCGCTGCGTCCCCGTCACCCCGCATGGTACACTTAAAAAACATATTTTAAAGGCCGATTTGATAATGATCCTTTAACATCAAAAAATATCAGACTATAAAGGACTGGAATGTGAGGGAGACAGGGGATATTTAAGACATCTGAAACCAGAGACTGCCCCTCTAAGACACTGCTTGGCCATGACACTCAGAAGGGAGAAAGGACTTTCTATAAATTTAAAATGTTTAGCAACTATAATTAAATCCAAAGGAGACCTATCTAGATGAGCTTTGCCGAATGTCAGACTAGATATGACATGCAGAACATTTATTTTCTTCTAATCTTGAACAGCTTCTCTGTTCTTAATACATTTTTATTTTAATTGGACCACTTGAATCTTAGATTTGGATATGGAGAATTTAATGGACCGTCCCAAGGAAATTAAACCTTCAATCTCTAAGAGGAAGTAATGAATGAATGGTTGTCTGGACTCTACCTCTTTGGAGATTCTCAGATTTATAAAAAAAAAAAAAAAAAAAGGACTATGGAGCCCTCATATAAAGGTGCATCACTTGTTGGGCTGTGGTCATAAGATGCATGGGAAACTGACCACAGACAGAGGACAAGAACCCAGTTTAAAGAGAACAATGACAACATGCCTTTATAGTAAACTTAGAAATAGTGTGAAATGTAGAATGTTCACCTCTTTTTTTCTTTTCTCCTAATTTTAAATACACAGAGCAAAACAAGTAATTCAATACAGATATTTAGAGTTAAGTGGCAAAGTCCCAAAATATGAAAACACGATTTCAGAGACTAGAATTAAGTGCTGGAATTTTCTAAAGTGACTAGTGATTTTGATGGCCTCAATTTTTTCTGTGTATAACTTGAGACACATTGAAGTGGCTTGATTTTCAGGAAGTGCTGAGCACTCACCTCTTGGTTTAGATCAGGGGTAGGCAACCTATGGCACTTGTGCCAAAGGCAGCACACGAGCTGATTTTCAGTGGCACTCACACTGCCCGGGTCCTGGCCACCAGTCTGGGAGGCTCTGCATTTTAATTTAATTTTAAATGAAGCTTCTTAAACATTTTAAAAATCTTATTTACTTTACATATATAACTAAACTATTTGTTGTATTATAGACTTATAGAAAGAGACCTTCTAAAAACATTAAAATGTATTACTGGCACGCGAAACCTTAAATTAGAGTGAATAAATGAAGACTTGGCACACCACTTCTGAAAGGTTGCCGACCCCTGGTTTAGATTGATGATAGACCCAACGTCCTAGTAATGGAGCCATGACAAACAGCATCCTTTGAAAGTTAAAATTAATACTGTCATCCTGTAAAGACAGTACAATGGGTAAGTGCCCACCCCTTCAATAAAGAAAGGACCTGTGTGTTTAGTAGCTAAAGAGCTTTAAAAATCTTTCTTTATTTAAATATAATGGGTCAAAAAATTATGATAAAATGTATAAGTAGCATTTTGCAGGAATTCTTTTATACTGCTGTGCAATCTTCTCTAATCTTCTTTCCTGCACAAGCATACAAGGACACCCCAAGGGAAAAGAACGAATCTTTATTAATGTTTGCAAATAAATCACTGAATATGACTTTCCAAGTGTGGCACGTATAACATTAACGAATACTTTGTCAGCTGTAATGAATTGTTATTTCTACTACTACAATAGTTACTTTCTAGTCACTCCCTGCTTTGCTAATTTTTCTAATACACCAGACACTGACAGCAAGTTATGTAACTGCAAACTAATTATTAGTTTTTTTCTAAGTTCCTGCAAATTATACAATTTGATATTGCAATCACCATAGAGGAGTTAGAGCTGCCATCACTATTGTATCTGCTTAATAATCATCCTCTTACAGAAACAAAATAAATATATAAACCAACACCAATGGCTAATCATAAAATCTCTGTGCAATGTGTACACCTTTCTGCATAGCTTCTTATAAATTCACTACTGAATAAAGGTTCCTCTAGGTGAGCACCCCCCCAAAAAAACCCTATCATCATTATTCTCATTATCTCTGAGGGAGCATTCCCTCCCCCCCCCATCTTTATCTAGGTAAAGGTATTGTATTTCACTAATAAACTTCTTTTTTTTTTAACCCTGTGAATTTTCCCTTCCTTCTCGTTTCCTTCTCTCCTCCCCTGATATCTAAGTATGTTGCCATGGAAAAGACTAAAGTGAAAAGGAATAAAAGACATGTCTGCAATCTAAAGCAAGGCAGGGACTAAAACAGGAAAACTCTACAATAACTCTGTGAAAAATGAGTTTGAGAGAAAAACAAAACAAAAAAAATCTCACAAATATTATTCTTACAACAATTACTCTACATGTATTTTTCTCCTGAGCTGAAAATGAGCAACTGAGATAGATGCAATAGGCTTCGCTAAGCCTAAGGAATATGCTCATAAAAGCCCAAAGCACAACTTGTAGCAGCAATTTGTTCAAAAGAAGGGAGGGAAATTCCTCTTCTCTCCCACTTCATCCAACTGATGTGGTCCCTCACTCTTGTTCAATAGCTTCTTAGAAAAGGAAGAATGTTCTCAATTCTCATTTTTCTGTGGTCTGTTTCACCATTTCCTAAATATTTTATGATCTGCTCTGTACACCTAAGGTCCCAGCTATAGATCAAGAAATGACTAAGTATGAACTGAGCACCATTATTGTGTCATCGATTTTTGAGCAAATTTCATCCTTGTGTCAGTGGGGGATCCACTTTAAAAATAGACTTTAAAAAATCATGGTACATTATTGTCCTAAATTAGAGAATCTGGCCCAATATTTCTTCATTCAATAAATACATAACAGTTATGTTTGATGAGCATTAAGTGTATTCCATAAACATATTCTTACACATAATAATAAACTTCAATATTCAAACAATGCCACCAGTCACTTCCACTCAGGCAACACACTTCTCTTTACACCGTGGTATTCAGGCTCTTCGGAGCCACAAAAAGAGCTTTGAAACTCAGAGGTAATATGTCTTGTTTGAATTCAGACCATTCCAATAAATACGCAGCAGCATTCCACATAAAAAGGAAGAAAACTAAATTATCTTTATTTCTACCCCATGTTTGTTTTTGTTTTGGGGACTTTTTGGTTGCTTGTGATATTGTTAATATTTGCCACATTTGTCTGACTTTTGATACCACAGAACTTAACAGAGTATTACCACACTAGATGTACATTACAGTAACTGAGCTACTGAATGATAATTTTCTTTGTAGTCCAGAACCATTTAATGTTTCTATTTAAAAATTACTATACCTATCATTTTAAATGCATCTTAAATTGTTTTTATAATGTTGGTTATGATTGTTTCTCATTTGTTTTGGAAGCTATTTGTAAATAATAATTATATTATTATAAAACTAGATAACACAAAGGATGAGGGTGAGGAAGAGGAACCACAGAGCACCAAGGGGAAGAAGATTAGTCTCTCTCATGGAAGATTGCAGCAAATTGCTTAATTTGTAGTGATGGGACTAATGTCTTAAAGTGCAATACTGAGTTGGACTGTATAGCTCAGGGGAAGGGTAATGGGCTACTAAGCACTTTACTTCTAGGTCACTGCTTGGAATCCAGCCCAGGTTAGGGTTGCCAATTTTGGTTGGACATATTCCTGGAGGTTTCATCACAACATAATATTTAAGTAAAGATTAATCTTTAACTCCTGGAGACTCCAGGACAATCCTGGAGGGTTGGCAACCCAGGTCAGTAGTACAGTATGCAATGATTCTCTGCTGCATATGTATACAGACACCCTAGTCATGGGTTAAATGCAGAAGTAGGATGTGGAAAATAGAATCCACAGCATCCTTCTCTTGGAGATTTGATAATAGCACTCAGTACAAGCAAAATTGCCTCTATCATGTTTGAAGGCCAACCACTACAGAATGAGACACGTATAAACTATAAACATTTGAGCAGGTATGGTTCTATCCAGGAGAGAACACTGATGTACATTCACCCAGGACAGCATCAGAGAGTGATACATGTTCACTGGCCTATGTGAAGGGAGTCATTGATGCTCTTAGTGTCAGTTCCCAGGGGAAAGCTATCCACATTACAAAGGAAAAAAATACTTGTGGAAACTGGAAGCTGTGTTGGCAGTTTCAGCAGGGAAGACAAGGCCTGAGTGATAGGTTGGGTTAAACCTCATTGAAGCTGATGGGTGTAATGCCACTCTTCATTTAAGATAGTAGGAACAGTTAAAATCCCTTATGAAATAAAAACAGACTCCTCCCAAAACAAGGGCACACCCTTCTAGGCCGCTTAGGAATTTGAACTATGTGGGCAGATGTCTTCACTGTGTATTGTTTGAATACGGGGGGGGGGGGGGGGGGGGAGGAGGAAGAGAGTGAAAGACAAGCAAAGAAGCATGTAGTGTAGCTATGTCGGTTGCAGGATATTAGAGCCTCATCCACCTTATCTCTCTAAGCAAAGAAACAGAAGCAAATGCCAGGCAGCCTGGACAAGTAAAGCCTGTGGGTCTGAAAGAAGGCTTTTGGGTCTGGCACTGATTAAAAGATGTTAGTTTTCTTTTCCACAGAGCCAATCTCCTGTTTGATTCCGCTTATGTTCAGTACATGATTTTGTACATTGTTTATAAATAAACAGGACTGTATCAAAAGTACCTGACCCCATCATCAGTTTCTCCTCCTAGCTGGAACAACCTGCAAGACCCTTAACTTTTGGCTAGCCACACAAGTCACAACATTATCATGCCAATAGGATATCAAAGTGGAGACATGGTAAAGTACATAAGAGAAAATGCACTGTCATTGCCTGTGCTGGACCACTTCAATAGAGAAATGGAGGATTTCAGGGGAAGATCCTCAGCTGGTAGAAACTGTCATAGTCCCATTGAAGCCAATGGAACTCTGACAATTTACTTCAGCTAAAGATCTGCCCCTCAGTTTCAGTGCTGTCATTCTTTCAAAAGCTACAGTCACTTTCAAACTAAAGAATAAAAATATAACCTTGATTGCAACTACAACATAGGCACAGAGAATATTCGTAAGAGTTCCCACTGATTTCAACACTAAGTCTAATCTTGAAAGGTACTAGAAATACAACAACAAATATCCCGATGATAATGGAGAGCAGAGGGGCAGGGATGTTGCCAGATAGTGAGGCCTCTTATAGAACTTGGAGAAGGTAGACTGGACACTTGAAGGATCAGATATTATTGTCACCATCTCCTCCAGATATTTTCCCACCAGCATCATCTACGGTGTTTTCAGGACTGAGCTTCAGTCAGCTAGCTTTCATACAAGCACCAATTTTGGTCAGATATGGTAAAAGCCACATTGTCTGGGTCAACTGAAATGGATATATAGAGCTGAATAACATCTATAAATGACATTGCATCTCTATCTACTCAGCAGTGTCACATGCCACAAATAACTAAGAGGAGGAGTGATAGAACGGAACCTTGCAGCACTTCACATGACAGCTCCACAGGGCAATCCTTTACTACTACTTCTGGGTTTTTTTCTGAAAGAAAATAATGAAGCCACTAATCCAAAATGACGTCTATCCCTGCCACATTCTTCAGATGTGTCAACACCGACACATGATCAATAGTATCAGAGGCAGCCGGCAGCATAAATCTAAAAGAATCAATATGGACATGTGATGTTTCAAGATCAACAAAAGGAGACTACTGACCATGAGATCAGATCAGTCTTTGTGCCCATACCCAAGCCTGAATCCAACTGACAGAGGTCAAGGTTCTCTGAGCATGGTGCCAGAGCTGTCTCAACAAGCTTCTTAATAATTTAACCTTTAAAGAAACAATGATTAGAGATAGGATGATAATCATTGAGATTGTGAGTGTCAAAAGATGGTTATTTAAGCATGAGCCTAATAATCACTTGTTTGGGAGAGGTGAGGAAGGCACGCACAATCTCTACCAAACAGATACATGTGCTACCGCAAGTGTTTATCAATAAAAAGAAGTATGGATCCAGTATACTGATCACAGCCAGAAGGTCCGGAGCTCCTCTATAACCTCACTGAGAAGCATTTCTCCCCACCTTTCCATAACATCTGCTGTCACAGAGGTTGTCAATCGAAACTGAATCAGAGTGACCTAATCCATGAAACAGATTAAAACCTGATGCTGTACTGAAGCAGAGACAATTCAGTTTCTGTTTCTTCAGCTTTTAGCAGATAATATATAATGGAGAGAGAGAATCTTTTCCTTGTCTTCATTAAATCCACAGGCTAAGATAAAGAACAATCATTCAGATTCAGAATGCAGTTTCTACCATCGGTTCTCTAGCCTCCTTCCTTCTTGAATCCTCTGTTAATCATCCATATACTACATGAGGTTATTCTATAAGGATCGAACAACGGGAGAAGGTGTTTCATCATACTGATATAGTCAATGGCAGCAGAAAATCATAACTTTAAGTTAACCTTTGACTGAGAGGTCCACTGGCTGAACCCTATTTCTTAACAGGGGTCTGAAACCCAAATGCTCCATCATTCTCCAAGAGCAGACTAATAAAACAGATCCTCCACCCTAATTGGAGAAAACCTAAGAAAGATAAATTGCAGAGGTGAACCCACTGGACAATAACTGGGTCAATGCCAGTGCTGAAATTACACAGGGCAATAAAGCTTGATGACCCTAACCTCAGAACAGATTAGGCTCAGTCAGGAAACATGAATTGCAACCAGGCACTGTGCACAACAGGAGAATTTCCATTATAATCCAAACCCAGACATATACATTAAGTGGACCCACTACAAGGAATTCAGTTTTGGGGTAGGAGATATATATTACATATAGTCATCATTTTCATTAACTTTGCACACGGTGCTAAATTAGAGGGCATCTCTGTTTATCAATTTAACAACAGAAACATGTCTATATACCAGCACCATGGATAATTTGTAATGGAATGCACACACTAGAAAGTTTTAAGGGGATGCGTAAGAGATTATTTAAATGCCTTCAAAGGGTTCTCCTGCTCAAGAAGTATTTTGTAAGTCTATTTGACCGCAAACGAGAGTAGCTATAAGGTTACCACAATCAGTCCCAGAATCATGATGAGATTCCTCACACTCTTTTTCCTGGGTAGAAAATGATCTAGATGTGGGTTAATGGAATGATACTATTAATATTGTAAAGCAGCCTCATTTTTTAAAAAGGAACATTTTTAGCACACACTTCCACAAGTTTGATAAGCTGTGCAATAAAGATCAAAGAAGGAACTGGTGACTAATTTTGAATGTGAATAAATCCAAATGAGTGCTTAGTTGTGTACATTACTCCTCAACAAAATACACCATGTGGTTATTGCAATTAAAAAGGAACACTTATTTATAAATAGTCTTTAAGTGATACAGTGTTTTGCAACAAAATAAATGTTCTTGTAAACTAAATGTCAAGGATCAATAATGAGCAGATATCTAGCTTACAGCTAATAACACTCTGTTGTCTAGGCTCAGTCAGACTGAAAATGAAAATTTTTTACAAGGAAAAATTTAATTAACATTTTGCAGTCATTATGCTGCTCTGCTGTTAGCTGATTTTCTTGATCAAGCTGTTAGCTGCTTTAATATTTAAAAAGCTGAGCTGTCCTTTAACTACTTACACATGGCAAAGAACATTAATTATAAGACTTATGTTTTCAAATGTGGGCAGGTGTGCTTTGTTTTGTAAATATACAATACCTCTCATGTATGTATTTCTCTTAGATTTGAAGCAAGACCAAAAGGATACATAAAATCAGAGGAGAAAGAAAAAGGGGAGAAAATTCTACTATTGGGGGATTATAAGATGTAATTGAGGCCAAAAGCAGAAGTCATTAATTTCACGAGAGTGCCTTGGATGGTTTTAAAACCCACTTCAGATGCATTGGTTGGATATCATTTTCCGTTTCAGTAGGAGTAAGATCAAATCAAAGCGGCTTCATAGCAAATGAATCCTACAGTTATATTTCATGAAGAAGGGTCATTTTAATTTCAGGGTCTTTTATTACACAGCAAGGTAACTGATTGAACTGTGAAATAACATTTACAGCATAAATAAACTCTGATGTGCTCTCTTCAATGCATTTAGAAACCATTCAAGTATTTTTCTTTTCTGATACTTAAGAATTATTATGATTCCTCAATTATTTTTGTCTATGTAATATTTATCTGAAAGAGTGAGTTTATAAATTATATACCATTGCTAAATGTTTAGTACCACACACTACTTGACCAATCCAGTTATTAAAAGGGAGGTGACTGTTTAATGTTTAGACCTGACAGGGTGTTTGGAGCTCTTGCACAAGCATGAAGCTGTTTGTTACAAACCCATTACCCTATTTCCTACCTTTTGAAGTATTTTCTTAGTGCAGCAGATTTTTGTAGACAATTAAGAGCAATACATTGCAAAATAATAAACATTTCTATTATAGTAAAATTGCTCAAAATATAAAACTATGATTTCCAAAACTTCAGAAGATCTACTGTCCACAGAAAGACTAAAAAGGAACAATAGCTATTATAGCTATTTTAATATCTATAAACAATGAGGAGTCCAGAAGACTCCAAAGTAATAGACTTATGACCTAACTTTTTGAGGGCATACTCCCTAAATGGCAGAAGGTGCTATGAATGAATGAAATATTTCACTCTTCCTGTCAGCATTAAGTTAGGCCAAAAATGTGACGCTACGCAAAGCAGTGAGTGGGGCGGGGGGGGGGGGGGGGGGGAGGAAGGAGAGGAGAACAACCAAGAAAGCTATTAAGTATATATCTATTCATAGCAGCTATCAACAGTTTGGACTTGTGTATTTCCACATGCTGGTCAGTCAGATAATCCAAAGTCTACACTGCAGAATTTAAAAGAATGCGCTTTTAGCCTATCTGCCCTTCCATCATTTTCCTAAAGAAGCTACCAGCTAAACTGTTCAGTGCTTCAGTAGATAAGATTTGCTGCTCTATATTAGTGGTGAAACAGACAGCTTATTCCCAACTGTGAGACTGAGTTTGTGACCACTGAGACATTCTCCATCTCTAATCTAAAGCAAAGTCACAACTATTTCCTGTGCTACTTCTGAACTATTCCTCCAGGCCAGCAGCTCTTCTCTTTAAAACTATGAATCCTAGCAGTTTGAAGCACATTTTGTCAATTTCTGTTTGTAGCCTTCTTAACTTTTGTTTGTTTGTTTGAATATATGCATTATGAGCTGAGACTCAGAGACCAATCATTTTGACCAGCAGTAAGGCTGGTAGTTACAATAAGGGCTGTCATGCACTTTGTCATGTTGTTTCTTTAAATAAATAAATAAACAAACAAACAAAAAAACCCACTACTGCTCCTACCTAATATGGTCTCGCAGAAATCTATTAATCCTTATGCTGCACAAACAAAATGATTTATTTCCAGGAGGGATTGGGGCAAGAACATCAGTTTTACTTAGCAAGGCATTTTCAGATCTATTTTTGTTAATGATTAATAAATCACACCCAGGAGGCAACAGGATCAGATCTGGCAGATTTTCCCTCATGTAAATGTTTCAGTAAAATTCAGAGATCTGACCATTGCAAACTGCTAATTACTTGCTGTCCCTAAAGGGGACTTGAGTTGATGACCAGCAATCACATGACAGTAAGGGCTAGGGTACAGTACTAATTTAGGTCGGCTTAACTACATCGCTCAGGGTTGCAGAGGGCGACATATGCCATAAGATGTAGTTTCTGCTCCTGCACTCACTGAAGTCAATGGCAAAATCCCATTGCCTTCAGTGAGAGGAATACTGGGTGTATGGGTATTAAAGTATCTTTCAACTGAACCAAGACCTAGATTTTAACAATATTTTCTAGTTAGAAATGTGTGATTTACTTAAAAACAATAGGCAAGATCCTCAGCTGATGCAGCTCCACTGATGGAGTTCCATTGGTGGAGCTATGCTGATTTACACCAGATGAAGATTTGCCCTATGCGTAATACAGTTTTAAGTAGCCGTACAAAATGTTAACAATATTGGTATAACTTTAAATTATCACACAGTGCCACTCTAAACCAACATTCATTAAATGAAAATCTAAAGTGTGTGCCAATGATACTCTCATTCTGGCTGAATTGTGTATCACATCCTGTCTCTTTATATGAAATCTTCAGAAAGATGAGACTGCATAAGGATTTATTAGCAGCTAGGGCAGATATTTATAAACCCCCCAAGGGTAAGGAAATTGAATCATTGTTATCCTGGGGCTCATAAATTCTTGCCTGTAAATATATCAGTCATTTGTGGCCAACAGAAGAGTTTTGTTTGTAAATAAAAAAATAGTGTGAAAGGAAGATGTGATGATTTCAGAATAATTTCTGAATAATTTTGTTATTATACTGCAGTAAGATAGTAAGCCCAAACATTTGTAGTGTGTATCTTATTTCTTTGTTAGAAAGACTTGTTAAAGCTTCCCTGAATGGAACATACTGTATTGTGTTTATTTTACAGTTTTTAGCCAGCGATGTGGAATATAACCCACAGAAGTGTCTGGGCTGAGGTACTATGCTGGGTGTCACCAGTTCAACATCAATTCCAAAGTCACTTAGCAAGAAAGATTGTGACAGCTTTATTAATGTGCTACCAAAAATACCTAAAAGTTAAATGAAATGCAAATTTGGCATCTGTTAATTCAAACCTACCCCCATTGCAATTGTGTGTCACACAAGCTGGCTGATCTGCAGATTTTGAATCTGACTAAAGTTTTCCTTAGCTGTAGATTCATTCACACCTTCATTCTTGCTGCCAAACCACCACCAGATAAGAGACAGATTTAGGCTACCAAAGGAAGAGCATGTTGTGGAAATGAGATTTGATACTTGATGTAATGTCATGAATACCTATACCAAAGGAACAAGCTGTACCAGTTGAAAGGGTAGAATAGGTCACCATCTTTTGAAAAAGGAAAGTATCTGGACTGCAGCAGTCAGCTGGGAAAATGTTTTCTACTTAGATGAAATAATAATTCAAATTCAGTGAGTTAATCAGCTAACTGGAATTCTATTTTAAATTTTCTATGGTAGTAATTGGACCATTTTAAATGGTTAAACAATTTAAAGACAAAACAATGTTCTTTTCCTTCAACAATGAAGAACAATTGCAAACCTGGTACCTTCATTTTGAGCATCTCTGATTAAGTTCCGTGTTACTTTAGTTATCATTAATACTTGAGGGTCAGATCCTCTGTTTACTGTGACCATTTTGGAACACACCATGAATGAAATCTGGCCCTCAAACCTCAGATATTTATGAAAAATTGACAAACTTTCAAATCCTGATTTTCATTACCTGTACTAACTACCCGACAACTCTTTTTCTTTTTCTCTTTATATACCTGCAGTTATGCTCATACTCTTATTTGAAAACACTTACATTATATTTTAATGCCAGCCTAAAAGTCTTTTAATTCAATATTTTTAATTCTCAAGTCTCACATATTTCACTGCCTCATGTGGATTAACAATACCTTTGTGGTGGTTTAAGTGTTGATATTTTAAAATGGAACTTTTTCTCTGGTCCATTTCTAATTTATAAGTAAACTTCCTTGCTTCATCCACAAATCATTAGTAACTGAACTAAAATAAAAGTGAATATTACCAGTTATCTATCTGTAAGAATTCAGCCGTTATCTTAAAAAATCCTGCTCTTAGAAATCACTGAGTTCTTTCATTCTTTGTTATCTTGCCTTAAGGACTACCAATTAATGTTTGGATACTACCATGTGATCTGGTTTATTTTCCAGAATGCTGAAATTCATTCCATTGTGCTACAGTTACAGGAAGAGAAAGTAGTTTTGAATCATGACAAAGCTTTTTTCTATCTCTTGTTTGAGCCCAGTGGAATTCCAATGGTGACAATAGCAAGAGTAGTGAGCTACATTAAAGATGAAGTTGTTTAGAGTGTAGGAGCCATTCTCTACCATGGATTGTGAGTGAAGATAACAAAATACAGTAACTAATTGTTGTAGGTATAATCCTCAACTTCCTAAGTCCTAAGGCCCAAGTGTGTTACCCAAAGTCTATGGCAGATTCATAAGGAGCACGTAGTTGAGTCCAGTAAGACATCTGACACTCAATGTTTGCAGTGTGGTTGTAGCTGTGTTGGTCCCAGGAGATCAGTGAATCCCACTTTGTCTCTCTCACTCTCCTTAATGATAGTGTCTCCCCTGCTGCTTTATTTATAGAACAGAAGAAAAGATAAGGCACAGTGACTATGTTTCAGCACCCAGGTAAGGTGCTTTTTCTTTAATCATTAAACTCTAGTAAGGGAAGAAAAGGAAACAAACCCAAATCACAGATATTTGTGTTTTGTAGGTTTTCTACGATCACTCAGCAGATCCTTCTCAAGATACATTATATGCTTCCTGCTGGGTTAATTGACTGGTTAACTCGGACCACCTGCCAAGCAAACTTAATTTTTTAATACCTTCCTACTCCAGGATGAAATCTTCAGTAGATACACATTCCTTTGTGGGGGCCAGTTTGGGGTAGGGTGTCCTCAGCTCAGAATGGTTCTCCCCTGAACTTTTAAGCACTAGTACACACAGTTATTGAAAGCTACACCAAAAATAGAGAAGAATTAAGAGTGAATTAATGTAAGGGAACTCTTCTAGTATATAGAACTTCTAAAGCTTCAGTTTCAAGATTTAGTATTGCTCAAGGTAATAAACAATGGTATAACAATAGATTTGTGCAGGAGGGAAATTTAGATATATGAGTGATATAACTCATAGAAAGATGGATGCCTTTGGGTAATGGCAAAGGCCACAAAGTTCAAGATTGATTGATTACATTTAAGCTCCTGAATAAGAGTGGTCTGATAGTTCAGCAGTACTAATCACACACAGTTCCCAGGGAAGTCACCAGGAGGTGTGCTTACTTGGAACCTTTGACAAATGAGGCTTTAGTTAACCTAAGTTTAGGCACCCAACTTCAAACATTGCATATAGTGAACCAGAAATATACAGCTTCAAATAGAATGAACTGAAATTCCAGAAAGAGTAAAAGAAAAATAAAGGAAAGGATTGAGATTGCAATACATTAAAAGAGAGAGAATAAGGAAAATAGAGAAAAGGAGGCTTTACCACAGAAAATGTTGAACTAAAGATTTTACCTCACATTGCATGCTTATGAAAGAGCTTTTTTCCAGTTTGCAGAAGTGTTTCTCTGTCTTCAGTTTTATAGGACAGTTAATCAAGGATTGTCCCTTGTAAGATCATTCTTTATGCATTCTAATATGCAATCAAATGACCAAACCAAAGTAGTTTGCAGATATATAGTGTACTGTACTTGTGTTGGCCCTGCTGTCACTCCGATTTCAGACCTATTGACCTCTTATACCTATAACATAAGAGATACCGAAGTCAGGAACCTACCAAACAAACAAATGAAGGCCAAGGTTGAATTGACTTATCTGGGCAAATGGACCAAAGCAGCCAACTATGAATGCTGTAGATAATTAAGAAGATGGTCTTCTGAAATAGAAAAATAGATGCAACGTGTAAACACATTTCTGCATCTTCTCCACAAGTAAAAGGGCAAAAATTCATAATGTTGGACAAATGTCCTACTATAGTTCTCCTGTGACCTTAGCTATGGCCAGTTTCCAAGGTACTCAAGCACAAGACTAACTTCAAGTACGTGTGTAGTTCTATTGAAGTCAATGGACTCTTGGAGTCAACTACTCTTCCAGACCATCTTTTCAAAAAGGGGCATAAGGCTGGGATGTAGGAACTATAGAAGTATTGTGCTCTTGCTAGTCTTGGGAAAGTCTTCACATCTCTGTTAATGTCTCAAATCAATGATACAATTCATGGCAAAGGGAAGGCCCAAATAGTCAGTGTGGCTTTAGACCTGGCTGTTCCATTGTCAACCAGATCTTTACTTTGAGACAGATTTTTTAGAAGATGACTGAATTTAATAAGTCATGCAAAGCACTTTTTATAGACTTCTGTGCATCAAGCAATTTTGTGGGATCTGATGAGGTGACTTGGCATCCCTGAGAGGAGTGTCATTATAGAGTTCTACAATGAAACCTAAAGCTGTGTTCAATGTGGTGGCAGACACATAGCTTGGTTTCCTATCTCTGTGGGAGTTCAGCAAGGCTGCATTCTGCTACCATCATTGCTGAATATCAGCATTGATTGATAGATTGGTTGGTGGATAAGCTTGAGGAGGCAGCTGTGGGTGGCATTGAACTGATTACCATTCTGCTTCAAGAACTCAAACACCCAGCGACATTGTCTTATTGGTTCAGTTTGGTGATTGACTCCAGCTGATGGCCAATCTGATCAGACAAGAAGCAGAGAACAGTGGTTTTGTTATTAATCTGGATAAAAGTAAGTCCCTGGCCATTACCATCAAGCAGCCTCTAGACCCAGATTAAAAATAGCTCAGTATTAACCTTTCCTGACAGGACATCAAGCAGAAAGAACTGTTAATAACTTGTGCACTGTCATAGACAGTGCTGGAGGATGCTCAAAGGATATGGATGTTCATACAGCAACAGTTGCTGCCACCATGTTTCAAGCCTTTCAGCAATCTCTGTGTAGATGTCATGGCATCAAGCTTGCCATAAAAATGGTTTAGTTCCCTTCTAATAACTGTTGTTCTTTGAACTGTGTTCCATATGTCCCTTACACTGTACATATGAAAATGGGGGGGAGGGATAGCTTAGTGGTTTGAGCATTGGCCTGCTAAAGCCAGGGTTGTGAGTTCAATCCTTGAGGGGGCCAATTAGGGATTTGGGACCAAAAAAATGGAAGATTTAGTTGGGGATTGGTCCTGCTTTGAGCAAGGGGTTAGACTAGATGACCTCCTGAGGTCCCTTCCAACCCTGATATTCTATGCATTAGCACCAGAGAGTTTTCCCTAATGGTACCTGTAGGAACAGCCCTGACCACAATCAAGTTTCTTATGCCGTGTGCAAGAGTATAAAGGGCAGAGATGTCCCTTCCCTCCTCCGGTTACTTTGCAGTAGAAACTTACAGCAGACTCTGATGTGTTGGGAAGGACGATGGGCTGTGTAACAGATATATGCAACACATCTCAAAGAACAACAGTGTCAAGGAAGGTAAGTAACCATTTTTTCTTCAAGTGCTTGCATATGTCCATTAAATGGTAGGTGACTCCCAAGCTGTTACCCCAGTAGGTGGGGCTCAGCGTTTCATCAGAACACCTTGACTACATTTGCATCTTACCTTGAGGCAGCAGACATTGCATAAAGTCTGATGAAAGTATGGATCGAGGACCACATTACTGCTCTACAAATAGGGACATGTACCAGAAATGCAACCAATGATGAATGTCCGCTGGTTGAATGTGCCAGGAGTATATCAGGAGGCGTTAATCCCTTAGTAATATAAACTATTGCTATGCAGCCAGATATCCATTTGGAGAGTCATTGAGGTGTTATTATATGACCTCTCAGATATTCTGCATATGACAGGAAGAGGCCTAAAAGGGCTTCATCCTACCCAGGTAAAAATTCAATGTGTGACATCAAGGGCTGTGGTGTCTTCTCTATTCCATGAGCACATGGAGCTTCAGAAAGAAAACTGGTGGGTAAATTGACTTCCACGTGAACCAGAGACCACCTTGGAGAAGAATTTAGTGTGCAATCTAAGATGAACCTTATCCTTGTAGAAAACTCTATACTGTGGATCCATGACTAATGCATTTAGCTAACCTACTCTCATGGCCAAGGTGGTGGCCACTAAAAATACTACCTTTTGCCAATACGTGTATAAAAGAGCACAATGGCAAGGTTCTAAAGGAGGGTCCATAAGTCCAGAAAACACCAAATACCAGTTCCAGATGTCACATATTTGGTACAAACAACAAGCTGAATGGCAGTACTGTGAATTTGTAGCGGTCATGACCTACTATGAAACTCAGTAACTTCCTCTGGCCAGAGTGGATTACCATGTGGAAGCAGACATCCTGTAAATCAAGTGCAGCATACCAGTCTCCCAGATCTAGGGAAGGGATAATCATGGCCAGGGGAAACATCCTGAACTTTGTCTTCTTGATGTATCTGTTCAGATTCCAAAGGTCTAATATGGGTCTGAGACATCCTCTGGCTTTGGGAATTAGAAAGTATCAGGATTAGAATCCCCTACCCCAATGAAGAGGGGGCACTACTTCTTTAGCTCCCAAAGAACATAGAGTAGGCACTTCTTGTCTTAGCACAGACTCGAGAGAGGGGTCCCTGAAGATAGATGGTGGAATGGGATTCGAAGGGGTGACAGTGAGGAAGTGCAGGGTATATCTGAACTCTACCAAGCTTAGAATCCATTGGTTCAAGGTGATGGACTGCCAGATATGTAGGAAGTGGAACAATCTGTCCTGAAAAGGCAAGAAAGGGCCACATAGATCCAAGTCCAGTGGTGTGCAGTCATTGATATAGAAGTCAAATCTGCCATTTCGAGGCCTGGGAATGCCTCAGACCTGAGGAAGTGAAAAGCATCTGCCTCCTCCTCTTAGGTTGATCAGATTGATGGAAGGGGTAATATAGCTGTCTAGGCTGATATGGAGGACAATATTTTGTCCTTTTTGTCATCAGGATGTAGAGATCCAAGAAATGCAGAACTGCTCTCAAGTCCTTTTGGATGTGTAGAGCCCCATCAGTTTTGGAAAACAAAAAGCCACACCCTTCAAAGGGAAGGTTCTCAATCATTTGTTACACCTCCATAGGAATTCTCAAGGATAGCAACCAGGAGGAATAGCACATCATTACAGTTGTTTCCATGGCCCTGGCAACAGTCCGGTGCATCCAGGAAAGGCTGCAGTGCTGAATGAGCAATAAGGCAACCCTCTGCCATGAGCAATTGGAACTGCTCCACTGAAACTTTAGGCAACTTGGTGGCAAAATGTGATATGGCTTCCCAGTTGGAAAAATCATACTACAACAATAAGGTGTGATCGTTGGCTTGCTGTGGAATACATTTTTCTGCCAAAAAGATCAAGCTTTTTTGTCTTTATTTTTGAGGGTAGTACTGATGACTTCTCTCATTCACCATGGCCATGACTAATGAGCAAGGAATAGGCTGTAGACAGACCTGTTCAAACCTTGGGACAGACTCTGGTATCTCTGTTCCATTTTTTTGGTCACCAGAGGAATGGAGGAAGGATTCTGCCAGATCATTTTGGCTGTCTGTGTGATAAACTTGTTTATAGGCAGGCCACCTTCCCTGCCACAATGGGATGGAGAATGTCAGTGAACTTGTGAGTGTGAGTGTATTCTCCTCTACAAGTTCCATTTGAATGCATGGACAGGCTGCCATTCTTCTGAGTAACTCCTGGTATGCTTTAATGTCATCTGGTACCAGGGATGATGCCACCGGTATCAGGGCCTCATTCAGAGAGGAGGAAAAGACACTTGAAATGGAGGCAAAAGAGATGGTTCTCTGTGTTGGTCTTGCAATCCCCGAACAGGCTATGGTACCGGTCACTGTTCCAGAGCCAGCAATGTTAAGTCAAGGGTACAGGAATCAATTCAGTATTGACTGCCACTTAGAGCCTCCTGGGGGATCCCTCCTGGCGCATCTACTCATACAATACAATGTGATTTAGCTCTGAATGCTGGAGGCATTCCCAAGGCAACCAGTAGGGCCACTGAGGTCAGACAGTGGGGGACTGCTACAGTACCTGGCCCCAGCCTTTCCTAGCCCAAGTGTCCCATTCCCTGGATGGACCTTTCTCCAAGCCCCGGCGATTAGAACAATGATGAGAGTGAACTCTAGGCTTTTGGTTCCAGGAAATTTCAATTTCAAAGTCCAAAGATAACTCAGAGTTCCTGGCAAACCAGGGTTGTGTGGTCCTATGAAGGGTCTTCGGTTACCTTGATTGGGATCTATTCCTGGAGCACGGTACTGTAGGCAGTACAGACAGCATCTTAGCTGTCAGTAATACTTGGTACAGGGGATCTTGAGTTGGCCCCATGGAAGGTGATACAAGCCTGAGGCAGGTGGTGCCATGGACAAGCATTCCAGTGCCAACAATCTAGAAGGATGTGTCAGTGCCAAGCAAGAGTCTTCACCCTGAAGTAAAGGCAACAGTGGTACTGACAGGCATAATAAGCTTCTAGCCATGGCATTAATCTCTGGCATAGCTTGAACCAGGCTCCTGACCTGCAGCGATCAGGAAAGCCTATTCTGTTGCCATTGGAGAGGTAGCCAGTCTCGAGAGTCTGTGAGAGAGCATTGGAGTCAATGGCTCAGTCTTTCTGATTGAGACAGTACCAGGGCATGGCGGACCAAAGGGCATGCTCAACCTTCAGTACCCAAAAGACTCTCCATTGAAGATCCCCACACCAGGACCCAATTGCGGTCTACTGCTTGTGTTTCTGCGACTGGGACTCCAATTCCCTGGGCCTAAAAGAGGATAGTTTCAGAGACCTTCTGCAGTCTCTTTCAGGTGACACAGCCGGGGGACCACTTCAGGAAGGAGTCATCAAAAAGCTTCCCTTAAGGGGCCTCTGACACCAGTCTAGGGGCAGCCTCCATGAAGATATGTTGAAGGCACTCCTCCCTTATCTTCTTCATCTCAGGCCATGGTTACACTCAAAGCTTTGCAAACAGGGGCTAGGCTTTGTGAACAGGGGCTGCTAACAGGGAGTTTCGCAAGGGAGTTCTCCAGGTGAAGGAGGAGTAAATACAACACCCTTGGGGTAAGTGACTGTCTGTAGTGTGTGTTTGTTTGTGTTTGGGGGTCACTAACTGTGTGCTGAGCTTGTGTTTGTCCGTCTGTTTGTTTGTTTGTTTGTTTGAAGGATTGTGTGCTGTGAGCTTCAAAGGAAGGTTTGAAAGCTAGAAGCCTCTGTTAATTGGCTGAGCCTTAGTCAGTGGGCGGGGCTATCAAGCAGGCCAGAGCTTTATAAAGCAGTGTGCAAGGGACCAGGGGCTGCTAACAGGGAGTTTCGCAAGGGAGTTTGGAAGGGGAGCGGGAAGGGGGCAAGGGCCCCTTGCTGTTGTTTTTGCTTTAAAACCTATAAACTAAACTACAGTCAAAACTTCTTGCTTTAAACAACCCCTTCATTAACTAGAAGACAATGCAGGCAGAAGCCCAGCAGCAGAGTAGGGGCTATCCAGTTTATTGCGCTGAGTGCAGCATGTATGTTTACCTGTCCTGTGGGCGGGTGGCGTATGTGTGCAAGCGGTGCAAGGGCTCCTGGCCCTCAGAGACCGCGTACGGGCTTTAGAGGCCAGGGTGGCGGAACTGGAGGAGCTAAGGGAGGCAGAGAGGTATGTTGATGAGGCTTTCTGGGACACTGTAGAATTGTCCCACCTCCGGTCAGACAGCCCCTGTGCTGTTGAGGAGGATGAAAGGCCCAGGGAAGCAGAGCAGTCTACGGGAGCAGAGGGAAACCTTCCCATAGTTGGGACCCTCCTTCCAGATGGTGTTGGGGGTATCCTCTTGCACTGAGGTTACCTCTCCGGGGGAAGGAACTCCAGTTACTAGGAAAAGGCAGGTGTTAGTAATTGGAGATTCGATCATTAGAAACATAGATAGCTGGGTTTGTGATGACCGGGAGAACCGTATAGTGACAGGCAGAACAGGTCGTGCGGGGGGGGAGTGGCACTATATGTGAAAGAAAATGTAGAATCAAATGAAGTAAAAATCCTAAGTGAATCCACATGTTCCATAGAATCTCTATGGATAGTAATTTCATGCTCTAATAAGAATATAACATTAGGGATCTATTATTGACCACCTGACTAGGACAGTGATAGCGATGATGAAATGCTAAGGAAAATTAGAGAAGCTATCAAAATTAAGAACTCAATAATAGTGGGGGATTTCAATTATCCCCATATTGACTGGGAACATGTCACCTCAGGACGAAATGCAGAGACAAAATTTCTTGATACTTTAAATGACTGCTTCTTGGAGCAGCTGGTACGGGAACCCACAAAGGGAGAGGCAACTCTAGATTTAGTCCTGAGTGGAGCGCAGGAGCTGGTCCAAGGGGTAATAATAACAGGACCGCTTGGAAATAGTGACCATAATATAATAACATTTAACATCCCTGTCATGGGAAGAACATCTCAACAGCCCAACACTGTGGCATTTAATTTCAAAAGGGGGAACTATGCAAAAATGAGGGGGTTAGTTAAACAGAAATTAAAATGTACAGTGACTAAAGTGAAATCCCTGCAAGCTGCATGGGTGCTTTTTAAAGACACCATAATAGAGGCCCAACTTAAGTGTATACCCCAAATTAAGAAACACAGTAACAAAAAACTAAAAAAGAGCCACCGTGGCTTAACAACCATGTAAAAGAAGCAGTAAGAGATAAAAAGACTTCCTTTAAAAAGTGGAAGTCAAATCCTAGCAAGGTAAATAGAAAGGAGCATAAACACTGCCAAATTAAGTGTAAAAATGTAATAAGAAAAGCCAAAGAGGAGTTTGAAGAATGGCTAGCCAAAAACTCCAAAGGTAATAACAAAATGTTTTTTAAGTACATGAGAAGCAGGAAGCCTGCTAAACAACCAGTGGAGCCCCCTCAATGATAGAGATAGAAAAGGAGCGCTTAAAGACGATAAAGTCATTGCGGAGAGACTAAACGAATTCTTTACCTCAGTCTTCACGGCTGAGGATGTTAGGGAGATTCCCAAACCTGAGCCGGCTTTTGTAGATGACAAATCTGAGGAACTGTCACAGATTGAAGTGTCACAAGAGGAGGTTTTGGAATTAATTGATAAACTTAACATTAACAAGTCACCAGGACCAGATGGCATTCACCCAAGAGTTCTGAAAGAACTCAAATGTGAAATTGCGGAACTATTAACTAGGGTTTGTAACCTGTCCTTTAAATCGGCTTCTGTACCCAATGACTGGAAGATAGCTAATTTAACGCCAATATTTAAAAAGGGCTCTAGAGGTGATCCCGGCAATTATAGACCGGTAAGTCTAACGTCGGTACCGGGCAAATTAGTTGAAACAATAGTAAAGAATAAAATTGTCAGACACATAGAAGAACATAAATTGTTGGGCAAAAGTCAACATGGTTTCTGTAAAGGGAAATCGTGTCTTACTAATCTATTAGAGTTCTTTGAAGGGGTCAACAAGGGGGATCCAGTGGACATAGTGTACTTAGATTTCCAGAAAGCCTTTGACAAGGTCCCTCACCAAAGGCACTTATGTAAATTAAGTTGTCATGGGATAAAAGGGAAGATCCTTTCATGGATTGAGAACTGGTTAAAAGACAGGGAACAAAGGGTAGGAATTAATGGTAAATTCTCAGAATGGAGAGGGGTAACTAGTGGTGTTCCCCAAGGGTCAGTCCTAGGACCAATCCTATACAACTTATTCATAAATGATCTGGAGAAAGGGGTAAAACTCACTAGATGTAAAAATTCTCACTGTAAAAGTCCCCATGGCACCTAAGTTTCTGCCCCTGGGCATTTACACTGCTGCCTCAAGCAAGCATCTGAATGCCTAACTCCCACATAGGCCTCATATGATCCTCAGATCAGGTAGAGGTAGGCATTGCCCTGCATATCTTACCTAGGGGTCCCAATCCCGTAGGCATATTCAGAGCCTGCCTAATTCCACAAAAAAATAGGAGGGAGTCTCCCTTTAGGCCAGCAATTAAGGCACTAAACTAGGATGCAGGAGATTGGTTCAATTCCTCCTCCCCCATGATTTGGAGAAGACATTTGAACAGGGTGTTTTCTAACCTCTCAGGTCAATGCCCTAGCCACTGGACAATAGGATATTCTGATGTTGGTCTCTCTTAATCTCTCCTGTTGAAGCTGTTCCACTTTTCATAAATAATAAATATGCATTGGGCCACTGAGTAAGAATGACTCTATAGGCCAGTTGTTGGGGCACCCACCTGTGAGGTGGGAAACCCCTGTTCAAAACCCTTGTTCTCCTCTCAGCTTTGGGAACACTGATCGAATGCACCCCTGTAGCCATAACCTATAGTAATAATCTTTGTATAAAATATGCCTTGTGAGGTATCATTTGAAAAAAATAATAACTCACTGGTCAATAATATACCAAAATGTGTGTAGCAACATTATATGTAAAGTTTGAACATAAGTGGAAATCATGACTGAAGTGTGTTTACCAAACTAGTCCGGGGAGTGGGTAAACCTGTTTCTCAAAGACAACAGACAAGCAGACACCACTAGCAGGTGTCATCAAAGCTGATGGGCCATCACCTATCAAGTGGGCATTCTTTGGCAAGAAAGGGGGGGAGGGGGCAGGAACAAAGATTTGCATCTTAAACAACAGCATGGAAACTCTTTCACCACCAGACTCTTTGTCTCCATACTCACAGCTGGAAGGAACTTTATCTAGCAGTAACCCTCAGGAGAATGCATTTCAAAGGGTAACTGAACTATGAAAGTGAAGGACAAAAGCACTCCAGGTATTCTCCTTATCAGTCTCTCTCCCTTTCACCCAAAAAGACAAAAGAAACAGCCTTTGGACTTGGGGAACAGATCCTGGCCTGAGAATTTGGTCAGCAATGTTACTGGGAACCTTTGGTAAGGGACTTCACCTTGAACTAAGTCTAGTTTATTAAGTTTTACCTTTATTTCTCTTGTAACCATTTCTGACTTTAATGCTGTGATGGAGTGCACTCACCTCTCATGAGCACCCAATTGGCTGGGTGAAATAATTCACTCTTTCCTTTCTCTGCTCCTGGTGCCCCGCGTTGGCTGTTGCCCTAGTCAGGTGAGTCTTTAGTGGCTCAGCCCTTCCAGGGTAACAAAGGTCCAACAAGGCCTATCACTGTGTCCTTGTTATTATCTGAAGTCCCCTCTCTGGTCTCAGTTCTCACCCCCTTCTGGGCCAGCTTTTAAGTCTGTCTCTGCACTGTTTTAAAGCACTGCTCCCACAGCTTTGTCTCTGGAGACTCTTTGTCCTCAGCGGTTCTCTGGTGTCCCTTTAGGTCCTCTCCTTCACTTGGGGTTCTAAGCAAGCCTTATCCCCTCCTTAAGGCTCAGGCCACTTCCCCAGTGATGGGACCCCAGCCTGCCCACTACTCCGGGTCCCAACACAGGGGCCCTATAAGCAGCAACTACACTGCTTCCCTTTAATAGTTGCTGCTGCCTTCCCCAGGCTGCTTCCCACTTGGTCCCATCACCTTCTTGGGTTCCCTGTCTTTTCGCTGCTTGAGCAAGGTGTCTCCCAGGCCTCCTTGCCTGGAGAGTTTCTCTATCATCCAGTCCTTCTTCCCCCTTCTGGTCCCAGCCAGCAACTGACCTGCTTAGGCCCTGTAGCGCCCTTTAACTGAGCCTGCTGCATTCGGATTGGCTACTTCCCTGCAGCCTTTCTAAGCAGGCCTAGAGGACCCACCTTCACTGCTCCTTTCCAGGGTATGGTAGGACATTGAGGTCTCCAGCTGGAGGCCTCAAAGGGCCTGGTACACCCCATCACAAATGCCTTATAATTGTATTCACTTAAAACCTGTAGTTAAATAAACTTGTTTTATCCTTTAATCAAAACTAATTCAGTGTTGTGAACTGTGTGAGTAAATCCATTTAGGGTAGCACACTGTCATATATTGATCCCCTTAGACGGGCGAAGGACCTACTATGTCTGAACTGTCCAATGCAGGGCAGTGCAGAACACACAATTTTGAGGGGGAAATTGTGACTGGGAGTGGGCTGGGGTCATCCAGCATGTAGTAACCAAGGCTGCTGAAAGCCAGAGTGTGGCTGGTGTTTACTCACTTATTGATGGAGTCTTGAAACCTTAAAAGTTAAACAAATTAACTTTACATTTAGCATCTTTTTTAAAAAAAAATTAGTTAAGGTCTTTACAGCTTCTGAGGGAAAGTGACCCAGAAAAGGCATCTCATTTTTAAAGTGAAATTAGATGGATCTATAGTATCAGGAACAATCAGTGAAGTGCTAATTTGCAGTAATAGGCAAAAGCTAAAATGGCACACCTGGGAAAGAAGCAGCTCTGTGGACTAAAATCTTTCAAGTGCTTTACACTCAGCACAGCCATCTTTATTCCAGCCAAGCACATACTAAGCCAAGCTCTCTCACTCTGTTAATGTTTCAACATGTAATAAAGTTAACGTTCCTCCACATATTGATTTTTCACTTCATAAAAACATAAGCTCTCTGGAAGAGAGATTCTTCTCATTATGTTTTATTATTTTATTTATTTATTTTATTGGTTTTAGCCTACTTCAATTGGCAGCCGATGTTCTCCAGTCCAAATGCTGTCTCCTGGTTGCACTGGTAGAATGATAGCTCCCTCTGTCCAATTAAAGTAACACATTGCAAGTGTCAAGTTATTGGTATATGTAAAATCCCTGGGAAATATTTTGTTCTCAGTGACATGCAGTCAGTAGCAATGCACATGTCTATGCAATAGCTTAATTAGTCTACATGAAAGCACTTTTAAATGAGGGATTCTCCACTTTCTGGGCTTGATTATGCTCTCACACCAGGTTTACTTTGAAACACTATTCATTGAAATAGAATTGATACTAATTTACACTATATGAGAGGTAAATCACATCACCTTTCTGTCCATTGCCAACTACTATAATTAATATATATATATTTGAGAATTTTTGAATGACAAATGTTGCAAAAAGGTCACAAAACAGAGTATTTTGACCTGCACATCTGTAAATGCCTGCATGTAGTACGTAGGATATCAAACATCTACACCGATGATATTCAAGTAAAACATGCTGCGTTGAGACGAATGACATGGCATCAAGCTGAGAAGAGTTTCTACAACTACAATCTCAGTCTTAGAAGAGATGCATTACGGGGATGGTACTTCTGGGAACAACATAAAATATGTTGGCCTCAACCACTGTTTCTAAGGCCTGGTCCACACTAACCCCCCACTTCGAACTAAGGCTTGGTCTACACTTACCCCCCAAGTCGAAGTAAGGTACGCAAATTCAGCTACGTGAATAACGTAGCTGAATTCGACATACCTTACTTCGAACTTACCGCGGTTCAGACGCGGTCCACACGCGGCAAGCAGGCTCCCCATCGACTCCGCGGTACTCCTCTCGTCTAGCTGGAGTACCGCAGTCGACGGCGAGCACTTCCTGGTTCGACTTATCGCGTCCAGACCAGACGCGATAAATCGAACCCGGAACTTCGATTGCCAGCCGTCGAACTACCCGGTAAGTGTAGCCATAGCCTAAGGTACTCAAATTCAGCTACGTTATTAACGTAGCTGAATTCGAAGTACCTTAGTTCGAACTTACCGCGGGTCCAGACGCGGCAGGCAGGCTCCCCCGTCGATGCCGCGTACTCCTCGCGCCGAGCTGGAGTACCAGCATCGACGGCGAGCACTTCCGGGATCGATCCGGGATCGATTTATCATGTCTAGACAAGACGCAATAAATTGATCCCAGAAGATCGATTGCTTACGGCCGGACCAGGAAGTAAGTGTAGACCTGCCCTAAGAGATATGGGAAACAATTTATTGATCCCATTCCAGGGCCTTCAAACATAGCCAAATTCAGAGGAACTGAATGTCGTTTAACAGGTCTGATCTTTCTCAAGTTTATATTCACTGCACAAAGTATAGAGAGGATTTTATTAATACATTAGTTTAGTTCATCAGTGATATTCTGTATCACTTGGTCCTGAACTTCATTGCCTCTTCAAGCCTCCTTTAAATTTCTCAGCTACGTACCGTGTAGTGACAGGTAAATCTCAGTGGATTTCATTTGGCTGAGCATCATGCTTTTTGAGTCAGATACAAATGACTCTATGTCTAATCAATATCTATAATCTAGTAATCTATATCTAATCCTGTAAAGTGACTCTAAGGATACCTTTGTGCATCACTTTTCCTACATACTTTCAAATTCCACTCTCAATGACCAAACACAACGAAGTACTTCCCATCTAGAGAAAAGATAAAATAATAACAAGCCTGATGAACTCTTCACTAAATGTAATAAAATACAATTTTGAAAGAAAAGAAAAGAAAAGAAAAGAAAAGAAAAGAAAAGAAAAGAAA
>NW_020664419.1:45409579-45503136 GCF_002925995.2 Terrapene triunguis | reverse complement strand
AAAGAAAAGAAAAGAAAAGAAAAGAAAAGAAAAGAAAAGAAAAGAAAAGAAATTCAATGTATGAGCATCACAGGCCATGCCTGTTGTGCTACAGATTATAAAGGAAAGGTCCAGTTAAGTAGCTTCCCTTCATTAGAACAAGAATAGTATCTTACACACACACGGACAATCTGTCTTATTGCAACATCTTAGAAATTCAGCCTTGGTGTAAGCAGGCACAATTTCATTGACTTCAAGACAGTTGTGCCCTTTTACACTTGGGATCAAATGGCCCCTCTATGTTCAGAGTTCTGTATAGAATTACATTTCTCTTTGGTGATACAACTGAGGATTTCTAACCTAATAAATACATCATAGGATGTGCCTACACTAGCCATTTTTTTCTGAAAAACCTCCCACCGTTGCTGACACGCTAACAGCTCCATCAGTGAAAAAAACAACAGGCGCACCAGTGCAGCCAGGGCACCAGGCACCTGGTGGTATTTTAGCAGAAAGTGACCTAAACCTGCTGAAAAAAGATGTGTACAATATGGTAGAAAAAAGGCCAGTAGCTGTCCACGCCTTGTCTACAGCACTTCCACCATTCTACCACTGATGGAGGTCTATCCAAGGGTTAAAATAGGTTGAAAAAGGAGGAGGAGCTCTCACTGCACCAACCAGGGAGAAGAGCTTCTCTTATACTGTTAGCAGCTACACACAATGAGAAGGGGGAGCTTTTCCTCTGGGTCCAGGAAGGGAATGGAAGCTGTGCTTCTCACCCGTTCCGTTCTACGTGCCAGTGTTATCAACCATGAGAAAATTTTCAGAAAAGAACTTAGTGTAGACAAGGCTTTCATGTTTTATTGTCATGGTAATGCAGCATAGCGTTTTGCAGTTCAATTACTCATCAGCATTTGAAGTAATATCCTTCATTCTGCAGTCAGTGTGAAATCAGTTTGTCAGACGATTTTACTCCTCAGTCTTTTGTCTCCTTGCTTTGTCTCTGAAATCTGGAGGGTTCATATTTGTTGAAACTGTTTATTTTGGTAGGCCCCAAATTATTACAACAGGCATGAACAAGACTACCATAATTTCTTTCCCTGGAAAAGCAGAACTGACTGTGGCTTAACACTGTCATCTGTAGAATTTACATAAACACATTAATTAGCTTTCCTTTGTTTCTCTCCAAAGCCATATTAAAATAACACACTGCTGTCTCAATGAGAAATTAAAGCCATGTCCTTTCTAATTCATGGTGTCACCCCAGTCAAAGGCAATTTCCAGTCATCTTGGTTTCAAAAGAAAGACAACTAATGAAAACATTACTATAAATTTTACACATACAAGTTTTACAGACATTCTGCAAAAACATTAATATCCATTTGAGAGTTTTTTCTCATACTACCATGTAAAGATATGTCGGCCAGCATCAGCTAATTCAAATTTCAGTTCTAATAGAACGGGCTGCTAGTATGAAAGAGAAAGCTAAAAGCTTTGGCCATTTTTTTTCCCCACTAGGACATTAGATTCTTCCATTCATTTGATACATAAACTTAATTGACATGGACCATGATTTAAAGATGAGACTAATCTACTATTTTTGGATTGTCCAGCTATACCGAAAGGAGGACAGGAAACATTTGACATGGGTTTAATCAGGCCGCAACTTTATTTTTAGATGTTTGGGACTAACTGGCAGATAAAAGTGTACAGTGCAGGTAACCCCCTGTTTATTCCATAATTACCCAGGGGGCTTCCACCAGCTCCCCTTCTTTTTCCATCCATGTCCCCGCAGACAACCCATTGCTGGGACCTTACCATCCACCCTGCCCCCTTGTAGGAGGATTAAGGTGACCTATAAGAAAGAGGGGTTGGCTCCCTACCACACCAATCACAGGAGCCCTCCCTTCCCCATTCCCTTCCTTTAATGAACACCTCCTTTTTTAAGTCCATTTCCAAACCATTTCTCCGGTCACTGTATACCTTCCCTATGGAGTCCCTGCACTGGACATCCGCCACATGCTTATATAATGAGTTGTGACATTATGTCTACCGTCCTTCCTGCCATGCATGAACAAAGCCCTTCCTGAATCTACTATGAGGAAGGTGAAAAAACCCCGACTTCACCTCAGCCAATCTGGTGGTAAGGGAAAAATTCCTTCCCCACCCCCATAAAAGCGGGTGGCTAGTGCAATGCCCACAGCAGGTCTTGACCAAACCTGGTATTTTACCACCTAAAGGGGAGGGAGGGTGGGTCCTGCCTCAGCCTACTCCATGTAAAAGGGGGGCTTCAGACACAGGGCTGCTCCTTTTAAACCCTTCATTCCCAAGAGATGAGTCAGCGACCATGCTGACCCATTCTTTTTGCAGCAGTTTTCCTCTTCCCCAGCCATAACACATTGTTCCCTTCATTCGGCCAGGCAGACAAATTCCACATGCCCTTCCCCTCAAAGGTGTGGTCATTCTTCTGAATACCAGATAATGACCACTGATATTGGCTGAACAGTTAATATAAACACAAACCTTCATCATGGAAGGAGATGGGGTAGCAAGAGGTAACTGGTCA
This sequence comes from Terrapene triunguis, assembly GCF_002925995.2. NCBI lineage: Eukaryota > Metazoa > Chordata > Testudines > Emydidae > Terrapene > Terrapene triunguis. The sequence continues at coordinate 45,500,591 of NW_020664419.1, read as the reverse complement.
GTCTGAGGAGAAGGGGATCACTGGTTCTGTTATTCTCATCATTCATAATTTACAAAGCACTCAAAAGTATGCTAGCTGCCCTACAGATCAAAGGCAAAGGAATGGTCCTTGACCTGAAGAGTTTACACGGTGACTTTAGAGCTGTCATCATGAATGAGACAAACAGGAAAGAGGAGACTTATATGAGGACGGACAAGGATCACAGTAATAAGATCACGTGATTTCTAATTATGATGTGCATGTGCATGCCCTAGAGAAGAAGTGGAGTGAGAAAAAGTTCTGGGCAGTGAGAGGGCTGCTTCTCTGGAGCTGGGGACAGGATTAACAAATTGCGCTAGTGAGGAGGGGTACGCAGCAGCAAGTGGGAGCAGCAGACTAATCATAGCTTGTCTAAAATGTGCTATGATAAACATATGTGATGCCAGTCATCTTACCTATTCAAGACTTGGGTTGTTGGTATTTGATAAATATAGACTAACTCGGTTCTCATATGACTCTCAACAGCAGAATGTCTGAGAACCCATAATCATTAAAGCATGTATCCTCACAACGCTGTGAATTAGCGGTATCTCAATTTTACAGATGGGGAACTGAGGTGCAGGGTACATTTCCCAAGGTCACACAGGAAGCCTGTGAATGAACCAGTGACTGAAGCCAAATCTCTTGAGTCCCAATTAAGTGCCCTATCTGCTAGCCAATCCTTCCTATTTTGAATGTGATTGATCCCTTCCCTAATGTAATTTAATCATAGTGACCATAATACTTCCTGTGAGAATTAAGTACTCCTGAAGGAATTCTGCATCAAAAAAATAAACATTCTGCACACAAAATTTTAAAATTCTGCAAGTTTTATTTGTCAATAAATAAATGTGGAGGCTCCAACATGGCAGTGGGGAACACAGGCCACTGGCTGCACAGAGGTGGAAGATCACCCTGCAGCCCCTACCCACAGGACATGGACTCAGCGGTGAGGCTGCACCTGACCCTGACATGGTGCAAGGGCTTGGCCTGCCACAGAAACATCCCATGGCTCTGCTCCTCTGTGCTAGGTGTGGGCAGGCAGGCTCAACAAGGCAAAATCCAAGTTTGTAGGGGGTCAGTGTAGGGGGATGCAGGTGTGGGGTGAGAGGGTTCCCCGTGGGACAATCTGGGTGCAGGTAGCTCAGTGGAGGGTCCAAGTGTGGGGGGGATCTGGATGCACACAGGCTTGTTGTGGGGGTTCCCAGTGCAGGGGCAATGGGACTCTGCAGGGGGTTCCAGATGAAGGGGGCTGGGGCTCAGTAGGGGGGGTCTGGGTGTGGGGGACTCAGAGGGGGGGTCTGGGTGCTGGGGGAGTGGGGCTTGATGTGGTGGGGTCTGGGTGCAGCTAGTTGGGTCTCAGTGGGGTAGTGGGATGGAGATCGGGGGGGGGGGATCATCAGGGTGGTCCAGATGCAGGAGGGTGGGGCTCATCAGGGTGGGGATTTGTGTGCAGGGGGCTCAGTGGGGTGAGGTCTGGGTGCAGGGGTGGGGGTCCAGAAGCAGGGCTCTGGGTACAGAGGGGCTCTTGATGCAGGGGTTGAGGTTCAGCGGGGTGGATTTTGGATGTGGAGGGCTGTGTGTGTGTGGGGGGGGGTTCTGGGTCTATGGGGTGAGGCTTGGAGGGGGGTTCTGGGACGTCCAGATGCACAGGGTTGGATGGACATGGGAGCAGCTTCCCTACAGTGACCCCTTCCCCTGCAGCTGAGGAGCAATGGGGGCAGGAAGCAGGGGAGGATGCTGAACTTCCTGCAGCCGGGGGAAGTTTCTGGGGGTGGGTCTGACCCAGCCCCAGCCGCTCCTTGCAGGGGAAGAGAAAGTCCCATCCTTCCCTGCCTCCAGCCCAGCCAGGACTAGCAGGTGATCCCAGCACAGGGTAGGAGCCACCCGCTGGGTCATCCCCAACCCTGCGATTATTTACCTCTCTGCCTGCTGCTCTGGGTGCCCAAAATGATGTACCTGCACTGCTAGGGAAAGGTGTGTGACTACTCTTTCAGCTTCCCTTTGCTTCCCTGTCAGAAAGTCATTTTTCTGAGTAGAAGCAAAGAACTCTGTGGAGGACGTGAATTCTGCGGACACACAGTGGCGCAGAATTTGCCCAGGAGTAAACTAAGGCAGAAGAACAGAAAGAGCTCAAAGACAATATACTTTGTCCACGGTTCCAGTTAGAGAATTTATGGAACAAACCATTTAGTTTGGTGAGCCTTTCAGACCTCACCTGCTCCCCTACCCAGCCTATGGAAAAGAAAACATTTTAAAGAGACACAAACATCAGGATACTCACAAGACAAAGACAATATTAAAATGAGTTATAACTAATAAATACTAATTACTTTGCAATTCTTTAATGCAATACATTTCTTGCCTTTCATCCAGCCATGTAAAACACTTTACAATCAATAATGAAGGGGCCAGATCCTGAAAGCACTTACTAAGGCATTTACCTAAGCACTAAGTAATATGAACTCAGCCCATAATGAGTGTTTGTAAGATTGGGTCTTAAATCTCTGTCCATAGAGAGTCATGGTTGCACTTTAAATCTTCAAAATGCATATTCCAAGGGCATTTTGCTGTACATAAAATTCTAGTCAACATTATCTCTCATCTTTACTATGGAACTGTGAATTAGTCCTCTCTTTCGGAATGTATCCTACACCTCTCTCTCTAATCTCCAGAGACACAATATTGGCAGGCTTTGATGTTTAATTAAACAATCACCTCGGAGGGTTGGAATATTAATCATAAACTAGTGCTAAGTAACTTTACTGTATAGCCCAAAATACATATTAAGTACAAAAAGGCAGTGTTAATGCAATGTTAAGTTCAGACATTTAAATGCAGAAAAGCCAGGGAATGAAAAAAATAAGATTCTCATGGTCACAATAGCGGAGCCACACACACACTTCTGGGCTAGACTAACCAGTTACAGATTTAATCACAAAGGAGAATTTTCAGAAAATTATGAGCATTGGAAAACTAAGGATTATAATGGAAGCATGAACACTAATCTCTCCACTGGCCAAAGCCATAGTTACCAGTTTAAGCTTTATTTTCTATTCCTGTACCTTATTGTAGTTGAGATTTCAACACCATATACTTTTTAAATAGCTTACTTCAGTACACACAGTCTCACTATAAAGCAGGGGTAGGCAACCTATGGAGTTTTTGTATATGCAACTTATGGTACCTACATGTAGGCTAAACACGTAATTGTGGTGAAGGATTATTCTTGCCAAAATCTAAATTCTGTACAAGTGGCCAACATCGCCTCATTATTTAAGCTATTGGAAAAGGTGCCAACATCTCTTTCACCAATGAAAAAACAAAGTCTATTACATGCCACACTTGCTGATTTATTTTTTGTATACAGAGAAGTAATAAACTTCAACCAGGCCAACAAATCAAAGGCTGTTTAAGATAAATATGCACTTCTTTACAAGATGAATATAACCCAAACCTATTACTGACAATTCAAACAGACTAAACAAATTGTTTGGTTATCTGTCTCGTGTATATAGGTGCTGCAAGTTACAGAGCACGCTAAATTTTTCAAGCTTCTGTATATATACTGTATAAAATGTGATCTTTGCAAACAGCTGTAAGTATATATAGGTTTGAAAAAATGACCCCTATATATACAGTGAAACAGATAAGCATGAGAGATTACCATGACTTCATGCAGCAAAAAGATCAGACTAAAAGACTATATGTAGTATGTGGTATAATATATATAAAAATATAACTTCCCATCTCAATTAATTTCTTGATACCTGTGATGTCATAAACCTTGTTTATGTAGTTCTTTAGCTGTCTCTAGAAAGAGTAGATCAGTCCTGTATTTCTAATTATAAAAACAAGCAAATATTTCTTTGTTTGGAAGAAAAAAAAATTACTCTGCCCACCCATGGCTGGAGCCACCATCTGATCAGTCCTTCCTCATCAGAGCAGAAAAGTAAGGTGGAAGCCTTACTTCTCCATGCTCTTCCATACAACCAAGTATGGGCTAGGGACAATCAAGCCTTAATACATCAATCTATATTTCTATGACTCCCCCCACCTAATGAATCCTCCAGCAAAACTGGGAAAGACAAGGCTTGACATTCCTGATCAGCCATAAAGCCATAAGCTAGAAAATAAATGTTTTCCCCCAGAAATAGTTCAGACCTTTTTTGTGCCAAAGAAAAGCACAAATCAAGGCAAACCCCCTTTTTGTTTTCTTGTATAGGTCATCTTTAATATTATTATCCTTTGGTTTGAGTGGTTAGTCAATATTCAGGACCTTGCTGAGTTGTTTCCATTTGGAGGAGAAATTGCTGATAGTCAGGTATTTCTTTAGTGCAATCCTGTTTATTTGCAAAGAATGTACACAAAATCCTGTTTCCTTGAACAGAGTAGGAACAAACAGAAGGAGGCAGCCTTTCTTATTCAGAAATCCAAGCCTGCTTTCCAGTCAGTACTTTGCCCATAAGGAGCTCTCTCTCTCTGCTTCCTCTGAGGGCCACATTCACATGGCTTCTCTGAGTTCTGATCTTGTCTGATTCTGACACGCCCAGCTACACTGGCAATGGGCTTTAGTGAAGATGCTCCTATGCTTCTCCCATTGGCATAGTTAATCCACCTTTCTGAGAGGCAGTTATGTCAGTATAACTACGCTGCTCAGGGATGTAGTGTAGACCTGGCCTTATTATCTGTCAGTTAGTTCTTGCTCCCACCTTACCATGTGGTACAGTGCCTTGGGCAATGGCTTCTGTAGTTTCAACTATCTCTAATCAAAAGGGCTTTACATTGCTCTGTCATTTAGCCTGAAGGATAGGTGGCTAGCACACCTATTAGCTTAAGCAAGGTGAAGATGGTTGTCCATAGTAAAGACATGTTTGCTGGCAGCCATCAACACCCTCCACATGACACTATTGTTGCTTACCTGATTTATCAATACCACCTTAGAAATACTGTAGTTTGAGCCTACACTATTTGAAAAGCAGAGTACGGTAAGATTTGTACACTGAAAATTGCTAATTTAAGGATGATTTCCCCTTTCCCCATTTTTTGTTTCATTGTTATGGCAAGTTATATACTGGGTTAAAGTTGCATAGTAAATAAAAATGTGTTCATTTCATTTGCTGCGATACTGGAACTAACTACATTTTATATTTTACTCTACTGCAATGCAGTTCTCTTTATTTTGTATTTCTTTTCCTTTCACACTTCCTTTTTTATCATTAAAGGTTTTAGCACTTGGTAATAGCAAAATAATTAGTAAAGTATTCGGTGATTGTATTTGAATTGCCGACTATAAACCAAATAAAATACTATGCAGTGTTAAATGCAGTATTGTGGTTTAGAATTTCAGTGTTTGAAATACATTTACCAAGAAGGAAATTCACAAGTTAAGCATTAAGGAAATTCAAAACTTTACTTCACCCACATTGCATGATGTGGATAGTGTGGCATTTTGGGTTACTAGTAAAAGTACTTAAAAATATGCCATAAAACATGGGAGCACAACCCCCAGGGAGGCTACAAACAGGTCATGAGGAGTCTTTATCACTCTCTCTTTCTTTATGACTAGATGGGAAGTGGGTTCCAGAACTAGGGGAGAAAAATCTAGAACGTTTTTCTGTTGTAATATAGGGTTAATGGTTGAGAATCACTGCCTTAAAGCATAGAGTGCACACCGTGCTGCTGACACGACTGCAGAGTTTTGTGCAGCATTATGTGGGATAGCTTATACAAATTATTTATGAGCTAATTTACATATTTGCATAGAGACAAACTTCAGCTTAAAATTTGTCCAACATTAGCAATGGTAAAAGGCGTCAGAATGATAACCCTGGTGAATGACGTCCTATGTTTATCAATAACAAGGGTTCTCAAACTTCATTGCACCTTGACAACGAAAATTACTTCACCACCCTCAGGACAGTCGAGTGGAGTGAAGCCTGAGCCCACCCGAGCCCCACCGCTCTGGGCAGGGGGGCCAAAGCTGAAGCTGAAAGGCTTCACCCCCCAGGCAGGGGGCCAGTAACCTGAGCCCCGCTGCCCAGGGCTGAAGCCCTCAGGCTTTAGCTTCGGCCCTGACCAGTGGAGGTCAGGCTTCGGCCCCAGGACCCAGCAAGTCTAAGGCAGCCCTGGCAACCCCAATCAAAGGGGCTCGCGACCCACTTTAGGGTCCCGACCCACAGTTTGAGAACTGCAGATCTATAGGGTATCAGCAGGAAAAGCTTTTTCACACCTACTACACAGCTACGAGATGGAGAAAGTGGTTGACAACTCCACTCCAGACAGGTAAAGCTCATCTGTGCAAGAGACAGAACTTTCCTGGGGGCTGGTCTGAGACTACAGAATGAACTCCCACAGGCACCAAGGACCTTCACAAGTCTCACCACCATCCGCTCAAAGTGTAAGGCACACTTCTTCAACCTTGCCATTTATAACACAAACACATAGCAGCGGGTACTTTTTTTTTTTTTTTTAAGTGACCTACAAAAACAAAACACGACCCTGCACACACCGTTCTCCCCCTGGGGAGATGATGAGAGAAAGAACAAATCACAGATGCCAAATCTTAATGCTGACTGGAAGGCACTCAGATACCATGGTGATGAGGGCCATATAACATCTTATTTATAATAAATGGAACAGAAATACCCTGCCAGCATGGCTCAACCCTGATCTGACCGTTCCATACAGAGACCCACCAAATCCCTCTTATATAAAGACCATCATATATCCCTTAGATTAGAACAGTATTTTTCTTACTGATTTAACAACACCATTCTATATTTGTGAAATATACAATAGAATGCATTGGCATAGATTGTTGTGTAAGTTCAGTCAGTAAAGAAACTTGTGTTTTTCCTGGACAATTTAACAAATTGGTTATTGTGTCAATTTGAATTTACAAAATAAATGTTATTTCAACTCAGATGTAAGTTACATTGCACAGTTGTTTTCACCTCATGCCCACCTCATTTAAAAACAGGGGAATCAACAAAACAAGAAAACTCATATTGGGGAGGAGACAAAACAGGCAAAGTTTCAGATCAAATTTTGAGAAAGTAACAACTACCTGAAAACAGTAGCCAATCATGAATCATCGTACCCAGCACCATCAACACACTTTAAAGTTCTGAGTTCATACTATTTTATGTTCTACTGAATGGCACATTCCAAACTTTTACTTTCCCTATCCCACCACCTGCTTTATTTATTCTCAGCAGTGTCATCCTTCTCGCTGGATTACCTGCCTACATTTCAGTCATGAACCATTATCAGGCTCTGAAAAAAGAAAAATGTCCTACCCGTTTTTTCATCAATTATTCTTGCTAGGAAAATCAGCATAAGTGTGTTATCTACTGTAAAGTTATTTTCTTATATATAATACAGCAAAAACAAAATAATTCTCTAGCACTGAGAATGTTCCTTGTTTTGACCGTGGGCACAGAAGATTTATTTTGTATTGATATACTTTATTAGTTTTAGGGGTTTTATCCAAGCAGCTATCTGTCATAATGCACTTCAATCTTCAACTTCATTTTAACAGAGATTTTGCAGGTCACATGGTAAGAATGATGACATGAACAACACTGGTAGTAAATAATCTTGCTGGTATCCAAAATATTTTCCAGACTTACTGTCCGCTACTTCTTGTAGTTTTTTATTGGCTTTTCCATGTTTTTTTGTAAATAAATAAACCTATTTCATAACCCGATTCACGTAAGATCCTGTCACCATCTACTATTTAAATTTAAGTTAAACCACTCTATAAAGCCAATTGTTAATGAAGCCTTGAACAATGTAGCAGGAAAAGTAAGTTCATTTCAGTCTTCTACTGTAGCGCCTACGCTTTCACATTCCACTAATGTTACCATCATTGAAAACAAAGGAATTTCATGATTTAAATATCTGGTATGTTCAACAAATAGTCGGGGGGGGTCATAAAAAAGTATGAAGGTGAAATAATAAAGTGACATGAATGACAAAACCAGAAATAGCAGAACAAAGGCTGTGACAAAGAATGTGCGCTACCTTATAAAAATATTGTACTACAGTATTCTCCAGTTATGGTCCAAATCATTATAATTTACAATAGTGCTACTGCAGTATTATAGAAAATATTACAAAATATTCCTTTTCTCATTTATAAGAATCTATTTATCAATCTTATGATTTTGTATAGTACCCACTACTAGAGGATCTAAGCTCTTCATAATGAGAATGAACTACATAAATTTCTTCAGAATATCTCTGGAAGCTAGAGTACCCATGTACAGACAGAGCAAGTAAGTAAGTTTAGCAAAAAATAATAATTTTATTTTCTGTGCAATGTTTTGTAATGATTAGAAAAAATAAGTTTATTGTTATGTTTTATGTATAGAACAACAACAAAAATTCTCACTGGAAAGGAGCATCCACAGAGAACTAAAGAGCCTAAGATACAAGCCAGGGATAATATAGTATCAAACTTAATCAGAAAGAAGGTGAACTGTAAGAAGAAACATATAAGAACAGTTCCATATAAAATATTAGCGGCTCCATTAGTCAAGGTAGATTCTTTGATTATACTAAAATCAATAGTTTTAGAGAGATCTAACTGCAAGACTGGCAGAGTATTTCCAGAAATCACTCACTCTGAATAGACCATTCCACACTTAAAGAACAGCCTCATCCCCGCACTTAGTGGAGCATCTCATACTTTGACAGGGGAGAAAAGTTAGCAATGGAATGATAGCTAGAACATATAGCCACCAAAACTGAAAACTTTCTAAAGAATTGTTTTTATTTTGAAAGAAAATCCATAAATCCAAAGGGGGAAAGCTATAGTTGCTTGAAGAGGTCGACTAAGAATAACATGAAAGAGTAAATAAACTGCATGTAAATGAAACAAGCTAAATTGAAATTTTAAAAAAATATTTTCCAAAAACAGATATAAAACTCATTTATCATTGTTAGCTAACAATATAAGTAAATAACGAGGATGGCTTAATCCTCTAGCCCAATGTCATGTATTTATGAGGCAACTTTTTAAAAATGGAGAAGTTCAAAAATTCAAGAGAATTAACTGTACATTATGAAAAATAATGCTGCTTCCCTTTTTTATCCTTTGGACACTCCCTGACACAACTACTTGTGCCCTTCTAGAGGCCTTGGGTAGGCCTATGCTTCTGAATTTTTGAACTACAGAGGTAGTGATTTTTGAACTACAGATAGGGTGACCAGACATCCCGATAAAATCGGGACCGTCCTGATATTTCGGTGTCTGTCCCACGTCCCGACCGATCTTAGGTCGGGATGCATTTTGTCCCGATATCCGCCGGCAGCACTGTGTTGTATTTTTGCTCAGCCGGGGCTGGACTCAGCTTTTTTTTTTTTTGCTCTGCCGGCGGGCACACCCCCCCCCATGTGTCCCGATATTTTCTTCTCCTCGTCTGGTCACCCTAACTACAGAGGTGGTCAGCAGAATAAAACTTTTGGTTGTTTTATTCAAAGGGGAGGTAGGTCCATGCAACTTCAGTGCTTAAATTCCAAGGAGGCACGTACCTTAGAAATATTTAAACTAATGGTATGACTAGATGTACTTAGATAGATAGGAAGATCTAAATACTTTGTTGAATGATAAAGTTCCAGAATAACTGGAGAAAGCATGATACAGAAACAAAGCATACAATTGGAGAGGCAGAAATAAAGCAAAACTCTCACTCACAGACTTAAAGAGCCAAATTTTCAAAGTGGGCTAAAACCAGAGAGTGAAATCCTGGTCCCTCTCAAGTCAATAACAAAATTACCTTTGACTTCAATGAAGCCAAGACTTCAAAGGCTTTCAATTTGATTCAGAAGTATCACACATACAAAACTCACAATTGTGTATCTCGTAGGTGAAAAATTAGATGATCCCAACCAGCAAATATTTCTGTGTGCTCTGGCAAATTTATTGGAAACACAATACAAAAAAAAAAAAAAAAAGCAGCATGCCAGAGGCGAATGTAAGCTGTGAAATCAAAATCTCCCCACGTACAGACAGAGCAAATAAACCCATGGGCTACATTTTTCAAAACCAGTCTGTCTTCTTCTTTCAGGATCCCTCAGGAAATGGACTTCAAACTTCCTTAGATTGTCACAATACTACTTATGCCAAAATTACAGGTGAAATTCTGACCACATTGAAATCTATGGCAAAACTTCCATTGACTTCAATTGAGCTAGGATTTTACTCATAGTTTACATTTATCTGTGTTTCTCACTATTATTTATTATATCACATAGTAAGTTTGTTTTCCAAATGCATAAAAATAACAAGGGCCCTGCCTCACAGAGTTTACAATCTGATTTGGGAATTGGCAGTATGACACAAGGAGAAACAACCTAAACACAAGCCACCATTTTTCTGTCTTCATGATGTCATTGGACCTCATCCTTAAGTCCTCACTCAGGCAAAAGCAGATTATTACTGATTAACTCCATGTATGAACACTTTTATTCCAGAATGAAAGAGCTTTATTTCTTTGTTTTTTTTTCTGGGAGGGAGGAGAGACAGAGGGGATTAAGCTAATTTGAAATAGAGCACTTTTATTGTGGAATAAAAGCATTCACACATGGAGTTAATCAACAATACTTAATCAAGCATAGCTATTCCAGAATAACTTCCAATGCAGTCAAGCCCTAAGGAATGCCACATTGCTGCTATTGCTTCCCACAAGGAAACTAAATGCTTATTTTCCATAAGACCACGCTTTAGCAAAGCCAAAGCCTAATTCCACTGAGCTCCCAGTGTGACAGTGGCCAAAAGAACTAATGTGATCCTAGGATGCATAAACAGGGGAATCTCAGATAGGAGTAGAGAGGTTATTTTACCTCTGTATTTGGCACTGGTGTGACTGCTGTGGGAATACTGTGTCCACTTCTGGTGCCCACAGTTCAAGAAGGATGCTGATAAACTGGAGAGTTCAGAGAAAAGCCACGAGAATGATTAAAGGATTAGAAAACATGCCATATAGTAGTAGATTCAAAGAGCTCAATCTTTTGATCTTAACAAAGAGAAGGTTAGGGGGCATCTTGATTACAATCTATAAATATCTACATGGGGAACAAATAATTAATAATGGTCTTTTCAATCTGGCAGACAAAGGTATAACAATCCAATGGCCGGGAAGTTGAAGCTAGACAAATTCAGGCTGGAAATCTGGTGTACTTTGTTAATGGTGAGAGTAATTAGCCACTGGAATAATTTACCAAGGGACATGGTGGATTCTCTCTCACTGACAATTTTTAAATCAAGTATAGATGTTCTTCTAAAAGATATGTTCTAGGCATTATTTTGGGAAGTTCTATGGCCCGTGTCAGGAGATCAGAGTAGATAATCATAGTGGTCCTTTCTGGCCTTGGAATCTACAAATCAAGCCACTGAGCCTTGGTCTACATTACAGAGTTAGGTCAATGCAAGGCAGCTTACATCAACCTAACTATGTAAGTGTCTACACTAAAATTTCCCTCCTGCTGATGTAAATGCCTTGTTATGCCGACTTAATAACTCCGCCTCCACAGAGTTAGTGTCGATGTAGATAGGCCGACGCAGTGTCAGTGTAGACACTGCACTGCTTACATCGACTGTTACTGGCTTTCAGAAGCCATACAACAATGCCCAACACTCATAACACAATTGATACAAGTGCTCCTGGTGAGGACAGGCTCCACTGACACAAGGAGCAAAGTGTACACACACACACACGCGATGTAATTACTGCAGCGGCTGTATGCTGACAAAAGTTAGGTTGACTTAATTTTGCAGTGTAAACATCTGAGACAGATGTTGTGCATCATTTAAAAGCAAGGCATCTGCATATCCATCATAGAGAACGTCTTCAGACAATTACAAACTATAACTTTCTATTGCCAAAAAAATATTTCTATTTCTCAAAACTCTTGATAAAGCTTATGAAGATTTTAATAATGACAGGATTCAGATGATTCTAAAATAAGAGAGGTTTGGTGGTTTTAACAAAAAGCCTTGCTAAGTATTACAGAGCTTTCTTACCCTAGATCTCTTTTCAAAGGATTTATTAATCATATTGTTTAATGGTCATGACACTTTTACACTCAGCTAACACAAGAAGAGTTAGTAATTCACAGTTACTAATAGGTGTAAGAAATTGCATCCTTGATAGGATACTTGATTTTAATACCTTGACCTTTTTTGCACCGTGTCCAGTTGCTTTGTGTTGAGGCAGGTTGATTACTGCACTTAACTCTTTGGTGATTTGTGTTTTGAGGACAAAGGTTTAATTTGTTGTCAGAGTACTTTCAGTATTAAAAAAAAAACACATTTGTTACTTAGGATAGCTTGGGAAAGCAATAAAAACTACTAAGAATAACGGATAACACTTGTGCCTTGCCTTAGCCAAGATCATAAAATTTTGAAGTCAGTTTAACAGAAGCCTTCTACAGAGCATGTTTTTAAACATGAAAATAAGAATGGAAAGTAAGTAAGTAAATATACTGAGGTTCTCCATATAATTTATGAAGTATTGATGACAACATTTTGGAATACTTGTTGAACACTTTGTAGAATCATAATTTATTCAAGGCACTGAACAGTTCAAAACTTATACAGACATAGGGCATTTAGATTGTCGGTATCATCAACACTTCAGAATCATGAGACATAGACCCACTGGTACTGGTGAAGAAAGAAAATATAACAATAGTAGGCAGGCAGGATGACAAGTAATAACTTCCTCGACCAGTTAACTGGGACATCACAAGAATATAGTGTGAGCAGCAAGATTGGCCTTAGCATTATTTTGCTATTCCTGAAAAACATTTTACCACCACTGAGGCACACCCCTGTCCTGGCCCCCCTTACACCTCCAAAAAATCCTTCACTCCAAACTTAGGTGGTCAGTCACAATTTAACCTGTCCATGTTTATCTGATCTCCAGACAGACTGTGTCTCTTTATAAGTTACCAAGAAACCTCCCTCCTAAACTCAGGGACTCAGCTATCTACTGTTAACAGCCTCTCAAGTTCACAGCACCTATCACCAAATAATATTGGGCTAGCTGTATCTGAAGTGGCTGTTAATCTTTCCAAAGGTTTCCATCTCAGATAGTTTAAGTTATTAGTTTCATCTCCTTTGCCACAATACTGATGGAAGTCATGGACTAAGTCCCTATGCATTGTCTTGGAAATGCAGGAATTAGCTTGTAATGGCAATTATCAATGTTACCATACACTCAGGCCTGGTCTACACTTAAAAAAATCAGATTGACCTGGCTATGTCACTCATGGGTGTGAATAATTTTCCGACCTGAGCACCGTAGTTAGGTAAACCTTAACTCTTCGTATAGACACTCCTAGATTGACAGAAGGATTCTTCCATCAACCTAGTTATCTCCTCCCAAAGTGTGGATAACCTCCTTCAATGGAAAAAGCCCCTCAACAATGTAGGAAGTGTCCACACTACAGCAGCACCGCTGCAGCGCCATTGTTGTGCTTCTGTAGTGGCTATAGAATTGGAGTATCCTGAGGAGTACCCTTAGAATAGGAGTGCCCTTATTTCTTGCTGCAAGCAGAAATATAATGATAATAAATATCAGTGTTTTTAGTGTCCGAAGAGACGTTGTGAATCCACACAATAAGAAAACAGAAAACAAACATAACCAGTCTAGGAATAAAACAACAAATACTCTCTAGAATATTAAAAATTGATATTTCTTAGCAGACACAATACAGCTCTGTGTCATTTAAAGTCATCTACTCTATATCACCCAGAAGTATTCAACTGAGTCAGGCCAAGGACATTTTATCTTCACCACAGCTATCATTCTTCCTCTCTTCCACAAGTCAGAGAGTTAAAAGAAAATCTATATGGGACCATTTGCTTATTAATTGTGGGAAAAGAAAAGCCAGCTACTCCATATATACTAGCTTCAGAACAATTCTCTTGTCAGCAACAATGTCACCTGAACTACTAAATATACACTTAGAGTAAACACTCTGTGGACACATCAGACCCCACAAACAGCTGGCAGCTTTAGGCTCCTCATTTCAAAATGAATTGAACAGTCATCACCTCCACCAGAAAAAAAATTAGCATTAGCAGAGCATGTTTGTACTTTCAGAGGAAATCAGCTGTCTGTAGACAAACCTAGCACCATCTTTGATGTTATATGATTCCATGGAGTCATGTAGAAGTCCGAGGACAATACTGAAGGATTTAAGTAATGTAATATATCTTCAGTCTATATCTTCAGTCTTATGTAGTGTTTGCTAAGCTAATTCAGGCACTGACTTTGGAAAAGCTGAATAAGAACATTTATTTGTCAAGATGCACATGCTAAGATTTCCCTATTACTCACCTCATGTAGGGAAGGGGGAAAGAAGGAAGTAAACCTGTTTGCAATATTCTTTGATTACATGCTTCCTACTAAAAGAATGAGGAGTACTTGTGGCACCTTAAGAGACTAACAAATTTATTTAAGCATAAGCTTTCGTAGGCATCTGATGAAGTAGGTTTTAGACCACGAAAGCTTATGCTTAAATAAATTTGTTAGTCTCTAAGGTGACACAAGTACTCCTCGTTCTTTTTGCTGATACAGACTAACACGGCTACCATTCTGAAACCATGCTTCCTCCTTTAGTTCATGAACACTCATGATCTTTGAGTGTACACAGCAGAACATGTCTTAACAGTCAATGCCTTCAGATTCAAATATCTACATTTGAGCATATTAACTGAGCACTATGCAGTTAATAATAGGGTGACATTTGAATTCAATTTTAAGATGGGGTTTGATTCAGAGTTGTTGGCCAACATTTCTGTGACCTGGATGAACATTTTGGGCAGCTGGAAGCTTGGGTTACCCTTACGAAATGTAAATGTATTTATGTGTGTATTTGCAGTTACCCTTAACAATGGATTGGGCACTGTTGCCAAAAACATACAGACACTCATTTCCAAGGGAATGTTTGATCAACTGTGGAATCCATAGACAGCATGATCACCACAATTTTGCCCTTGTTATTACAGCAGTGCCTTCTTTTATTTCAAACTAGTATCACATTTTGTTTCAGAGAGTAAGAGTATGTCTACACTGCAGCTAGCAGCTTGCCTCCCAACCCAGGTAGACAGACATGCACTAGCGCTGCTCTAGCTAGATCATTAAACATAGTAGTGTGGACTTTGCAGCACGGGTGACAGCATGGCTAACTACCTGAGTAAGGATCAAGGGAGTTGGACAGGCTTGTTCCTGGGTAGCTAGTCCATGCTGCCACCTGTGCTGCAACCATCCACACTGCTATTTTTTGCATGCAAGCTCACAGCATGTGTCTGTCCACTCGGGTTGGAAGACATGATACCAGCTGGAGTGCAGTCATACCCCAAATCATTCATGGTCCATCTTTGGAGCTACAAAAGTTGCATGCTGAATTTCTCAACAGTGTCATAACAAGGGAGAAAAGGAGTATAGGTCAGAAAATCTGCTTTCCCTATTTTGTTTACTA
Source organism: Terrapene triunguis (assembly GCF_002925995.2). Lineage (NCBI taxonomy): Eukaryota > Metazoa > Chordata > Testudines > Emydidae > Terrapene > Terrapene triunguis. The sequence continues at coordinate 45,485,075 of NW_020664419.1, read as the reverse complement.
ACACATGGTCAGGAAAAGCCTTTTGATTTTTAAAGGATCTGTGAAATATTGTGTATACACACACACACACACACACACACACACACACACACACACCCTACCTCTTGCACAATGTTGTTAGATTGAATTCGTTAAAGTTGTGGTATTTTAAGCCTCTTTTGTTTTCCCCATTTCTTTCTCAGTGCCATAATGCAATCCTCATGGTTTGAGCACCAGACTTCAAATGAGAGATCTATTCAAAGCATGTACAGACAAAATAAGTGGTTTCCTTAGTAATGGGAACTATGTGAAAGCCTTTGAAACAGCCCTCTCCCAGTAAGTCCCTCCCCCGCCCAGTTTATTAGTGCACAGATAGGCTCACAAAAAACATCATGCAGCTTGTGAGAATCCCTAAAGTCTGCAATGGCAAAATTATAGCGAGTGGGGGAATATTTATTGCATTGCTAATTAAATATATTTCCTTCTTCAAAATGCAAATGTAATATGTTTGTGTCCTTTTTAAAAATCATTTTCTAGATCTGTGGATTGAAAACCCAAAATTATATACCATAATTACTAGTCAATTCATTTCAACGTTCATTACATTTATATATATATTAAACTGTACTTGATCTAAACTAGTATTCTGAGCTAACCATACTCTCAACATGTGCTGCACATATCCTGCCTGTTCCTTGTTGTTCCTAGTCCGTGCCATAACAATTATCCATGAAGTAAGTTTGAGTTTATGCTATTGATAAGGGAAAATCATTATTTTACTTTTTTTGAGCTCAGAAGTAAATAAAATCATAAGGATATCATCTCTACAGTATCTAGAATGTGGTCCTGTTTATACAGATTTCCAAGGCAGCAATATAGCTCCCATAAAGACTGCTGAAAATTGTAAATAATCTAGAATCGCTATTATCTTCAGTCCTCAGTCCCATCCTGACATAACATTGCAGCTAGAATACTATGATAAAATAATTAATCTGATTTTAGCTAAAAAAGCTAGGAAAATCACATCTGAAATTCTGTCCTTAGGAGTGACAACCAATGCAAACAGGTACACATAACGAATAAGCTTAATATTGCGGGGGGAAATGTCCCATAAAAACTAATCAATACTCCAAAGAAAAGACTGTGACAGAGTTAAATGACATCTACATTCCTGGATTACCTACCAACAAAAAAACAAGTGTACACCCTTTGTTTATTATTGAGGTGAGAATATCTAGCATGTCACCTGTTTGCATTCCTGATCTATTCAGACATTTAACTACATTGCTAAAGTCTGGAAAAAATGTGAACCCTCACAACTACGCCCAGAAAATCATCTTCTCCTATTTCATCCAGAACTCAGTGCACGCTCCCATTCCTCTCCTCTACATCAGTAAAAGATCTGTAGCAGATTCCCTTGATGGGTTTCTGCTGGTTCCACTAATCTCCTCCTTCAAAGCTGGTGTACATTGCATTTGAGAGCACATCAAAACTGAATGTGTAGATGCTAAAACGCAGAAAAGACATAGGTGAATTTTGCAAAATATCATTCAACTTTGTGTCATGCATAAGTGGGCTTCAGGGGGATGAGAGGAGGAGAATTGAGGTCCCTCTGGTTTCTCCTTAACCAAACTATCATTTAGGCGAATAGGTTTGAGTCGGTTCTTCTGGTGACCCATCCTTACTTCTGAGGTTATTCAACTAAAATAACTTTACATCCTCCAATTAATTCACCTCATTAATGGTGTGGGGAAAGCAATGGGAAGATACAAGTTACCATCAATAAGATGACCTTCTGATAAATGCCACCTCCTCAAATGGCATAAGTCCTCAAAGAGCATAGTTTCATAATGAACTTGAAGAAAAACTTCCTAATCCCCTCTCAAGCCATAGTTCACATCAGAGCATACCTTGAAATGCCACTGGGAGTTGTAATTAACCCTGCAGAGAAATTCTTGACAATAAGACTCCACCTTATTTTCTGGTTGCTGCAGGTTTTATCCTTTTGGTGTTTTCACCTGAATCCCCAAGGATGTACCACAACAGCATCAGGCTGAATCTCAAAGACTTGAGGTTCCTGTCTCTTTTAAAGGCCTCTAAACCTGTCATCACATCCTCATACATTAAAGGGTAGTTGAACTGTCAAACATACTGGCTGAGTCACTGAGAACTGTTCTCTGGGGAACAGTGGTTTCTCTCAGAAGTATTATTTGTGGCTAAGATCAACAGAAACATTCCAACTTCCTGCTCCCAACACAGGCACCAAAAGGCCAAGAAGATGGAGGCTTTCTCCTGTCCTTGATCAGACCTTCCCTCCACTTTTACTGCTCTGACACAGTTCATGAGCATGAAAGATATGCAGCACTGCAGTCAGGAGTGTACCAAAACTGAAGGAGGCGGGTTGATCATCAACTTGTGAATACCCCAAGGATAGATGATAGGTAAAATGGCACAGCCACAAATTGATATGGCCTATCTGTGAAGAAGAACTCCAGGATAATGAGAGGGATGAATGGGACAATGAAGATATGCCTTTTTCAGAAGGATGGCGCATATGATAATTTACGCTACCTGACAATCTGCCCCTAAGAATCTTGACTAGAACCAGAAGGCCCTCTCTGGAGGAGAAACCTGGAAAATGGTCTCTATGTCTAGTACATTTCAGCTCTATAATCACTATTATAGACTTTGTCAGACTGACAGGTAAATTGATGAAAAGTGAGTGAGTGTGTGTGTGTAAGAAAAGTCAATTTTGGAGATGGAAGAGAATTGCTGGCCTTGTTCTATTGAACCTAATACAGTTTGACTGAGACTGTTGAGAGAACCTTTATATTCTGGATGGGTCCTATTCCAAATCCAATCATTTTGTCTGAGGAAAAAGCATTCTTGTGTTTCATTTTCAACTGAACTGTCTTTGTCTCGAGAGAACTAAAATCCTTCAGTGTCCAGTGCTTATAAATCAGACATTCATTAATATTATTAATATATGATGAGTCAAACATCTCAGTTATATCCCTCTGAAGTGGTTGAGGAGATGTCTCTGTTTTCAGACAAAGATCTAATGTCAAACACAGCTGAGTCAAAATCAGTTTTAAAGTGAAATAAGGAGTACACTGTGCTTGAAAACATATGAACCACTGGTTCTTAAGTTCCTCTATGTTCTGGCTGCTTTGCACCACTGTAGCTCCCTTAGGATTCCCCTTCAATAAGGGAATTCCCAGGTGACAGAGAGAAGCGGTGCAGTCTCGATTCCACTCCCTCTCAGCCCCCAATGAAGGGACATGTTCTAAGGCAAGGGAATATGGACGGCTCCCTGGCTGTCGGAATCCACACTTAGGGCCAGGGGCAGTTGTCCATAAATTAAAGTAGTTCTGGTATTTTTCCAAGCTGCAGCAGGAACCAGACCAGTTCCAGTGCAGAACACATTCAGACAGATGTCTTCATGTCAACCTTGCAGACAACTTGCCCTCCCTGCGCTCTGTTGACTGCAGTTCTGGCATAACCCAGGAGTTTGCTCTGTCTTTATTTTGAATTCCAACATATGAAGCACAGTTGCCATTTAATTAAGAACTTGAGCACACCTGGAAACATGCAAAACTCCCATGGTTATCAAGTTAAGCAACAGATTATTAACTAAGTCCATATTCAACCTCACTTAAGTCACCTACAGATTTTAAACATATCTTATATGAAATTTAAACATATAAGAAATTTGCCCTTATTGTGCTGCTCACTAAGGCCCAGATCTTGCAAAGACACATATTTGGGTGGGCTCTTACACCCATAATGAGTCTTTACTTGGATGTAAGGGTAAGTCCATAGGGATCCCTTTTACAGGACTGTGGACTACATTTCTTGTGTCCTTCTGCTTAATCACCACCCTTTTAGTATCAGTAACACTCAGTACTTGCCAAAGGAGGAGTTGGAGGCAACACCCATATTTAGGTTGCCTAACTCTTTCCATATAAAAGATTCTTGCAACCATTTTTAGAAGCTCTAATACCAGCAACACTTTGAAATCCAGAAAAAGCTCTGGGGCTAGAAACATGCCCCCCCCCCCCCCCTTAAAAATCTGTTCATGTTTGACTGAAATATAAACTATTAAAAATCATCATTCCCCTTCCCTTGCTTGTGGTCCTCAGGAAAATTTTGTCAAAGTGCCACAGTAATATGTGAACATTAACATTCTAAGGCTGGGCCCGTGCCACCACACAAACAGCAGCACACATGCTGTACTGGAAACTCCTGTGAGCTGTTAGATCAACTATAGAGAAAGGTTGAGGAGTGAGCCAGGCAAAGCCGCCATTATTCCTCACCACAACCCTCCCTGAATACAGTACTTGGCCCCAGTGGCCACCCTCCCATCTGGGACACCCCTATGACAGGAGCTCCCTCAACTCTTGGGGGAGGATGGAGACAGAGAGAGCTGGGCATAGTTTCCCCAACCAGACTCAGCACATAGCCCCACTGGCCCATTTCCCTCTTCCCCACCAAAGATAGCAGGCTTCTCCTATGGTCAGCTACAGTTAGTTCTGTAGATCAAGCTGTACTGAAGATTCAGGTTTCAAACCCTGCTGGCGATGCATACAATTGTAAAAAATAGAATTTATTTCTATCTTTTTCCTTTAAACAACCAAACACCTAGAAAATTACATATATAACCTACATTAAGAGAATGTTGCTTAGATTGCAAAAGCACTCGAAAGTTAGGAAATGTCAGATTTACAGTTGCCCATGCAAACTCAGTTCAGCCCCCTTGTGTGTATACATTATTTTGCATTACTTACACAATCACAAACTATGTTTTCCACAGAACCGCTGTCTTATGCAGTTCACGTTGGATGCAAAAGGAGGCAGAATCAAGGTTGCATGGAAACCTTAAATCTGGCATTTCCTAACTTTCAAGTGTTTGACTTTGCAACCTAAAAAACATTCTTTTAGCATATTTTTTTAGTATGTAATTTTCATTAAGCTTTCTAAGCACTTCTGCTTATCTCTTCAACACAGTTCTGTGTGCATTCAGAGAGCTAATTTCCAAATAATGCCAGTAATAAAAGTTCTATCACCATCAACTCTCTTAACAACTGTAAACATACAACACATCAATAGTCTAGTAAAGTGGTTCTCAACCTTTTCCATACTATGACCATGTTACAACAAGAAAACAAATTTCAGCCTCCCTCCCTCACTCTAGAGAAGAGTGGTCACAACTTCCAGATTGATTACCCTTCCTCTACTGCATCAAAGTACCCAGGGCCGGCTCTGGCTTTTTTGCCGCCCCGGGCAAAAAAGCCTCCGCGCCCCCCTCCCCCTCCCCCGCGGGGGGGGAGGAGCGCCGGCCGGCCGGGGCGGGGGCGCCGCTCTCCCCCCGGCCGCCGGGGGGGGGGCGCGGGGGGGGAGGGCGGCCGGGGCGGGGGGGGGGGGGGGGTAAGCCCGGCTGTGCCCCCGCTCTCCCCGGCGGCCGGCGCGCCGCGCCGCCCCCCTCCAGGTGCCGCCCCAAGCACCAGCTTGGGTGCCTGGTGCCTGGAGCCGGCCCTGAAAGAACCTCTCCATTTCAACCAATAATTATTGGGTTTGTTCTGATGTCTCTCACCTAGTATGTAAAACCCACTGAAAACAAACTCCATTTTAGTGTTTGCACACCTTATTTTCTCCCTCACTCTGCCCCTCACCTCACAGTCTGATGAAAAAAAATTGCAGAGTGAAAGCTAATAAACTATATATAAATCTGGTGAAATAAATTATGTTGCTATTTTAAAACTACCTAACATGTTGGTGAAATCAGCAGGAAAAGAGCTTCTAATGAACCTTAATCATCATAATTGTATCAGTTATAAAAAGTATTTTATGTTGCAAGCATTTTGAAAACATCTTTAAAAAAATGTTTGGTATTAGCTGAAATGAAAATTAAATTATTTCTCTTCTTTAATATAATTAAAGTATATTCTTATATAAATATCAGTTAAATTGTAGTTTCATATACATGTCAATCAAGGAAGTATTTTAATTATATATCAAAACTTACTTTCCTTATGCAAGTGCACTCTAATTGATTTAATTATTTAGCCCTCCAATTATATAGTCCATATCAATCAACCAAAATGAAGCACTTATGTAGTAAAAATATAATCTGAATTTCATATAGCAAATCATTGCATCCATTTTTGCATGATTCTCACATACTATATGTTACTTAGAAAACTGAAGTGTACAGCTCTTAGTATTCTTGAATGATTCATTGAAATTGTGTGCATGCGCATGTGCACGTATATAAAAATAAGAGACTGCACATACCTTTAAACAACATGTAAAAGATGTTCTCATCATTAAGAATAAATTCAGCATTAATATATTTTTGAAAAATCAAGATGTGTGTTTCATTATAGCTACTACTAATGTAAGTATCAGCAAGGAATGTGTGGGTTTTGCACCTATTTGCTCTTAACATATTACTCCAAAGTGACTTTTATTCCAAGTATTTAGCAGTATTTTTAAATCACATGTTATAAAAATAAGCAACTTTATAAAGCATAAAACCAATTCCTCAGGGAATTAATAAAGCCTATAATCTAAGATTCAATGTGATACTTAGTGCTCACAAAACAATAACTATTATTTTAATAGTACTGTGGCATTTTGTGTCTGTTTCATTTAGGAAACAGATATTGATCCCTCATGCAATTAGACGTGACTGTCAATCTTTCTTCAAACAAAACTGAAGAAAATGAAATGAAAACCACATTTCATTTTATTCCACTAGAGGGTGGTCTGTATCAGTCAGGGTGATAGTAGGAAATTTATGTAAGACAAATCCTTTCTAGTTATGACCTGTTGATAAACTGGTCTTTATAGTCCACTATTCTTTGTCCCCTGTTACAAAGTCATTTCTTTACATGATAGGGTATTCGCAATGAGGAGATTTTTTCTAAACAAGATCCACCTAATTGTTGTTGTTCAGGAAGTAAAGTGGTAATAAATTTTCAGAAAACAAACATTTTCTGAACTGTTCTGTAACCTCAGAAGCCTGCACAGATGCAGAGTCTAGTTTGCCTGCCTTTTATTTACAGAGATAAGGACAAACACAGTGTCAGTGCCTCTGCAATAGTCCCCAAAGTACTAAAGAAAATATTATAAGGAGGGAAAAAAAGAAAATTCTGTGCATTCAATTGCTTCACTTTACTAAATGGCCATACAATAACCAGTCAACTGGACAGGAGGGGGAAAAAACAACCATTTTTTAAAAAACAAATCTGGTCTTCATTTTATTAATACTACATTTTACATTTGTAAAATTGATTTTTAGCCAATCAATGCACATAAAAAACTTTAATATTCTGTCTTTAAATAGGGGGGAAAGAAAGAGATTGGTAAATCATCTATACTGGCCAAAATTAAAAAATACAGCAAAAGATACAGGAAAAAGAAAATGCTTTACCAAATGACTTCAATCTGTATGTGGTGTCTTTTGAACTAAAGCAACCTGGTTAAAGTTTAGTGATCTCTGATCAGTTGCTTTGAGCATAGATACCCTCCTTCTATCTCTTAAAGATTAATTTAAATATCCTACATTGTCTCACAAAAATATGAAAGCACTGCTCCATACCCTCCCCGAATCAGAAGAGATACCCAGAAACATATAAAGACTTGTTCCCTTTATTCGTATCCTAAGCAGCAATGTCATATAACAGACAGGATTTTTCAGCCAACCAGACTGGAGCAGCTGCGAGTGCTACATCTTGGCACTCTGAAGCTATTGGCTCCTCTCTGGGGAGTGGAGGATGTTCAGTTATTAATGACCGCTGAGCAGGCAGCACCATGTCAGTGTGACAACTGATCGGGTGAACGATGCAGCTCTAACCACCATGGAAACAAGGAGAAATAAGAAGAGCTAGCAGGCATCTTTCTCTTCACTGGATTGTGAGCCTCAGCCAGCCGGCAACAGAGATCTGACAAACGTAAGGGATCTCAGCTGGCAGCACAGAGATTCTCTCATTTTGTAGGATATCTATAGATAAATGTATCATATACTATATATACACGCAACTCTTCACACCCTGCATTAACACAAGTATGTGGTTACCTGCACTAAGGAATCCAAATATACAGATGCAGAAGTCCTCCAGCACTGAAACTACTCTTGCAGGGTAAGTTTGTTTATATATATAATGTGATGTGTTCTACTGTTTATATTTTCATTTACACAATCCCCCCTTTCTTGTTTCCTTCAACTTATTCTATTAGACTCTTTCCAAATTTTACTTTACATTCAGAATACAAATGCAACCACCTTTTGGCTCACAGATAATCTAAATGTGTTTGCAGGTCTCTTAGATGTGTGCATTTGCTAGCTTGAAAGAACATCAAAGGATTTAAAAAAAAAAAAGAACATTTCCCCCAGTCTTTGCAATGCAAAATCAAATTACACAGTTGCTTCGTGTTTTGAAACCAATAAAACAAGATACAGGACAGCTATTTTTTCCTCTCTCTTTCCAGTGGTTGGATTAAGGCAAATGCCATTGTATGTCAGGACCTAAAGCCACTGAGCACCGAAGCTGAATGAGCATATCACAAACAGTTATTGAATTTCTGCCAGGCTACATCCTAGGGATTGTGGCAAATGACTTCCCCTAAAAAAAATCCCTTTAACAGTCAGAAGGGCCAGTGTGAAGCTCTGATTGCTACTGTAGCTGGAACTGACACATGCTAGGTAAAAAGGATAACATTAAGCAAAAGAGTTCTAATCTTCTTTGGTAATTAACAAGACCACAGCAGGATGGCTCTAAAGTACATTTTTCATTTGAGAAGACTGTTGTTCAAATCAATTGCTATATTTCCCCTAGCCTGTTTTTCTACAGAAAGGCTTTTCAATTTATTTGTAAGAAAATGTCTTTGTTTTCATATGTCTAGTTTTTGCCCAGTGTTGCTGATCAGAATGAGAAGAGACTCCCACAGGGGATGTGTGGGGGGGGGGGAGGGGGGCAGGAAGAGGAACAGAGGGGAGAATAAGAGCTAAACATTCTCCATATAATCAATATGAAATATCATGCTTGCTTTAATGTTGCTTAGTATGTGTACTTGTGTGTCATATCTTTCACCCAATATAAGCAAAGGCTTTAATATAACTCCCTTAAGATGAAAACATGTTCAGCAAAGTCCATCAGCATACATGGCTCAGTGACTTAGGCAGCAGTGAAAGCTAGAGATTTTACTTCATATCCATGCAAAGGGGAGGTTGGCTGTCTAATGTGTGCTTCCAAAGCTTTCTACAGAGCTTTTCTGTTTTATGGAGTAACACGTAGGTGTTAAAGCAGTTCACCCCTGTTCACCCTACAAAAACACCAACAGGAATCTGCTCCTCTGTAGCAACGTAATTATTGGCTTGTACAATTGCAACTTCAGAGTTATTGTTTGTTTCTCAAATTACAGTGAAGACAAACATGAAAAGACAGTCAACGGCTGCATACCTGTCACCTTCTCATAAATATATCAGCAAAGGGGTGGTGTAACAATATGTAGGGGAAGATGTCAATTAATTCAGATGACCTTTGTAAATGATGACAGTAAAGCAGCTCTGACAATATGCCACAGCATTTTATTTTCCCACTGGAAAATAAACGAGCTTAATAAGAGGTTTCTTTTCAGAGTGCAAAATGAAAGGTACTGAAGCATAGCTCCCGTTATTAGCAAACTTGCTTTATGAATGGAAGTCTGTTTAAAACATACAGGTTTATCATACAATATGAAACATAACTTCTGCTTTTATTACTTAAATCTACCTTTTCAGTCATACTGCATGGTTTCTTTTTAGTTGTTTAAAGGAGAACTGCAACCCTCTGGTTTATACTGGTACAATATGTGGCACTGCAATGAGGAAAGAACTCGTATTGTTTCTTCTTGTTATATGCAGAGCACTACTTGCATGAAAACTTTTTCTGCATTATATGTCACAGCCCAGAGTTCTGAATCTTTACTTTCACTCATATTTTACATAATCAATACCATTAAAAGTTAACCTTGCTAACTTTAAACCTAAGATCCACTGTTCTTTTTTGCCACGTATACTATTTCACATACTGTTACACTATTTACAAAGATATTCCAGCTTTTGAAACATGCATTCATTCCAATCACTCATGAATACAAAGGAAACATAGATGTCCTGATAAATAGCTAAGACTTCTTAACCATTAACCCAGCTAAACTGTATGATGACCCTATATTATGGTTAATACTCCCTCAAGCCCCCTGGTATAATATCACAGTGTCAGAGACAATGACTGGCTAATATTGTTATGGCAACCCTCGAAGTACCCCCTTTCAGAGACGGTAGATTTGGGAATTACATCACAATTCCTGTTTGGAGTACCCAGGAGCATGTGGGTATTTTTGTTTTGTACTAGATTAGACCAGACCATCTGTAACATGCGGCCACCTGCAATGCATATAATAAAATATCATGCATAATCCTTATTAATAGGTTTAGCATAAGAAGCTTTATGAAAATATTAATATACTGCAACCTACTTGTGATTAACAAGGGACACGGGGACAAAACTCAGACTTTGTGTAAATCAGAGTAATTCAAATTAATGCAGTTGCACCTGCTTTCTCTGAATTTGACCCCTACTCTTAATGATGTTAATACGGATTCCAAGAACAAACATAATTCTGTTTTATTGGTCAAAAAGAACTACTATCACTTTAAATAGCTGGCAGTTAAAGAGCTCAATCAATAGCTAACTTTTTGTAGAAGCTCATGTAATAGAATAAGATAAGCAGTAAAAAACAAACAGCCTGGTGTAAGATAAGCACTATCTTGCTTCAATAAGGAAAGCCTCCAGATAGAGGCAATTAAACATAATTTGATTTCTTGCATTGTATTAAGACATTTTTAGCAAGTTATGGGGAATCAGAAATATATTCAATGATTCCAGTAACTCATGTATCCCTCTTCCACCCAATAACATATTAAGGTGAAGAAAAGCATAAAAATCAGAAGGCATAGTTAATATCTCTAGAGCATGATCAGAGACACGTTGTAAACTCTTCTACCTTATACTCTGAAAATACTACTAAAGACAAACTACAAAATGGGATAATGGAAAACTGATTTGACATAAATCACTCATAAAATTGGTTTTTGTTTTTTGTATTTTTGAAGGAAAAGATTTCTCAAAAAAAGGTCAATTTTCAAATATACCTATACAGTTCTTTCTGTATAATACACTCCAGGCAAACTGTTATTTAAAAAAAAAAAAAAAAACTTTTAAATTTCCTTTTAATAAGAGGGTTGTGGTTACATACATAGATCTGGGAAGAAATTTCAGTAAGCAATTAAAATGTTTTACTGAGTGGAAATGCCATTGGAACATGAGAAGAAACAGTGCAGCAAATGCCATTAAAAAGGTCATTAGGAGCATCAGTATTAGGAAGAAATCAATATTGTTCATTGTAAGTCTTTGTAAGTGGGAAAATGCAGTACATGCAATTTATTTATTCAACCGAGCAGTTTGTAAACAGCTGAATGCTATTATTGTAAGTCATCTATAGGTCACAATGAGCATTCATCAATGTTTTTGGTATCAAAAACACTTTTTAGACATCCACAGTCTAGATCAGTGGTTCTCAACCCACGGCCCACATGTGGCCCAATTAGCACACAGTTGCGGCCTATCTGTGTGCTAAAAAAAATTCTAAATTTGCACTCTGATCTGGCTGGGGGCAGGGCTGGTTGAGGGGAGACAGCATCTGGCAGCCTGCTGGAACACTCCTGCCAGCAGGGAGCTGGTGAGTGCTGCAGTGGGGCAGGGTGCAGGAGAGTGAGGCTCTGGGCAGGTTGGGGGGGCACTCTGGGCAGTGAGGGGGTGGGGGCGCTGGAAACAAGGGATTTGCTCGGATGCTGCAGCACCCCCAGGTTTTAGGTTGGGCTTTGCTCTTGACTCCGCTCTGTGGAGGTGTCTCTGGGCAGTGGGCGCTGAGTATAGGGGTCGGGGGTTGGGAGGGGTGCTGTGCTTCTCAACCTGCAGCCCACGTAACACGTTGTGGGCCGCATATGCAGCCCACAATGATAAATAGGTTGAGAACCACTGGTCTAGATGAACTGTAAGGTTACAAAGACACAATTATTTAAAAGTAATAGACATACTTGATATCACTGATATCAACCTCCCTAATATAGGGCCATTTCCTCCAGTGGGATAAAATGGCACACATTCAGCGAAGTGAATGGAGCAATATCGATTTGTATCAGTTGAGGATCCGTCCTGGATCTCAATAGGGTTATTCCCACCTTAGGCTTTAGGTAAAGTAGCTGGGGTCCTAACTGTTGAGGAAGAATAATATGGTGAGAGTGAAATGCACAGTAACTGCAATTTTTTCAAAAGGCTTGTTAACTTTAACCTCTCCAGACAGGACTCCTGTTTGTACTAGTTTGTACTAGTTGAGAGCTATGTTGAAAGATTCAAGAAGTGAAATAATAATAAAATTTTATTCACATACACATAAAATGTGGCACTATATAGTAAACCACCTAAAATCCAATATAAAGTGAACAACAAAGAAAGAAACCATAGACTCCAGTTACTGGCTGTTGGAGGAGCAGTCCTTTTCCATTATTCAAAGGCATTTTCAAAGGCATCACTTGATAAACATGATTACATTTATCAGGTCGGTTTTCCTTCAACTATATGCTTAGTCTTAAATTATGAAACATTTGGAAATCTGCTTATTCTTGCATCTCTCTCATTCTTCCCACTCCCAGTTTTACTTATCGGTTTGCCTTGAAAGCAATTCACACTTATAAATACATTCAAATGATCCAATTTTGAATGGAAATATAAGTAAAAGCACACAATTTGTACATTAAACAATTAAACTTTGGTACAGTGCAATATGGAGACATTTCTTCTTGATCTAACATTTTTCTCTATTAACATATTTTCTTTTAGACAGCACATTTTCTGTAGCTGCTATGCCATGGGACATAAAGCTATGATCTAATGTAAACTGGACCAAAACCAAGTGCTGTGGGCTTCACATTATTTTTGTTATTATTATTTATGGAATTAAATACAAACTTTGGGCCATATTCTCTGGTGGAGTAACTCCAATGACTTCAGAGTTATGCCAGAAGAGAATCTGCCCCCTTCTACTTAAACCAAGCTGAGAAATAGCTTTCCACAACATTAGTATAAAATAAACACTTAACAATTTCTCTTACTGCTTAAGCTTCTATCTTTGGAGGTAAAGTCTGCAAATCTGAGTAAAAAAGCTGGCAAAAAAAAAATCTTTCAAAATGCCTACTGTTTATTAGCATTATCCCTGGAGTCTTTTACTGGAGGCTTCTTCTCATGTGAATAACAACTACTCTGCCAGGAAAAACATTAAAGTCTCTAAAGAAGTCTTCCAAGAAAAAGGTTGAAATATCAGTTTTAAGTTTAACTATATCAAGAATCCCCTGGACATCCAGCTACCTGCATTAAGAAAAAAATGACTGTTTATACAATTCTCTTATCTATGAGGCTGCCAATTTCTGCAAAGGCTTGCTGAATAAATTAGAGACTAACAACAACATGCACCATAATAGATATATAGAAAGAGATAGAAAGACAGATATACACAAACTCCAGCAAAATCATCTACTGGGACTTACTTTACTGAGCCTCTTAGGATTGAAAACCACATGGGAGTGGACAGTGTCATTGAAAAGAAAACAGGAATCTCCTTGTGGGAAACTCCTCATGCAGGGAATGTGGTGCTATTAACACCAAGTTCAGCAAATTAGTGGGCTGTTAGCATGATTTTGTACAATTAGACGAAATTGCAAATGACAATAAGGTTGGTTAGCTTCATCACTATGGCCATAATACAGGAAAGCACCCAAGCATTCTCTTGAATAAGCATGACTTAAGCATATGCATGTGCTTAAGTGCGTTCCTAAATCAAGACCTATAGTTCGGTTTCACAGCAGTGACATAACTTTGCTGTGAATAGAACAAAATATTGCATTGTACATTAGGTCTGAGTTTCCCTTTCCTTCATATGCCATGTAAATTTGCATTGTGCTTAAAATCAGTGTGAAATTTGTCACCTGCATAAGATTTTTTTAAAACGTAAAGTTTTCTCAGTCCTTGCAAAAGTATAAGGTTAGTTCTAAATGTAAAGGATTTTATATATATTTTCCTTTCCCTTGTCCCATTCCTGTTCCCTTATTTCCAAATGAGGTGCTTCTCTACCTTCCCTGGCCTTCCCATCAACCCCTGAAAGGGGTTTCCTCCAGAGTAGGCATCATTAACCCTAGCTGTGCTGACACTGTGCTGACACTGGCCTAATCCCACACATTGCCAGCAGTGTGCTGAATCCTCTTCACCATCAGCCTGATGGCCCAATGCAAACGCTCTCCTCCTTTATGGTTCTGTCCTGGTGGAGAGGTCAGGAGCAGGCAGTGCAGGGAAGTGGAGCATGTCAGGAAGGAAGAGGGACCAGTCAGGACCTGTTCTAGACAAGAATCCCAACTTGGCCAAGACTCCCAGAAACCTTCCCTCTACCCAAAACAGCAAACTCTAGCTGCTCCCATAACCCTCACAAAACAGCTGTCTTTTAGGTGTTCATCATGGAAAATAGCCAGACTCCTAAAAGTTGTTCCCCCCACTCCCAATTTTAAAGCTTAGAAAACAATTAAATGGGTCAAATTTTCATTTATTTTTCTTGCAAAGCTCTAAACAAAAATATCTTAATATGAAAAACAAAATATTGCAGACAGGCAGAGTTCCATTTCCAGCATTGTGGGAGTCAGATTAGATTCATAACTCCCATTAATGCCAGTTAACAATAAATAGGAGCGGTGTGACTAATTTTCTATGCCTGGTGCTGAGAGTTTATCCCAGATACTTTTACTGGACTAAGCCCTTTAGAGTATATTTTTCCCACATGGCCAGGTATTAAGTTGAAAAACAACTGCTGAGCTTGTACAATAGTTATTTTTATGACACGTCCGCAATAAGGTGATTTCATTATTCACTCTAATTCCCTTTAATAGAATTTGCTAGCATGGTTATTACTTGATAAAGTATAGAGAGACCACACTGCCTTGAGAAAGGCAAAATGATGAATGATAGTAATACTAGTTTATGGGGGCAATGCTGAGATGTGAGGAAAGACAAAAAGGACGTCACTGTAAATATAGGGCTAAGCAGATTCACCTGGCACACACTGCTCAGATTATGCATCCTCCTGACTCTTCCTTTGGTGTAGTTTATTCAGACACTATTTTTTATATATATGGCACCATATATATCTGAAGTGTCAGAAGGGTATGTATACATACACACACACAAACACCAGCTTCTGACACTTCAGTTGCTTGTCACGTATTACAATAATGAAAACATTTTGTACTTACCATATAGCCCAAGTAAAGGCTGTGCACTGCAGATATTCACGGGAAAAAGGATCCTGCCCCTAAGAGCGTCAGCAAAGTCACAGTATCCCACACCCATGGGGAGGCAGAGAGAATAGTTAGCAGATCCATGTAATTACAGATCCATTGGCCATACTTCCTCCCTTCCAAAGACCCAACAATTCTCTGAATGCTTGGACACGGAGATCCCCACTCAATTCCCTAAGCCCAGCCCCTTCTGTGCAGCTACACTGTAACATTGGGCACTAACAGGATTTGATCCTAAGTGAATAAGGCAATTAAGGCACTGTGTGAACTCTCTTCAACTTTTCTATAAAATATTAATCTTCACGCCTTACCATGCATTTCATTTTAAGGGTTACATTTTCAGAATGTGTCCTATCTTTTCCAGGCAAAATGTGTGCCAACATTTTGTCACCCCTCACCATCCCTTCCAATTCAATAGCAAGTTCAAATCTAGTAGGAAGAAGAGCAAATAAGTCACATTTGTATCCACTTTGTAGCTGGTACTAACATACAGACACAACATGCCCCCTCCAGTGAGGAAGTTGGGCTTCCACCCACTGGAAACATACCCTTAAATATGATGATCACATTCTGTAACATGTACATTTTTCTTTCTACAATACAAATTACATTATGTAAAACACACAAAATGGAAAGAAATGAAAAGGGAGTAATAAAACAGTGCTAGTATGGGGTATAAGCCAAGGAAATTTTGCTTAACAACTCATGTGATGTTCGTAATTCTTCCTCATTAGCAACAGATACTACAGCACAAATGGCCCTCTATCATGTTGTCTCTAAAGTGGGCAATTTCATATACTCCGGGTGATTTTTGTTTATGTTCAAGTATCCCAGTACAACTGAGCTGGATAAAAAACATTGTGGGAAGCCTTAACTGAAATTGTTCTCTTTTATTCATACTTGTTTTTCGCTAATTGTGTTGGTTTCTGTTTCCCCTTAGCAACATTTCAACTGAGTTCTGTGTAAAGCTAATTATAAGAGAATGTTATGCTAAAAAACCAACAAAATGAAACTATGAACATTAAAATGTCTATAACAAGCAGAGCAATTTAAAATCCTTTCACAGATGGTCCTAAGAATTGCCACCACTGGGCCCAATCCTACTTCCATTGTAATAAATGACAAAAGTCCGAATGATGTCAACAGAAGCAAGAGTGGGGCATTAAGAATCTTTTCTTTTCACCTGTTGGTGTTTTTATCATTTTTCCATCTAGGAAAGCAGAACTCATCATGCTGCTTCATTTGAACTCATACAGCAAAGTAGCAGACACAAAAGAATAACTCAAAGAGGTCTCTTTCTTCATTGTTTGGAAAAATCCTAGTCATTTCACACATTTTAGTGCAATCCTATTTCTCTGAAGGTCTAGAGGACACCCAAAGCCTTCAGATAAACAGGATTTCAGATGGGGGGGGGGAGGGGTCAAGCCAGCCAGCTTTAAAAGGCCTGCCTTCAGGATCTCCATCCCCAGAATCCAGAGAAGAGTCCACCATCTGGTTTTTCAGATGCTGTGCTCTGAGAGATCCTGGGAACATACCAGCCTTCAGTTAATCAGTTTTTGGTTAATTGGAGTTTGATTAATTTGGGTTGCCTGTTGTGCATTTTACTTCACATGTGTGAGGGAAACAGTTGTGCAGGAAGCCAGCCAATAGAACATCCGACTGTTACTAAAGTATTACATTCTCAGTGAGGAAGACCAAACCTCCTCAATATTTAATACGTGTCTAGCCTTGAAAAAATAATTCATGAGGAATGAAACCCATATTTCAAAAAAGAGCCTATATGAGTCCAGTACTGTAACGTCACTATCAGTACAGCTTTCACACTTTAGCATTACAATAAAGGAGCACTTTTCTTTCATTTTATAGTGCATATTTCACTGCACTGTAGTTAAACATATTTCAGTGAAGCACTTCATTATTTCCACAGCCAACAGAATATCTGGGTGAGGAGGGGAGGAGCAGTCATGGATTTTTCAGTTTTTAAAGCTACAATAATTCACCGTAAAAGGGGAAAACCAATTTTTACGTCCCATTTGTGTGGCCAATTGCCTAATATGAGACAAAGTTTTGTGCTCCAGCAGTATTTTGAAATGTAGTTATAGAAAATATACAAAGGATTTACCCATATACTCCCATTTGTAGTAATGAGAGTTATAAACTTGGTTCCGCTGAATACTGAAAGCAGGGTTATGCCAAATGCCACCAATGAAACTTCATCTCTATTTACTCCACACTCAGGTTTACCAGACAGGTTGGCTCAGGACTCTGAATCTTTTGGCAAACCTGGCCTGAACCAAGCCCACTCATCTCCCCATCAGCCTGATTTCTCCTCTCTGGTAACAGTTTATGTCCTTTGGAGAGGGGAAGGAGAGATTGCAATAGCACACAAACCCCTTCAGCTCTTCATGTATCAGATCACAAACCCATTCTCCTTGGTCTATCAAAAAGATGTTATTACAATACTGAAACAAATACTACACAAAGGACTTAATTCTGCTATCATTCACTCTTGTGTATGTCAGCCATAATTCCACTGGAGTTATACTAGTGTAAAACTGATATTAGTAACCTGAGAATCAGGCCCAAACTCTATAAAGAAACAATTCT
Source organism: Terrapene triunguis (assembly GCF_002925995.2). Lineage (NCBI taxonomy): Eukaryota > Metazoa > Chordata > Testudines > Emydidae > Terrapene > Terrapene triunguis. The sequence goes on along the minus strand of NW_020664419.1, from coordinate 45,467,044 downwards.
CCTAAGACCCGATTCTGCTACTTTTACTTACATTGTGTGGTAATTTACTCCACAAGTAAGACACCACCTAGCATGAGTAAAGGTGACTGAAGTGAGCTCAGATGCTTAGTAAATGTGACAAGAACACTGTATAGTAGATTATATCTAAGACATATGCAAACTCTAGGGTATATTTTTACAGGATATTTGCAGAGGCGATCAGAGTAACATCAGATTGCTTATCCTTGATCTTTGTGCCATTGCTGATACCATGTCTATTATTACCTATTCCGAGACATCATTAGGTTCTGTACTTCATGCTGATTTCATCGTCTAGTCTAAACTGGACATCTACATAAATCCATAATGTGCACATATGTAATACCAGGTATCTTTTCGCAACTAGATTCCTATTACTATTGCCTCCTGAAAGCAGTTGTAAGATGCTTTAAAAAGAATAGAAAGATTACATTATGCACCAGTAAAAACATGAGTTTATTGCAAAACTTGACAAATTGAATAACTTTATTTTACAGTAATTTTCTTAAAATTATGTATTTTCTACAAGCCAAATTTTTCAGACCTGGATGCCTAAATTTAGGTTCCTCAATTCATATTTAGGCATCTAAATAAAAGAGATTTGCATTTTAAAGGTGCTGAGCATCTGAAGTTTCAACTGATTCCAGTGGGATTTTTGGTGCTCACTCCTTCTGAAAATTTGATCATTTTTATTTAGGCATATAACTTTGGATTTAGGAGTGTAACGGCAACCAGTTTTGAAAATGTTGGCCTTAATGAGTAGCATTCAGTAGTAAGCCATTTTATACAAAGCACTGTAATAAACGTGGGTGTACTTTTTAAAAATTACTGGTTGAAATATAAAATTATCCATATGTTTTCCAAACTTTCAAGTGCTTCTAGGGCTCTGGCCCAGATCCTCCACTGAATTCAATGAAGCTATACCAATTTCCAAGGATCTGGCCCTCTGCTTCTAAATAAAAGTTCTTTTACTATTGCATTGATTGGAGAAATCACAATGTTACTGGGGGAGTGTTCTTTATATTTCAGTTCTTGGTTTTTAAGAGCTCTTCTGCATCATTACTCTGACACTCTCTAGGCCTGATCCATAGGCCAATGAAGTCAATGGGAATCTTTACACGGACTTCCATGGGATTTGGATCAGGCCCTAAGAATCTTATTTTTGGTATAATTTGCTTTTTATTGGTTTTTCCAAACAACAAAATCTTAGTAATTATTTCACCCCAATAATGTTAAATAAGGCATATGACATTACAGTTAAGAAAAAAAATCAACAGATATTATATATAAACAAAAAACAAATATTCAACACAAATATGACAGGGAAATGTTTATAATTGGGTCAGGATATAAGACTACTTGTGAAGAGCTAGGAAATCATAAGTGTACAAGAATAAGCCTTAGACACCATTTTTTACCTCTCTTACAGAGGCTAATCATAAACTTTCAAAAGGGCTGACCAAATTTCATAGATGGATATGAACAGGATTTCATCAACCCTGTCACTGCGCTGAAATGTATTTCTTTCAGGAGCAGCAATATGCCACTGACCAATATTCATGATTGAGGAAAATGTTAACTCCTATAAAATCAGTCTTATTTGCAGAAATACTGCTCATAAAACAAAGTTTTTGATATGCAGATAATATACTTTATTGCACCCATATGACCCAAAATGAACAGGGGATCTTCTGAGAATCCCAGTATTAAGGATCAGATCAAGTCAGTTTAGCATTTCATAAGCAAAGGCCTTGGAATTATAGTAATTCTACAATGTATGTGCTAGTATGCCTCTGATGGAGTACATAAATCCTACACAGCAGAACCCCAAAGCTAAAGTCCTTTCCTTCCATGGGGTAAGTGAAGAGTATTTGTTTCATCCCCAAAATCTGATTCAGCTATCAGGCAGCAGAGACTGATTGGGTATCCCAGCACGGCAGGAATCCGATGGGAGACATCATATACTTGGAACAGGTAAAAGCAATGTTTCTGATCCTTCTCCTTGGGGCTTGCTACATACTTCAGGTCTCAGATTCAAAGAGGTAGGGCTGAATAATCTGAGAACAGAGACAATTTTCCCCAAACCCACAAAGGCACTTAGGCATTGCAAAAGGGCTCTCACCAGGGAGAAGAGAAATTCAAGTTCAAATCCCTTCTCTTCTGGCAGCAGGTGGAATTGAATCAGGGTCCCCCACATCCCAGGTGAAGGCTAAAAAGTCTATGCCTTTTCCTCCGCCCTCCTCTACACACACACACGCCCCCGTCCCACTGGCCATTTTGTATGGATCTAGGCAGGCTCTGAGCACGCCTACTGGCTCAGGCCTCACAGGCAAGATAGTCAGGAATACAACTAGTTACCTCTGGCTTAAGGATCCTGTTGCAGCTTAAGTGTGAAATAGGGGCTGGGCACAGAGACTGAGGCAATAGTGCACATGCCCAGAGGCAAAAACTTGGGTGCCTCTGGGACTTTAACAATGGAACTTTAGTTGTTGAGGGGTTTTAGCCACCTCTAGGGTTAGGCAGCAGCCAAGTAGCGCTTTGAGGATCTCAGTGAAGCCTAAACTTTAGACATAGGCACCTAAGCCCTGTGGCTCTGGGTTTCTGCTACTATGTTTGCGATAAAATTAACACCTTTTTGTTCAAAAGAAGAGAATTTTTTGTATTTCCCATTCCAGAGAGGGGTAACCTGTCACTGTAAACTTCTTCTCCACCTCCCACAATGTTGTACAATAACTTGTCTGAATGCCTTTCTACACTGACATTTTTAAAAGCCTGGACATGAATGTACTGTTTTTATTCAGAGACCAGGCACTGACCATTTTCTGAAACAGTCTGACTGCTGGCTGGCCAACCATTCCCCAGAATGTGACATTGCCTTTAGTAACAATCTTCCCCATTCTACTACGTGTTCAGTGTGTTCCAATAATTTTTGGCTGGATCAACTTCTGTTTTACACATAAGGCTGAGATTTTGGCATTAGCATAAGTATAAATCCATACTGTTGGACTGATATTCATATTAAAGTCTAATCTCCATGCCAGCCTGTGGTTTTCTGTTCCTACATTCGTGTTTTAACTAATCCAGTCAATAGATCGAAGCTGCTTTACACTTTACATGACCCAAGGCTGCAGTGAGCTGTTTGTTGGGCGTGTCAGATAAAAAATCTTGCCAACATAGACTTATTTTTAGTGCCAACTGGGTTTCTCAATTGGAGTCCTCTCCAATATCGCAATTTATCCAGTATATACTTCTACTAGGGTTATTTAAAAAATATGAACAATATAATTAGAGTTACCTACATTTTAGAGTATCCTTATGTAGCCAACCAATATCTTTTTATTCCCAATGTTAAAAAAAAAAAAGGGATAAGATTTTACCTTACGCAAAGGATTTCAAATTATTATCTGATTTATAGAACACTACTTGTAACCCCACTGATGCCATATAGAGTGTAAATCAGGGGAGAATTTAGTCCCAAATATTAAATTCCAGAATTCTCAATAATGGTATTCATACTGTAAAACAAGTTTCATTTCCATTTGAAGGTATATCTCATTGCACTAATTGTAGCACTAATTTTAGGGGGAAGAGTCTTGAAGTAATCTTCTGTTAGTAACTACTTTGCGAGTAGGGGATAGAGAGGGGGCTTTTCATGCTATTCTTTTGTTAATGTTTTAAAGAAAATTAATTATTTCCCCAATAATTTTATTTGATTGTTTATATTTCTACATTAAGCAAGCCTGTAGTCAGTATTACGAAAATAAGGGCACAGTGTGCACCATGAGAGGTAATTGTGAGTACAAGCCATCTAGAAGTTTCAGAAGCAGCAACAACTTTGTTTTACAAAAATCACACTGATAAATAACAATAGCATATTTACAGGTTTCATGCAACATTGAATCTATCTCCCCTTGTAAGTACTCTCACACTTGCTTCTTATCAAACTGTCTGTACTGGGCTATCTTGATTATCACTTCAAAAGTTTTTTTTCTCTTACTTAATTGGCCTCTCAGAGTTGGTAAGACAACTCCCACCTGTTCATGCTCTCTGTATGTATGTATATATATCTCCTCAATGTTTCACTCTATATGCATCCAAAGAAGTGGGTTGTAGCCCACGAAAGCTTATGCTCTAATAAATTTGTTAGTCTCTAAGGTGCCACAAGTACTCCTGTTCTAATAGCATATTTCTCAGCCTATCCCAGCACATTTGTCCTGACAAAGTCGGCCCGATTGCCATTCACTCTAGGGAAACATTTTAGATTTGGTTTGCAAAAAATATTGCTTTATAATTAACAGGGAATAATCATGTAAAGAGTTCCTGTTATACAATCTGATCCAGCAGTCCTTACTCAGACAGATCTTCCCAAGACAATCAGCAAGAGTTTTGCCTCAGTAAGAATACCCTGCTTAGGCCCTAATTCAGCCTTTAAAATACTTTTCTAAATATTTCTTTTTCATTTTCTCTCAAAAGCACATCCATTCCTTCTCACTTACTAATGCCGTTGCTTTGTATCATACGATGACTATAAATGCTTAATCAAATCTGAATAGTTATAAGCAACCATTTCTTTCTTTAGCCTCCTCAGAAGTATTTAAAAGGTCAGGGTTCATTACTACCAATATTGCCAGCAATCATACACAGAGTACTAAAATCACTTACTGCTGATGCTTTTGGCTAAATAAATCACATCAGCAGTTCTTGAGTCTGAAGTTCTGATTTATTTAGGGCTAGACAGACTCTTTAGGCTCAGCACCAAGTATGGGATGGTGCACATCTGGCCACACCAAGAAGAGGGAAGAAAGGCTCCCTTTTTCTTTTGAGTGGGGCAATATCTTGCATCAACCTTTTACACCATGCTGCACGTTGCCTTCCTCACATCTAGCTAGTGCTGCTAGCCAGCATGCAAGAGTACATGGAGCCATGGCTCCTCCTACTCCACGCACCTCTCTGCTTTGGTCTCATAGAGGTGATAGTAGAAGCACAACCTCCTGATCTCATCTCTGTACCCAGACCTATGATCTGGTTAGGTCCTGTGTAGCTGTGTAGGGGACTTTACTCCCCCTTACTGATCAGCACAAGGGCACAAACTAGCCCTTAATGGTTTGGTCCCTAATCACAAACAAACAAAATGTTCTATAGAATAGCTTTCTGAAAATGTCTTTCCTGAAAGCAATTATTCAGCTAATAATCTTTACATGTACTCGGGGCTTAGATACCAAGGTGAGAGAGGGCATGGAAATACCAGAAGATAAAATTATTTAAACATTTTAACCACTGAGCATTAAAAAGATCTCCCCAATTATGCAACATAGAAATGGGTGGTGCAAAAAAAGGGCAGAATACGCGGAAGAGCAATCGTTTGCATATCAAAATGTATATACTATATAGATATATTAATAGAAAACAAATTGACAAAACAAGAGTACATATGTTACTGTTTTCCAGAACAGCAGTAGCTCATTGTCAATTTACATGTTTTACTCTTGGACTTACTCTGTGAATCACAAAAATTGGTTACCCTAGCAACTGCCACGAGTTACTCAGCTTGTCTATGAGATACAGAGCAGTGTCTGAAAGAAAAATACTGCCATGTACTTTTATCAGAATCTCTCTATGCTACAAAGATATGGGGATTAAGTGACACAACACGTACACATATTTCCCCAGAGTTTTAATAATAAGCATGTTCAAGAAAGGCTAGTTTTATATCAATGCTTTGTATTTCAAAACGTTTCAAAATTTTATTATGTCTAATAATGTATATGACACTCAGAGAAAATAAGAAAAGATCCAGAGTGTTGAATGGGGAGGGACAGTGTATTTGTCCAATCTCACAGTTGTTTTCTGCATTCCCTTTTTGTTACTGCTCTATTATAATGTTACATTAGTACCAGACATTGATGTGTTAAAATTTTCAAAAACACCTAAGTGGCTTCAGAGCTTTTGAAAGTTTTCCTTATACACTCAAACCTATCTGAAAATAAAGGGGATATTTACCAAAAATGGTCATATTGGTAAAATCATGATTTAGGAGCTTAAGGAGTAGGTTTTCAAAGGCCCAAATTGCAGTTGGGTGCCTGCTATTGACTTTCAAGGAATTAGGTGCCAAACTGCTATTTAGGCCTTTGAAAATCTACTCCTACATCTCATTGTCAAAAGTGACATAGGCAGTTGTACTCCTAAATCCCACTGACTTGCAGTGAGACTCAGGCTCCTAAGAGACTACATTACTTTGAAAATGAGACTTGGATGCTTTTGAAAATTTGACCCACCATGACCAATTACTGAAAGGCAAATGTTTTTATTAATTTCCCAAAGTCTTTATGCAAAGACCATGCATACACATATTTTCTTGAACCTTGGTCTACACCAGGGATTGGCAACCTTTGGCAGGCAGCCCGTCAGGAAAATCCGCTGCAGGCCGGGACAGTTTGTTTACCTGCAGCGTCTGCAGGTTCGGCCGATCACGGCTCTCACTGGCCATGGTTCACTGTTCCAGGCCAATGGGGACTGCGGGAGGTGGCGCGGGCCGAGGGATGTGCTGGCTGCTGCTTCCCACAGTCCCCATTGGCCTGGAATGGCGAAATGCGGACAGTGGGAGCCGCGATTGGACGCACCTGTGGACGCTGCAGGTAAACAAAGTGTCCCGGCCCGCCAGCGGATTTCCCTGATATGTCGCCTGCCAAAGGTTGCCGATCCCTGGTCTACACCATATTGTAGAAGATATATTTTGGTTTTGTGATTTTCAGGCTCATGAAAGATGCCAGATTGCTAGTCATTTGAGAGTGATGTCTTTTTAGCCAGAGAAGAGATACAAGAAAGGAAGCCTAACTGCCAACATGTAAACATTTCCCCATAATACTCCAAATAAACTGGGGTCTCAGAACTGTCAGGTCCCCAGACACCAGAAGGTAGTGTGTCCACACAGGTGATTTTTAGGTGATTTTAAATACATTTATACATTATATTTTAAATATATACTTTAAACCTTTAGGACCAGGATGTAACAGCTGTGGGTTTAGATAAACATCTAGAAGTAAAGGATACTTATCTGAACCTTTGAAACCTCTCAGAAGATGCGTCTGCTCAAGGGCACCTCAGATTGGGGCGGGGCATGTGCTTGCTGAGGGAGATGCGTATGCTCGCTCTTCCCCTACTTATGTACACGGACTTCAACATCTTTAAAAGGAGGACAGAAGTCATGTTCTCTCCTCTAGCATCTTCAGGAAATATCTTCCCGTTTCTCTTTTTTTGGGAGATGGGGAGGCATGTGGCTTTCTCACACATTCCCTCTCTCTTTCAGTACAGGAAGCCTCAGGTCTTCTCTCCTCTTTAAAGGAGAGGGGCAGTGCTTCTCCTCTCAGCTTCCCCATAGAGGAAGTAGTTTCAGGCTTCTTTCATCTCTGTCTTCCAAACTAGCACCTCACTATATCCCTTTTCTATCCCCATTTTGTTCCCCCATCCATCTCCCATATATGTTTACTGCCTATCTCTCTATAATCCCTTTGCTTTCATCTGTGCCCTTTTCATGCTGAAATGAGAAGGGGAAAAAATAATCAGTTCCCCCTGAATCTTCCCCATTCTCCATTTTCTGCAGCATTAATGGGCAAGAAGATGAGCAAATACAGCTGTTCTGGCTACTTTCCTTGCCTCTCCTGATTTCTGCTATGTCCTCAGAAACTCTAGAAATGAGTCTAGGGGCTGAGGCATGTAGATGGGAGAGCAAAGTCCAGAAACAGGTCTTCTGCATTTATCCATAGCAACCCCCCAGGAGAGAAAGGACTTTTAAAAAAACGTAGCCAACTAACTGGAATTTGCATAAAACACAAACACTCTATACTGAATTTAAAAAAACACAACACATATGGCACTCCTGGCAAGAATACAAACATACTTCTTTAAGCTGCTCTGCCAATATGCCTCAACCATGTCCTGGAAGGCCCACCTCTCGGAGCGAGAGGATAGTCTTCTCCAAGCCTGTTCCACACCTGGTCTCTTTCAAGAAAATTTGCCAATTAGCACAAAACTGTAGTGATGGTGTATTTGATGTGGACATCTGTCCAGGATCTGGACTAAGTCCAAGTTCATTTAATAAGGATCACAAATAGCCATCTGATGATGGCAGCATGCAGTGGCTACTACACTTGCTGGATTCACACTCATGGTCTAAAGGTGAAAGGTACATGCCTTTATTTCCACACAAACAGAATATGTAAGTCTATGCTGCAGACAAATAAGAAATAAATATAATTACGAAATGCAGATTCAATGTCTTAGAATGTGCCTGTCTAGAAAACAGAGAACCATAAAAAGTCATTAGACTCTTGAAAAACATACTAATTCACCTTCAGAAGTGTATAATGAAATGAAATTCTTCTGATGTTTAATTTAATCAAACTAAAGAAATAGAATAGTAAAATACATACAAATGGACTTTTTGCATTCCCTTGGGCCACAATATAGAACAATCAATTGTAAAATAATTGGGGAAAATTTGTGTTTTGTTTAGAAGAGTGGTAAAGCATTCATTCATTCAGCAATTCCATGTAGAATCATTTGCTTAATGGCATTTCTAATATGCTATGCATTTATTCAGCCTACTTCTCTATATATTAAGATGCAAAACAATTACTGATGGTTATAAATTCTAGTAAAATATAATCAAAGTTTCTACTGAAAAGAGTGAAACCAAAGTCAAAGTACTATATCATTTGCAATTTCTACCAAATGGTACATACAGTACTTGTTTGAGCAAAACATATCACTCATCAGTTAAATGAGGTTTTAAGGCCTAATTCAAAATTTAGACACATATGTAGAATAGACATATAAAGCCAAACATACACCCATATCAACTTTGTGTGTGTTTTAACACTGCAAAAGTACTGTTAATGTAGATCCATGTTCAGGCCATCCTGTGAGTACCAAAAAAAACCCTACACAACTTCCCATGGAGATCACATATAATCAGGAGCATGATTAATCTCAGTAGAAGAATGGAGTTGGGGATACCGAATGAATTAGGACCTAACACTCTCCACGGTTCCCAGAGGACTTGCAGAGTGCAAACTATATGGATTTTGGGTACAAAAATTGCATCTTGTGGTTCCCAGCATGCTTTTTAGGTACATTCTAAGCTTGAATCTGGCCGATAGACTAGAGCTATCTATATGTAATCATTCAAGAACAGTAACCCTATGCATAACCAGTGCTAGGTCTGTAGCACATTCTTTCTTCTAGTCCTTATATCATGCCACTTCAGTAGGACTATCTGCTCTCCTTAAACTTCAGTAGAAAGTTAATCTTAATTCCTTTAAAAATTGTGTAATGTTATAGCTGTCCAGTCTCTGGCATTTGCTTCCTTTGTTACTCACACAAAATTCTGAAAAGTGCCTTGTACTTATGATAAAATATTGTTATATTGTATTTTACAATTAAAGTGACCAAATAAGTATATCCAAGAGAAATCACTAGCATATGAGGTGATAAGTGGGAAGTCTGTGCAAAAACAAGCATTTTGCATTTTTCTGGCTTTCAAGAAAAAAAAATTACATTAATTGATAAGTTACTGAAATAATAATCCTGAATATGAGATTCAATAAATGCCATTCTTGCTCTGATTAAATGTCAAGGCCATAGACTTGTTATTTCAAAGCTAGTGAGCAATAATTTGGTAGGTATAATGAACCCTCTCAGGGATTTATCTCTGGAATCCTATTCCATCCATATCAAGGAGCATTCATGGCCCACAGTTTTACACATTATATATTATTCTTTCTGCTGCTATGTTTGTGCTTAGTGTAATTAGGCTTTATTTCACAATGGTAGCAAGCAAGAACAAGTCTATAGTGATTTAAGGCCAGATTGTGCCTGGCCCTTATGTGTCTGCACATAAAGAAATCAAGGGTTGTAGCATTGGCTTCTGTGCACATGGGGGCTCCAGAAGGCATTCTATATCCGTATCCTCAACCTGAAGTAGTGAAGTTCAGGACCACCCCTCACTGTGGGCTATACAATCGAGCCCTTTGATACTGGTGTACTATTCTGCGCTGTGTGAAGACCATCTCTCAAGGCAGAAAAATCACTGTGCAATTGTCTATTCTGTTATGGTTTATTTCATGACAAAATTCTAGGAATAATTTCCAAATGTTTCTAGATACACTGGTGTAGGGCAGGAGATCAGAGCTGGGTGAATAGTTGGGACAAAGTATTTGCAAACATTTTTAAGAATCTCCTGAATCACAGGGAAATTCAGCAGCTTTTACCCCCTTATCTGCATTTCACAATTGTTTGTATGATCAAAGTTTTGTTCACACGAAAGGTTAAATGGGGCTGTAGCTGAAATTGTTAAATCAAGAAAGAAAATTAGTTTTGTATGGGAAGTAGTTTATGAAGAATGGGTCCTTCATTTAGATAATAACTGAAATAGAAATTATTGTTACACAGCATACATAGTAAATTATGAACATATAAAAATCAAATGAATAAGTGCTATGAATTGCTCACATAATCCAGAAAGAAATTAGTTCCTGCTTATAGTTGCCGCTGCCTATAGTGTTCTGGAGCAGCAAAGTTTAATTTACCAATATTTCATCAGTTTTATGCTGCAGTGCTCACAATTCTATAGTCAACAATAATGAAATGCACTCATACTCATCCCTTATAACACTACTGCTTTTCTAGAAAGCCAAGCAGCAGCTGAGATGCGGGCATCATCCACTATCACAGCAGACCAAATTTAAAAACAAACAAAACTCTTCTTTACGGTCCAGCTCACAATGGACAAAAAGTATGGACTCCCCACCCAGGAATATGAAGTGCTGCGGGGCAGGGGGAGGACAGATTTTCTGTTTTTGCTTTTGGCTAATAGATTGTTCAGTAAAATTTCAAAAGCTGGAATCAAATTAGGTCACTCTTAACCTTGTCTGGATTCAAGTACCCTAAAGGACTCCATCTGAATCCTCTTTACCTATTGCCCGAGCCATCCAGTCTCCCCAAATTTTATTTTTAATCCTGCTGACAAAGTTTATTTTAAGAGACAGCTGTGACATTACTGTAAGAGTCAGTGTCCCTATTAGTTCCATCACAGCAGACAGAAGTCACTGAAATCCAAAGGTAGTGATTTTGTGCACAACAACCCATATTTAATAAAGACTCATTATAATAATTATTATTGTGAAAGGATGTTCTCAAGGTTGATAGATCCAAATAATTATCTACTTTTTTTAATATAGCTATTTGCGAAATCCATCTAATCCTGCAATACTCTATGACAAAGGAGGCCAGAAGCCCAGCACTTAAGAGCAATCTTACAAAAATAAACCAGTATGGAGTGCCAGTGGAGTAAAAGGATTTTTTTTAATGAAACCATTTTCAGTTTCATGATTCCAAGTTATTATTATTAAAAAGAGAGATAACACAATTAAAAGTAATTATGAAAAATACGTGGACAGTGAATTTTCTACTGAAAGTATGATTGGCGGTAAGCTAGCAATGGGGCTGTTGCAAATCTATGCGTCTAAACTAATTACCAAATTAATTAATGTTAGTAATGTCAAACCTTAATAACAGTCTGAAAAAAGCAGCTATTTTGTAGATTAAGCTGTGTTAGAGAAAGATAGATTTTTCATTAGAATGTGCACACATTCCTACTTTAATTGGATTATAAGGATTATGTTTATACATCATCTACTATTGGACCCATCGAGGCCAAAAAACAACTGCAAGACTGATGGGCCAGTGAGGTTCTGGGGCTTTGTGTGTTCCATAGCTGTATTCAGAGAGGAGAAACATCCCTGCTCCTCGCATGCACAATGCCACACCTCTCCTTCACAATTCCAGAGTCTGGTTTTGCACTTGGCAAGTTCTTGGGGCCAGCACTGGGAGACGCCAATGAGCATACTCACAGGGACACCTGCTGTTTTGACACAGGCAGGGCTGGCCACAGGGTTTTTGCCGCCCCAAAAGAAAAAAAAAAAAAAAAAAAAAGCCGCGATCGCTATCTGCAGCAGCAAGCGGGAGTGAGGGACCATCCGCCGAATTGCCGGACGTGCCGCCCCTCTCCAGAGTGGCCGCCCCAAGCACCTGCTTGGCAAGCTGGTGCCTGGAGCCGGCCCTGGACACAGGATCAATGTCTTTCCTGCCTGACAACCAAGAGAAAAGCTTCAAGCACTGCCTGAAGGAATTAAGTTCTCCCTGTCTAAGGGCTCTATTTAAAGAGGACATCCAGGAAGATTAAGAAAGGGAATATAGGAGAAGCAAATCCACTGCCCCTCATTCATATAAAGCTATGTCTACACTACAAGCTAGGAGTGTGATTCTCCTGCTCATGTACATATACTTGTTTTAGCTCTCATTGGTCTAGCATAGGTATAAATAGCAATGTAGCCAAAGTGGGTACTCAGCATAGCTAAGCCATGCCTCCACTACCATTACTAGTGCTAGTGGCTACACTGCTATTTATACTTGTGCTAGCTCAATGAGAGCTAGGACAAGTATATGTACACAAGGAGAGGAAATCACCTTTCACAAGCTCTGTTACTCCACAGCAGCTTCATAACATAAGAAAGGGGTTTCTGAGGCAGACCAGCCTATCCTCTGAATAGCCCAGCCTGCTGTGAAGCCAGTGTTTGCAACCTTCCAGGGCTTGCACAGATCATAATGCTGCCAATATTTTCAGCTGGAGATCCAGCCTTATTGCAACCTTATCAGTATGTAGAAATAAGCTTCTGGTTTGATTTCTTACAAGTAAGCATGGGATTTATGTAACTGAAAAAATCTCAGTAATATATTTTGAGACCTTAGTTAAAAAAACTTGTTTAACAACAATTAGTAATGACCTCTTGTGTGATGTAACAGGGTACTCTTAACTAAGGCAGAACATAAAAAAATGATCTGTTTTAAACACCGACCTTTATAAGAAGTAACAGAACTAACAAAGCAAGGATTCACCCTTAGATGGGCAACTAGAATCTTTACAGTGCAGAGTGGATGGCACCACATTCTATCAGCTCATTCTCTGCTGAAACCCTTTTTTACTATGAATCCAGCATTCTGAACAGGCCACACAGACATTTATCTTCTTTTTCACAAAATATTCCATGTTTGAGATCTGCAACGCAAACAGACTGCAGCAGAAATATTCATAGAAAGGATAAGATATTTTAAATTTATTTTGCACATGCTAGACAGTAGAAAATGTGGAAGACAGATATTAATAAAATGATACTGATACGGATACTGCTATTGCATATGACAAGTTATTTGTATAACTAAGGCCACAAATAGGATTGCCAGTATTGGTTGGATGTATTCCTGGAGATTTCATCACATGACATAATCTTTAATTAAAGATTAATCTTTAATTCCTGGAGATTCCAGGCCAATTCTGGAGGATTGGCAACATTAGCACAAAGAGGTCCCCACTCAGATCTAATGCACTGAATGGACTATGCAAAGAATCTTCTATGACTTTAGGAGATAAAATACATAAAAGTAGTGGGAGTTTGAAAATTCAAGTGCAGATGGACCAAAATGGTAAACTAATTAATTTTAAAAGGTCCACTGTAAGGATAAGGCCGATCTTGATCTTTAAAATTCCTTTTTTTTTACCTCATATCATTGTTTGCTAATTCTCTCCCCTATCTTCCTAGGAACCAAGTGAAGCCCTGCCTCTTCACTGTAACACCACAGATAATCCTCAGGCTCTTTTCCCCCTCAGCAGTAACTAAGTGTCTGATGCTCACTAATATGAAAAAGTAGTTCTGAGGGATCAGAAAGACCCTTCTGCCTCCAAGAACATCTTGCTCACCCCAGAGTAGATTGGGTCATGGGTAGGATAAAGAGAAGCAGCACCACGAGCAGACAGTCTAATTTCAGGTCAAGGTGGTGTAGGTGAGACTGGAAAGTTCCCAAATATTTCCACAATCCTGCCAGCATTATATCAGCTCCACAGTAATTCACACACTGGGTGACTACAAGGAACTGACAGATTCCCTCCCACCACCAGACAACTTCCAGCACTACCAGTAGGGCAAGCTGCCATCTGTAACCCTATGCAAGGGTGAGAAAGAGCTGCTGCTGACTTCCCAATTTCCCCATAAAAGACCTGCTGCTGGTTAGCTATCACACTTCAGGGAGATGGGAAAAAGGGAAGAAGGAACAAGCTGGCCTCCATCACAATTCTGCACCGACAGAAGTACAGCTAATACTCCGAAAGCCCTATTGGGGCTGGATAAAAACACTACAAATGCAGATAGTTCATAATCCTTAACTACAACTGCTTAATATCTGGGGTGTTTCTTTGATAATATTCAATTTTAGACTAAACTTTATTGATGATATTCAGAGTATTTTTCATATTGTTAACATCACATTTATTAACAGTGATTTAATTGATCAAGTCAATAACCCTGTAAAGCTGTATCCTGGAATGCTGAAGGCCCTGATGGTTATAGGCCTTACCCACATGGCTTTTTATCCCTGAGCACTATCTTCAGATTTATAATGTCTGAAATGGGCAAGTAGATCATTTCTTGTTCTACTGACAGCTGACATAACTTTCAAGCTCTACTTGATATTTCTTTTGCTCTTTCTCTATCTCATGTTCTCTCTCATGAAGGAAGGGAGTTTGAAAAGCAGAAGATCCTATCACTTTTAAGAAATGAGTTAACATACTTTTCATGTTCCCAGTCACTCAGCTGTAGAATTTCACCCAATTGACTGCTGCTGAATGGTCCAGGAATATCATGTCAAACAAATGGGCTGTGCTTCTGAAGGTACTGCATCAGCAACATTCTGCCATTTCACTGATTGCAATGGAGTCTTGATGAGCAAGGCCAATGCAGAAGGGGCAGTGAAGGAGGATCAAAGAGGTTAATTGTCACTGTTTCCCATGACACAGGGAAAATTTCATCTGATCTGTCACAGCATGAAAACATACACATTAGGAAGCTTAAGCAGCTCTGCACATTAAGTTATGTTCCACATTATCAATTCTAACTATGAACATACTTTCAAAACTTGCTTTTTCTAGGAGATATAGTATACCAGGATAGGGAAAGTCTGAAATATAATGGTAAGAGATTAACAACAGACATGTTTAATGCAGCTTCAGCAACAGCTGTTGGTCATTTAACCCAAGAGGACTTTCATTCTCCATCTCTTTGCACTCTACCTTAAAAACATCAATCCATTTTAAGAGACATTTTCATCTGTAAACAGAGGATATTGAAAGTCATCTGCAGGGAAAAAGGCAGACAGCGTGTATCTTCCACCACTGTAACAATGTGATTGAACTGTCTGACAAGGGCTGTTGCCTGAAGTAGGAATGACTATATTAGAAGGGAACTTAGGCTGCATATCCATTTCAACACCTGTAAACTCTGGTAGAAAGATCATACAGAAAAGCTAAATGTACCGGTTTACTTGCTTCAACTGTAGTTAGCCACATTAAGCTTCGAGAATTACTGTATATTTGCTGGCATTGCTAGGCTAGCTACTGTATTTAATACCTAGCTTTCCATTAAGTAATGCTATTTTTAAACATTCATAATTCACATAGCCCTACTATTTTAGGCGCTATTCCCCATTATTGCAGGGGACTGCACCCACTTAGGCTCCATGTGCAGAGGAATCATCTCTCCAAATGGATCTCCCCTTCCTGGATGAAAGAGTGGGTGGGAGGAAGTGAGGGATCAGCCACCTCTGAGACACTATTTTCCTGCTCCCCAGAACTGATGTGTAGGAGGAGGAAGGCCTAAGTGGGCTGAGCATTGTCACTCCCCAAATTTCACAGGTAGTGCACTAAAAGTTATGGTACTTCATTGGCTTGGCTCCTTGCTGTGGTGCAGACACCCTTCCCTTATGTAAAGGGTGGAAAGTCCATGGCAATATTGCTCATTGGAGCCAGGCTGAGTGAGAGCAAAAGCTGGTGCACAAGACAGAGGGCCTGTACATGGAGGGCCTTATGCCTTTAAAAGATCTTGGGAGTATGTGGTATTTGGGATCCAAACCACGGCTTGTTCCACAGGGAATAATAGAGGCAAACACCAACACCCCAAGGAAATTAGGGGACATCTCTGTGAAGGGAAGCTCGTGGAAATTTCCTGCTCCCTGGACCCCGTCCCAAAGGAGTGATTCATCTAGCCTATTATGTGTAACTAAAATGTTTCTTCCATTTTGGATATACATTACATCTCTGAACACCTGTGCAGAAGCTTCCTTATGGCCTTCAAAGCAGCAATGATTTTTTATTCTGCAAAAGTGAGCAATTTAATCAGCAATACAAATTTGATGACAATCCCTTTACTGCTACCTCCAATATAGTATATATTTCCGCTACGTATGCCTCCCCCTTGAGGATGGTACAGCATATACTTGGGGCACCTAATAAAAGAACTTATGAGACTTTTCACTATATTTGCCATTCAAGTTCTTCCTTACAACAGCCTTATACATTCTGGAGAATATTGCTTGTGAATTCAAAGAAGAGCAAGAACAACATCCCAAGATCTATTAAATATAGATATTTTTAAGAGAGAACTGGAATAGCATTTCTGTAATTAATTGTTTATGAGCCCTTTTTTAGGGTAGATATTTCCATAGTATTATCATTTGGACACAGAGAGAGGAACAGTTTTTGAGTTTTTCAAAAGATGGGCCCTCTATTCACCTGCCTTTACAAGTAATATATTAGGGCACATTATATTTTGTACCAACAATAATGAAACCTAGTTCTCATATAGCACTTGTCATCCACAGATGGCAAAGTGGTTTACAAAAGAACATATTGCTATTCTCTGTAAGCTGAGGGGAGGTAAGAGTGGAAATTTCAAATATTTGCTGAGTTCAGCTCTGTCTGTGAACTTTTATTGTCACTTTTCACAAATATTAATGGTTTTCATTCTCAGGAATATTTGTGGAATGGCTGTTCTTAAAACTATCCATATCCGGGTAGTCAACATGCAAAACATCAGTATTCCCTATTCATTCTCCTCTCGTTAATGAAGTTTTAGTCAATCACTTAGGTAACAGAAACAATACAACATGGTTTGGGGAACCAAGTTTAGAAATGCAGGATTGTCATGGTAGTAAAAATGTCATGGATATTAGGATTTTTCTGTTTGTGTGGGACTTTTCTTCATGCCCAGGATTTCATAGGCTGCACAACCCGTAGGCCCACATGGGACATGGCCCAATCACTTTTGCCACCAGAGCCCAGCTCAGAACAGGCAATCCAGTGGTGCCAGGGCCAGGAGGATGTGGGGATACAGTGAGGCATTGCCCAGGGGCTGCACACTGCACACTGTGGCAAGAGGAATGGGCTGGAGTACAGAACCTGACCGAACCGGTGTGACAGGAGTTGCTGCTGCGGAATAAGTGTGGAGCAGGCTCCACTCTGCAAATCCCAGTCCCTCATGGCCTCCGACCCCCCCAGTGGGCTGGACTTGACATGCACCATGTGGCCCCCTCACTTTAAATGGTATCCCATGACTTTACACACCATTTTTGCTCTAAATTCCATGACTTTTACTAAATTTACCATAACTGGTCTGTGATTTTTGATAAAAAATGCTGGGACAAATCTGCAGCCCTACCAATAGTACATATCATGAAAAATGAATTGTAAATCAATCAATCACAGAGTTGAAGCAGACAGCTTGTGAACAATGTATTGGCTGAAGTATATTTGCATAAACCATTTGGACAAATGCAAATATGAGTAAAAACCATAACATGGTTACAAATAGTTTGCAAACTGAAAAAAAGAGCTAATTTTGTTGGATAATTTCTTCACGGTGAATTTAGAGTAGCTCAACCTCTGAAAGACATAGTAACTTGAAACAAGAAGAAGGTCAAAGAAAATAGCTGAATAAGATCACTCATACCTAAAGTCAAACCTAACTCAGTTTACTCAGACAAGTTGTTCTGCTGATGGGCAGGAGAATTTGACCAATTATGTGGAAACAGAAAATAAAAATGGAGAAATGAGGCTTGGCACAATGCTTTGAAATAATCCATGCTCCTTGACATTTCTATAAGAAGTGGTCCTTTGACATGAACAAATAGTCATTACTGGTGTCCCAACATTCTATTTAGGTCCACTACCTGGCTTCACCTGTACAAGCGCAAACAGAAGGAATAATCTGAATGGCTAATCTCTCTCACGTCACCCACAACAATCAACAAGATTGTTCACTTTAACATCCCCACTCCCACTACATATGAGGTAATTTCATACAACACCAGACTCAGCATCCTTAGTAGACTTCCTTGCTATTGATTTGTAGTAAGGGCCATATTTTCAAACTTAGGTACATGTAACTACACACATACATTTGTGCATGTCTGATATATGCATGGGCATGCAATACCCAGCTGGCTATGCACATGCACAAAAAATTTATTTGTGTGCCTAGGTATTTGCATCATATGTTAAGATGACACGAATGTGTAAGTGCACTTATGTGCACAAATTTGGAGAATCTATCCCTAAATCTTGAACAGACAAACTGATAACACAATGGGTCACGCGTAACTTATTAACAGTAAAATACTGTACAAAACTATGTAAGAACATGCACATTAGGCCCAACGTTAAAATGTATACTACAGATCACGCTCAGACATTGTGTACAAAATGCAGAAAGACTGAGTAAAAATGATAAATGCTGGAACAGCTGAGAATCAAATACAAATTTATTATATGGATATGTCCTCGGCCTTTCAGGGAACAAATTAAATTAAAGTGATCCTAGCCAGTGACATTGCTAGTGAGCCAAATCATCTAATATTAAGGGATTTGAGTGATCCTGTCAATTTAAACAAAGCACAGAAAAAAATCCTTTTAAGAGCAAGTACTAAAAGGATTATACTTAACAAAAAAATTGGCTGTAAGTCTGAACATCACAGAGAGGTACAATGGGTTAAGTGAGTTAGCAAACTTGGACTCAAATTACTTTTAGTTTAAAAGGAAAGCAAGAAGACTTTAAGGAGATTCAGTCAATGGTTCTGGAAGTGTATGATTAATTCACCTTCAATACAAAATCTAGAAAAGTAATATTGAATTTAGTTATATGTGCAATATAGTATATTTATCCTTCCCCTTTTGCTCTTTTTTTTTAAATAAAAAGGATTTGCATTCTAATGTATCTGCTCCTGGGACAATACGAAAGGAACCATAATAATCCTACATTGTGGATTAGAGCTGACAAAGAGTTTGAGTATATTCATATAGGCATGAAATGACAGTAACTTCAGATTTGGAAACATCATTTGTTTTGCTAATCATGTACAAAAATCAACTTAACATGTAATATTATTAATGAAGTGCTCAGTTGAGCAAAAACTATAATTAAAAATAAATACAAATCAAAATTCTTTCTGGAATTAGAAATGACAGTATCTCTACCAGCTGGTAATTTATGAGCATGCATAAATCACTCCAACTAATATAAAACACTGCAGAGACCAGAACTTACATTTCCCATTCTTTGCAAAGAATATTCTAATGAGTAATTTCTGCTTTGCAAATTATCACTTGTCAATTTTAGCATCCCTTAACTGTCTTTTCATCAATCCACTTCTTCACAGTGCCTAAAGTGAAGTTAAAAATATCTATTTATGTTTAACAGCCCATTATCCTGTGGCTCAGGATACCCCAAATTATAAAGTAAAAGAAATTGGACCTAAATTACAGGGGGAAAAATACATTGTCCTATAAAACATTATCTTTCATCCACTATTTTTTTAACACATCAAAATGAATTTAATAGTGCTATTTGGTGGACATTTCCACTTATCATTAGGCCAAAAGATATAAATACTTCAATTTACATTCCTTAAACTGTGAAGAATATTGAGACAAAACATTAAGAGATGTTGATTCTGTTGATACAAATTATAGTCACAATGCCTTTTTAGGACTTTAAGGGTTTTCCAATTTAAAGCAACACAGTATGCACTGGAGATGATTTCTCTCTTTAAAGAAAAAGATATTTAACACTCATATGCCTCTCTCTAAAAATGACTCAAACTGGCAGTACATCCATTATTGAAAGGGAAAATAACTAAACATTTAGGGCCGGAAAGCCATTCCAGACATTAAAAACATTGACAATATAAAATAAATTAAATGAACATGAAACAAACAGTCAAATAATAAATACATCTTTAGCCATCTTTTAAACCTAAACCCTAGTCTTTGAAAAAATATACAAGTGAAGTTATAAACAAAATAAAGTCAGATTTTGCTATGGTGGCTACTTTATTATAGTGCCTAAGGATCTGTGTTTGGCTGAGTGATAAATCAAAATTCAGAAGTGAATATATTCGGGGGAAATGTGATGTGATAAACACAAATCAAATAACCAAATTAAATGACTCTTTTTTTCCTCCGTTTATAATGCAGCTACCTGAGGGCATCCAATTCTAGATGTTAGGTGCATGTTTATCATTCATGTTTTAGGAGCCATAAAGAGGAAAACATCAAATATACTTTTTGTCAGCCACTGTTTGAAACTGACTGGACTATTTTAACAGCCAGAAGCACTTCATTTCTCCTGTATGGATTTGGTGCCTTTATATAATCATGCCCAAAGTGGCTCTCTTATCTTTAGTGCTGGCCATCTGCTTGAAGCATCTGGTAACTGGGTACAATCACCCACACCCAGAACTAGACTGTTTCCCTGCCGATTACTTGCTTGGTAACTACCGATAAATGCTTTCCAATACCAACATAATGACTGGCAAAGGAAGGTTGAACCTCTATGGATGCATCTAAGTTAAAATAAACCATAATTGTCTCAATCCACAGTTGTTTGCAGTGTAATTGTAGCCATGTTGGTCCCGGACCTGAAAAGGAGCTCTGTGTAAGCTCAAAAGCTTGTTTCTTTCACCAACAGAAATAGGTCCAATAACAGATCCACACAAGCCACAATGGTACTATATCTGGCATAATTGTTCTGTAGCCTTTACTGACTACATAGAGAAGTCAGTTGGATGGTAAAACGTTCATACAGCACACCATTGTTAACGTAACCTAACATAACATGCTTAGAGAAGAAAACCGAAGTTATAAGTATTTGGAAAAATTCTCCTTCCAAAGTGTTTCTTGAACATTCTGACTATTTTTCTTTGAACTTCTGAGAAAATATGTTTTTATACAACACTGTACATGCCTCACTTTCATGCTTAGGTAAAGGTATATATGAAAAAATATTAACATTTTTATTGTAAGAAACTAAAATCCTTTAGGAATCAATATAGGTAATGCATTACTGACAAAAATTATACATAACAGTGTCATGCATTCACCATATGATATTTAAATCAGGAATCACATAAGCTAATCACATTTCAAATTCATTTTAAAGTTTCCTTTATAATTAGTCCAAAATGATGCAATTCACTAAACAGAGTCTAATCACTACAGACTGTAAGTAAACTGCAGAGAATGAGCATAAATGAAAAAATTGCATCTCTTGTCCACAATTTATTTCTAATTTAATTAAAGCCTATGATTTTTAACATGATCCTATCATTTTACATTTTATCTCCATTCATTTAAATACCTCACCTGCCAGATTGTTTTGTACATTTTACACTGGGATCGTTAAAGAAATGTAGCTGATCACAATTCACTAAAGGAGGTGGTTTTGTAGTGTTGAAGTAAAGATTTCCCTCTAGAAAATATCCTTTAAGGAATTCTTCCCCTTTCCCCCCTTATTTTGCTAACCATTCAGACAAATGGTCAGAAATGCCCAATGGATAGAAAATATCCAATTAAATCCGAAAAGCATATAAGACAGACATCTACACAGAGGAAATCTGAAATGTTGGAAAAACTAATCCAGGATCCTCCTGGCAACGAACTCACATAGTAGTTTACTACTGTAGTAGTTTGTTATGGTAAAATCAAATACTGTAGCTAGCAGGACACCTTACCCTACCTGCTTCTTGCAGGCAAGTGCCCACATGGCTAATTGCCACTTACCTGGTCCAGCTTTTACCAGCCACTGGCAACCTACTTCAAAATAAGTGAGGTAGAGGAAGTTCCATATTAAAGCTCCTCAACTACTTAAGAAAGGTCTTTTATCAACTGCTTATCCAAGTCTTTTGGAATGTTTTTCCAACAGAACACATGCAATCAATTCTCTGAGATATGTAAACGTTCATGTACACTGCATGTCACTCTGCTTCATTTCTAATACAGGATACGAATATCATGTTATTTCTACTACTTGAGTTACTTTATTTTCCATTGCTATACATTTTATTTACTATAATACTTTTCAAAACACTACAAGAAATCCTAAGTGAATGGACATAATTTCTGATATAGGTTCCTGATATACCATTGCCTAATTCTAGTTCTATGCCTGTCCACAGATATCAGTTGATTTAGTCCAGCATACAGTGAAGGTCAACACATTCGTGAATCGGATCCAACTAACAGAAAAGAAACTGTAGGCCTCTTTAAAACTGTAAATTCCTATACATCTGTTTTCCAGAAACTATCTTTATTTTTAGATTAAAGGAAATCTAAAGTGCATGAGATGCCTACAGGTATAAAGTATTTTTATGATGCAAGAATTCCTCTGATTGTTTTCAAATGAGAGAGTTTATCCTGTCTTATTCGCATATAAAACATTTTAAGCCTTTGGCTTTCCCTTAGGCAAAATCTAGGCCAGGGAAGGAAAGAGAAAGAAAGAGGATGAAGTAAGAGGGTAACAAAGTAAGACTAAACATACATGCTGAAGTAACAATTCACCCACTGTAAATTGCTTCCAGTGTAAGAACATAAGAACGGCCATACTGGGTCAGACCAAAGGTCCATCCAGCCCAGTATCCTGTCTACTGACAGAGGCCAATGCCAGGTGCCCCAGAGGGAGTGAACCTAACAGGTAATGATCAAGTGATCTCTCTCCTGCCATCCATCTCCACCCTCTGACAAACAGAGGCTACAGACCCATTCCTTACCCATCCTGGCTAATAGCCATTAATGGTCTTAACCTCCATGAATTTATCCACTTCTCTTTTAAACCCTGTTATAGTCCTAGCCTTCACAACCTCCTCAGGCAAGGAGTTCCACAAGTTGACTGTGCGCTGTATGAAGAACTTCCTTTTATTTGTTTTAAACCTGCTCCCCATTAATTTCATTTGGTGGCCCCTAGTTCTTATATTATGGGAACAAGTAAATAACTGTTCCTTATTCAGTTTCTCCACACCACTCATGATTTTATATACCTCTATCATATGCCCCCTTAGTCTCCTCTTTTCCAAGCTGAAAAGTCCTAGCCTCTTTAATCCCTCCTCATATGGGACCCATTCCAAATCCCTAATCATTTTAGTTGCCCTTCTCTGAACCTTTTCTAGTGCCAGTATATCTTTTTTGAGATGAGGAGACCACATCTGTATGCAGTATTCGAGATGTGGGCATACCATCGATTTATATAAGGGCAATAAGATATTCTCCGTCTTATTCTCTATCCCTTTTTGAGTGATTCCTAACATCCTGTTTGCTTTTTTGACTGCCGCTGCACATTGTGTGGACGTCTTCAGAGAACTATCCACAATGACTCCAAGATCTCTTTCCTGATTCGTTGTAGCTAAATTAGCCCCCATCATATTGTATGTATGGTTGGGGTTATTTTTTCAAATGTGCATTACTTTACATTTATCCACATTAAATTTCATTTGCCATCACTTAGTTTTGTGAGATCTTTTTGAAGTTCTTCACAGTCTGCTTTGGTCTTAACTATCTTGAGCAGTTTAGTATCATCTGCAAACTTTGCCACCTCACTGTTTATCTCTTTCTCCAGATCATTTACGAATAAGTTGAATAGGATCGGTCCTAGGACTGACCCTTGGGGAACACCACTAATTACCCCTCTCCATTCTGAAAATTTACCATTTATTCCTACCCTTTGTTCCCTGTCTTTTAGCCAGTTCTCAATCCATGAAAGAATCTTCCCTCTTATCCCATGACAACTTAATTTACATAAGAGCCTTTGGTGAGGGACCTTGTCAAAGGCTTTCTGGAAATCTAAGTACACTATGTCCACTGGATCCTCCTTGTCCACATGTTTGTTGACCCCTTCAAAGAACTCTAATAGATTAGTAAGACATGATTTCCCTTTACAGAAACCATGTTGACTTTTGTCCAACAATTTATGTTCTTCTATGTGTCTGACAATTTTATTCTTTACTGTTGTTTCAACTAATTTGCCCGGTACTGACATTAGACTTACAGGTCTGTAATTGCTGGGATCACCTCGAGAGCCCTTTTTAAATATTGGCGTTACATTAGCTATCTTCCAGTCACTGGGTACAGAAGCTGACATGGAGCCAACAATAAACAATAACCACAGCTAAAATTGTCAAACACGACTAATGATTTTGGGTGCCTCAATTTCGGGGTGTCCAACTAAGCACACCTGAAAGAAGCCTAATCTGCAGAAAGTGTTGAGCACCCAGCCTCTGAAAAGCAGGCACCTCTAAGGAATTTCAAGTTGAACATCTCAAAATTGAGATACCCAGAATTAATGGTCACTTCTGAAAATCTTGACCCAGGTTTTTCAAGTGAGAACATATAACAGTCCCTTTCTCCTCAACTGTTAGGATCATGGCCATAAAAAGAAGCAGGATTCTATACAAACTATTCCCACGTCCAACCCTGGAGAAGGAAAGAAAGCAATACAATGTAGTTAGGTTGAAATCAAGGCCTATTATAAAATATCTGTTTGAATAAAATGTCTTTTGCTGGTTTACCCTGAAACTGCATCACTTATCTTAGCGCATCACAAAAATCCCTGTTCCACTTTGTATGTTAAAATCATATTCTTGCACCACATATAATTCTTCAAATGTATCAAATAAATAGGGATTTTAGTTGAAAATAAAAAGGTTAACAATACTTCTCTAATCTTAATTTTTCTTATAATATTAATAACAAGAAATATACCTAAAGAAAGCGTGTATTGTGTGTTCAAAAGGAAAAATAAGGAAGAAGCACATATTCTCAGCAATTGAACATGTGCAAAATTCCATCTATCACAACTCAGACATGCATAACTTTTCCACTTTTTATTAGAAAAATTAAACTTTGCGTAGTGCTATAATTATAATAAAGCAAGGTACAAAATCTCCCATTCCCTTGTTTCTGGTTTAGTGACACGTTCAGAATTGTTGTCCAGTGAAACAACTGAAAATGTTTGTAATGGCAGGAATTGAGAAATGCCTCTTTCATATCTGAAAGGTAGCTTTGTATAAACAGCTGTGTTTTGAAAATGCTTGCCACCTCGAAATTGGTCCTTGTGAATTGAAATGTTTGCCTTATTGCCAACAGGGCATATTAGTGTAACTGCTGCATTTTTACTTTTTATCACTGTCTCTCTAACTGCTGAAGTGGAAAAGAAAGATTGCCAAAGCCTGACGTGCTTCTTTTCCTTTCTGTCCACTCTGACTTGGTTCTGAGCTGTCTGTTGCTCCAGTGATGAGAAACGATTTTCAGTTTATCTATTCCCTGAATGTCTTTCCCAGCTCAATCAATGGTAACGCCCCCTTGTGAATCAATGACTGAAAGGGAAACAAACCTAATTAAGGCATACCAATCATTGCCCACAGGACAGATAATTAATCTGAAAAGGGTCACACCATTTCAAAGAGTACTGAATGTATTCTTATGTTCTTATGTATATCAATCTGCTGAATACAAAGGGTTTTGCTGTCTGCTTTGCACCCCACAACTGAGCACTGCAAACTCTAGTTTCACAAATGAACCATTTGAAGACAGAACCTGGAATTTACCAACTTTTAAAAAAACCAACAATGTTCTTATGTTCTTATTTGTTTCAAAAACAACAGACATCACTATAATATCTAATGGAGGAGTCTGGGTGGATTTCAACGAGTGGTAAAGGACTTCCAAAAAGGATAAGAAACCTGCCCATAAAGATTTGGAACAGGTTCAAGTTAGATTCCTAAGTAAATAAAGACAGTATTAAAATGATCAGTAATACTTAGAGGTTTAGGCAAATAGCAGCAGACATCATGGAGGCCTCTGTTTTGGATTCTTATATGTCTGTACTGAATTAGATGAGAAAATGTTGTATACACACTAAGGAACAGTTACTGATTACTCTATTCACTTGCATTAAGCATTCTTTATAACATAAAAGACATGAGAGATCTTCACTAGCTCATAAACAAAAAGCTATCACAACAAAATTCCTACTTAATAGAACTGTGTAATTTTTCATTTAAATTAAATGTTGATGAAGCAGCACTACTTGAATGAGTGTGTTTTTAAGAAATTTAGCAAATGCCATATACATTGTTCAAGGGAATAGGACAAATTCTCCTAGCCCTTTGGTTTCTCTTTGTATTTCTTATTACTACTTTTAAAATTGCAAATTTAAAATTTATCAATTTCTATTAGGGACAAATCCAAAAGCCTTTGCTCAGTTTTTATTCAGTCCTTATTCAGGAAAAACTCCAGTTGAAATGGGAGTTTTGTGTGACTATGGCTTGAATAAAACTAAGCGAGGCCTTGTGGATAATTCCCCCAAAACCTCCAGATTGGGCCGCACAAAGATCTAATTTACCAAAGTATTTCAGCTTCAAAAAAAGCAGAAGTAATTAATACCAAAAAATGATACTTTTAAGTAGGAAAATTTTTGTTTGGAATTTTTATTGGAATTGGAGTGGGAGGGAATACCCTTTGTTTACTATTATTGGCAATGTTTAATGGAGACAGGGAATACCGGTCAAGGTGTTCAGGAGACTGTTACCTTAGAATAAAATCATCTACATATCTAATAAATTTGTATTAAGCAGGAAGCATCTAACTGCACTACAGCAAGAAAATGACAAACCTGATAATTCCTCAGTATATGAGTTTTAGTTGACAGATAGTAGTACTGGATAATCTCTTTGCCAGAGGCATATTAGCTTTCACAAGAAATCTCCCAGTATACCTGGGTATCTATTTTCATAGTTCATCCAATACTGCATATGCAATATAAACCTTGAGTAGGTACATGAAGCATAAATAATCTCTCTCTCTCTCTCTCACACACACACACAGACACACACACACAGTAATATTTTGCATACGACATTAAAGAGGCTGCATATTTTTTTATCATTAAAAATGAAGCCTTTCAGAGTATTTACTTTCCAATATAAACACATAATGCAGTAAGCCTTCATTTTTTTAAAGGAAAATGAAATTTGCACACTCTAATGTTGAATGCAAAATATCAATTTATATGCAGGTTAATTTTTTAAACAGCAAATTGCAGGTGACTTCTGACTTTGAAGTGCCTTGTATACCTCTGTTCATGGTTAGAAAATAATCACACCCAACCTCCCAACCGCAAAAAATCAATACAACCAGTTGACATAAGGAAAGTTCACAGTGGCCAGAGTAAGAAACATTTAATCTTTTACATATAATTTTATACATAATGCATGAATGCTGTAAAACTTGATTCTGTGGTTTGGTTTCATGGTATGGCACCAAAAAATCTACATTAGGAATCCAGGGATTTGCTGCTCTCCCATTTAGTATGGTATGCTGAAATCATACATAAAAATGTAATTATATTTAAAAAAACCCACTAATCTGACACACACTTTACCACCCAAACGCCCCTGAAGTCTTGTTTTGTACATTATCTATTTCCTTCCCCCTCCCATATTATCACCTTAGCATCTTCGCTTCTCATGATTAATCAAGGCTCAATCCTGCAAAAGTGTATACACAGGCTTAACTTGACGCATGCAAATAATCCTTCTAAAATCAAGCTGACTACTCATGTATTAAAAGCAAAGCATGAATGTAAATCGTTGCAGAAGCTAGATGTCAGTCAGTAGGCTCTTTGGGGCAGTGACCATGTCCTAGACATTATGATTCTGATTGTGCAAACCCTGAAGTTAATGGAGCTGCTCATGTGCATAAAGTTAAATATGTGCACAAGGGTTTCCAGGATGGGCACTAAGTAAAACACCCTGCACACGCATAGTGCTAGATAAAATATTTAATATGATATTAGTAATAAATAATAACTCAATTTCAGATACAGAAATTGCCCAGGAACATTTTCAAAGCTGTCGAAATTGTAACATTATTCAAAACCAAAACCTCATGCCTTTTAAAATGAAACATGGTATCTGCTAAGGATGAGTTTTGTGGTTAAGACTCAGGGCTGAAAGTCAAGTGTTTTAGGTACTTTCCTTGACTCTGCCACAGGTGTCCTGTTGGACTTTGGTTAGAGAACAATCTTTCTGTACCTCAATGTCCTCTACTGTACAAAAGGAATAGCACCACTTACCCTAAGTGAGTCTGAACTGATGTCTGCAAAGAGAGTGGTGATCCTCAGGCGAAAGATTTACCTACTCTAAATGAAAAGTATTCATATTTATAATGAAACACAAAGAGAAGTTTTTGGTTCCCCCTTCCAGATATGGCTGGGTTTTTCATAAAAGTCTAAGTGAGTTAGACCCCGAACTCCCACTGAATTCCAATGGGAGTTGGGCGCCTAACTCACTTTGGCTGGGAGTTTCAAAGGAGTCTGAGTGGTCTAGGTGCCCAACTCATTAAATCTCAGTGAAAGCTGGGTACCATACTCACTTAGGCTCCTTTGACATCCTCAGTCACGGTATTCATACCATTGCCTTTTTAACCCCAGTATAGAGCAATTAACTATCTAGTCTAAAAAGTTCAAATAAGCTATCAACAAAAAGATTGTTTTACTGAGTGCTTGCTTGGCCTGAGTATAGGGATGAGTGTATATTTTAAAAGCAACTGTAAGTGTTACTAAAGGAGACAAACATTTTTAAGACTTTCTCAGACAGACCAAAGGAAAGTGGTACTTGAATTTCTACTCTTCACTGAATCACAACAAAGAAACTAGTCCTTGGCTTACCTCCCACACAGGTTTTTAGAAATCAATCAGTTGTGTCAGACTCTAGTGGAACAACGTCAATTAGATTTCCTGCAATTCATATACAAATGATAGAGCTGTTTGTAACAACACGTGGAACAAACAAACAAATGCTAAAACACAATAGTTGCTTTCAAATGACAAGTTAAAGAATTAGCCATACAAAAGATAAGAGTAAAATCTAGTCCCCCTAGTTTGTATCTTGTTTTTGAATTTTATCACCTACACTAACGGTAGGAGTATAATTACCTTTGGCGGAAATGAATGAACTTTGGCTTGACTCAATGATTATCAACAGCACTGATTTGGCCCAGTTCTGAGGTAACTTAGGGCAGGTCTACACTACTGCTTATGGCAATATAACTTACGTTGCTCAGGGGTGTGAAAAAGCCACCCCCACAAGTGACACAAGTTACACCAACCTAAGCGCTGGTATGGACAGCACTATGTCATTGGGAGATGCTCTCTCACAGACATAGCTACTACCTCTCGCAGAGGTGAAGTAATTATGCTGACGGGAGAGCTCTCTCCCGTCAGCATAGAGCATCTTCACCAGATGCGCTGCAGTGGTGCAGCTGCATCAGTGCAGCTGCACTGATGTAGCACTGCTAGTGTAGAGTAGCCCTTATAAAAAGGTTTGAATTCCACAGAAATTATTGTAATAAAATACCCTAAGTAGAATACCAGAAATTAATGGGAAATTTGCCCAAGCAGGGACTTTAGGATTGGGCCCATCTTTTTAACCTTGCTTTTAACATAGGGAGTTGTGTCTGTGCATAGTTTGGTTATAAGGATGTGGCACTGCAAACTGATCCCTGCAGATGGACCATTAGTAAATGGGGCAGCACACAGAAACAGGGGTTTGCATGCAAGGATCAGCTTGCAGGATTGGGACCTAACAGTCTGGGAGTAGGTATAATGCCATGGGCAAGTTAATGAGAGAAAGGTAAGGGAGGTGTCATTTGATTTGTAAAAATCAACAGAATCATAATTTCAATGGTGTTACCCTCTGCAGCATGATGGGGGGAACTCGCTCCCTCCCACTCCCGGCTCCCAACTCCTCTGGTTGATAGAAATTTTGATAATATAATGTCAATTGAAATGAGTCAAGTTGGGCTTCATTCAAAAGCTCTTTCCTCCCACAAACACAATAGTGCTAAACATGACAAACCTAGAACAATTATGTAAATATATCTTTGAGAAAATGTTTTAAAGTATAATTTTTAAAAAGTTGATTTTTAACACAAGCATGTCAAACATGCAGCCCTTGCAAAGTTAAATTGTGGCCCTCAACTGACAGTGTGTTATCAGCTAATACTTAGAATATGGTACTTTATTAATTTTTTTAATGTTACAGATAAATGGAAGGAGTGCTTCAAGTTGGTTTGCCATCATTGGCAAAAAAAAAAAAGAAGCAGTTCAGTGGTACTGATTATCAGCTTTGTTTATAATAACAAAAGAGTTGTAATGAGGCACTGGTTAAGATGTCAGCATCCAGCCAGAAATTACTGGAATCCATCTGCAAACAGTATGCACAGAATTACATTACATACATTACCAAACAATGAATTACAATCCCAAAGTAATTTGTTACAAAGTCCTTATTTTTACTTTGATCTTAGTCATTTTTAGGCATCAATGGGGACACAAAGAGTATTGACTAGTAATTGGATCTTTGGAGAATACTAGAGCAGAGAACCTGGTTTTAGACAATGATTAATAGCACCTTACCGTACGTTGGCAGATGTTTTCCAAGAAGCAGACAAACAGAGAAAAACTGCCATTGACAAGGGGTGCATTTACCAATGGCAATTTATCAAGCAATGTATTGGCTACAAGCTATAAGATATATACCCATAAAATGAATTTGGCAAGGTTGGAGAGGAATTACATCAAGCATCAGGAAAATGTTGAAGATGCCAGGACACGTGCCAGCTGGAAGAATTCTTTTGCTTTGAAAATAATTTTTAGCTTTAGATTTAACCAATTATTCTGTGATGATTGCCTAGTAACTCACTGAAATAAAAGTCTGACTCTTTCCTTTTGAAAAGGAAAATGAGTTGTCAAAAGGTTGCCAGTTCCCTTCTGTGCTCTTCATTCATACAAATCCCTAGAACATGAGAACAGAGCAATGAAAGTCATTGGGGGGAAAGGGGGTTGAAGGCCATTACACAGCTTCCAAATACTCTCTCCCGATTTTTCCTGACAACCCCAGAACACTATCGAATTTCAAACAAAACATTAAGTATGGCTGGGATGACTTCCCCAGAAGTAATCAAGCACCATCTAGACTCACTATGTTTATTAAATGCCAAAAAGAGGCAATTTTAAAGCTAGAGGATGAGCTTACTTGCACTGACAACCCATTCATGTATGATGGACTGGAGCTCATGAATATCATGACGAAAGCAGTCTTCAGTGATGAGCTAGCTAAAATTGTCAGTCAAATGGCTACTTTGGGTCATGACTTATATGAAGCCTTCAAAACTCAAAGAATTATACAAAGCTCCATCAATCTATGGGCTCCAATCAAAAAGAATATACTAAAGTTGTGCTCAAGTGCAAAGAAGAATGTCAGAGTGAAGGTAGCAGGAACAATTACAGAGCTAACCACAGACTGGTCATTGTTTGTTCTTCTCCTGGTCAGGTTGAGATCTCAGCATGATGTTGATCTACCTGAGACTTTGAGAAAGTACAAGTTATCCATGGAAACAATTGATATTCCAATGCAATGGAACAATGCCTATGTTCCAGGCCAAAAGAAAACTAATTCACATGCATACTTTTGTTAATCCAGCACCTGATGCGTGAGGGTAACTTATGCCAGCAGAGGCCTTTCAGTGTAGCAATCATAAATGGTACACTTGAGGTACGAGCTCTTGACAAACCAGAAAATGTTAATACCTGCCAAGACTTGGCTGAACACTTCATTATGAGGCTACAGAGAAAATACGGGACCAATGACAAAGTCCACCTTGTGTTTGACATGTATGCAGAGGAATCAATTAAAAATATTACCAAAAAGAAGAGATTCCATGGTATTGCACCTGTCCTGTACAAAATCATTGACTCCATGAACATCTCCAGTGTCACAATTAAGAAGTCACTGTCTGATACTCCAATGTAGGACTAGTTAATTGCATACATTGAAGGAAAAAGCTCCAACATGAGAAAAATTGCTCACAGAATTTGATTGTTGCATGGCATAATGAAGCTGCTACCTCTCACTGGTAAGTGGAGTTTCTTCATAATTCCCATGAGGAGCTGACACTAAAATTATCTTGCATGCCAAAGAAAGGTGCTACTAAACTCTAGATCTTTTCACAAGACATAGATGTTCCAATGCTAGACACTACCCAAGACTTCATTAATATTCTGTTGTAGTGCCTGCTGCTGGGGAACTGAATCATTTTATATTCCTCAGAGATGTGTTCCTATCACTTGGACCATTCAAAGCACTACCAGGTTTCCATGCCCTGTCAAGATGTGACACTAATGGAAGGAAGTTATCTTACTGGAAGGCCTTTGATTCAGCCTCCGAAGATTCTCTCCTTGTTCTGAAGGTGCTTGGAATAGCTGAGACAGACACTGATGAGGTAATAAATGCACTGGAGGCATTCATATGCCAAGTTTACCATTTGAAGACCAATATTATGACACTTGTAGAGCTAATTTGGTGGATGTTTTCCAAGAAGTATCTGGAGAAAAACTGCCACTGGTAAAGGGTGCATTTATACCTGCTATCAGGAGGGCAAATTATCAAGCAATATAGTGTCTCCAGATGATCAAGCATATCCAAAACTACTCCCTCTGTCCCTAGGGTATGGAAGGGTCTTGCAGGATGGATTGATCATAGCTATTCTGTGTGAAATACCATCACTCCTTAAACAATCCTTCAGTTAATAAAATGCTCTTGTGCAAAAACCTGATGCTTACCACTCTACAAATATTTGGCCAGCAGCCCGCCTTGCATGAAGATGTGCAAGTGTGGCATGGATGAGGATCAGTGTGACAACATGTCTAGCAGTGGTGCCCTAGCTGGAAACAACACTGATGATGACTTTGATGAATAAATGTTTTCAGTCCTACGAGGCTAGGTGTCTTCTTGAAGATTTCCAAAGATCAATGTCTTTTTTTTTAAGTGGGCAATGCATCCCTATGTTAAAGTATAATTAAAAGTGTTCATTTTTGAACATTTTCTCTAATATATATCTACGTACTTGTTTTAGGTTTGTCATGTTTTATACCATGGTGCTCATGGGAGAACTGTGTCATTCAAAAGCCCTAACTCAACACATTTCCGACAACATTGTATTATCAAAATTTCCAGCAACCAGAAGAGCTGGAGCTGGAGGGGGAGTGGGCAGTGCCACCCCCTATCATGCCACAGAGGGTCACACTATTGAAATTATGATTCTGTAGATTTTTATGAATCAAATGATATCTCCTTTACCTTTCTGTCACTAACTTGCCCACCGAATGAGATTTTATTCCATTATGCTTCCAGACTATAAATTAGTAATGTGAGGATTTGCCTAGGCCGTGCGCAGTAGCAGGGTCCACATGGAGACTTCGTTTGTGGCATGCTGGTGCACTGTATATTTAACTACCCAGCTTTTCGCACGCTAACTCTCCATCTAGATAAGCCCATAGTTACAAGAACTAACTGACCAGCCATATGTTTATTTCTTTGTAAATCTAACGTTTACCTCATTTCAAGAAATGAAGGAACAGATTATATTTTGATTATTTTATTTTGTACCTGTGTTTCTTTGCATTTCAGGATGATCTGAACCATTGCCGTAAAATGTAGTATAAAACTGCAAAGCAGCAGACTGTTTTCTATATGTTTAGCTCACACATTTTCTGTTCATTTTATTAATATAGTTATATTGTAAAGTTAAGTGATGAAAAAGCTTTACATGTATTCAAAGAGCAGACCTCAAAAACCTGGCAAATGTCTTAGATAATTAATTATTTGCACTTATTTAACCATGGTATTTACAGTAATCAAGGTATTTGCTGGAGTAAGTGCGAGGAAGTTGAAGAGGATGCTGAAGATACTAAAGCAACCTTATCTATTTATCTTAAATAAAACTGACAACTTTTTAAGAGACACCATTGTACCACAAAAAAACCAAATCACATATATTTGTTAATGCAAGCAACTAAAATTATATACAGTATTGAATGGATAAGATGCAAATAAGAAACAGAAGGCAAATATTTTAAAACAAGGATAATATAGGTATTAACTTAGAACTTAAGTAAGTGGATTGGACACAAGATCAATAGGCATTCCTTCTAAAGCAGAAAAAGGAAAGGATGGAGAAACCGCAATATGCCTCTCTTGCTTACTTCAGCAATTTTAATTTGAGATAGCTTTTATCACTAGCAGAACACATACTAGTTATCTGTAATGTGTAAGTCAGTTTTATAGATAAGGACTTAGTGCCAACAAATAGCGGGAAAACAGCCAAATCAGATGCTAGTTCAGATTTTATATGCTTTACATCTCTGAAGACAGGAACCTTTTGCCAAGTGTGTAGTGTTTCCATCTGTCCATACCAGTGACATTTCAAAATGCATTTATCAATATCAATGAAGCATTGACCTTACCTTAATGTTTGTAAACTATGCCACTGTGAATTTTAATACTAGAAGTAAAAGGCAAAGTGAGAAATAAATGTATAAAGTATGGTTGATTCCACAGACACACACTGTATGGTGAGCTTTGGTACACAGTCTGCTGTTTTAAAATAAATGCGGTAGTGTGTCCCATTTCATGCATAAAGACATCAAAACTTTCTCACAATATAGTTTTGAATGTGCTCAAAGCAGTTTCTTTAAGAGGGAAAGAGCTACCATACATCTGCAGACAGGATATATTTTAAAGTATGATTCTACAAGATGATTAGCACATCTCAGAAGGCAGTGAGAGCCCTCAGTACCCACTGAAGTCAGTGAGGACTGCGGAGACTCGGCACCTTAATGGAGGAGCTCAGACTCTGAGTTGAAAGCATTATCAGCTAAGTGTGCTTTTTTTTCCCTGACTGCAATAAAGGCACTTTCCCTTTGTTATCCTAATGCAATGTAAGATTTTTCAAGTAAAAATAAGACAGGCAGTAATTAGATTGAATTTCCCAATATGACAAACAATTTATTACAAGGTACACTTTCCCCTCCAATGACATCTTTAAAAATTCAAGCTTGCTCCCAGAATAGCAGCTATAAAAGGAATTAGGAAAAGATAAAACCTGGGGATTATCAATTTTGTATGTTACTGTATAAATATCTCATGGGCATGTCTCAGGATTCACTCATTTTGGGTGTATATTAATGCAACTGTTCCTTTTTCCTTGATTACATATACATTATGTTCTTTATATTTATAAACTCTGTGTTCAAAGAGTAAAAATTCATACTCTGCAAAAATTAGCTCAGTGGTTAAGTTTTCAAAGCCAATATAGCAGAGTCTGCTTTTAGTGATATCAGGAAAGAAAAATATTCTAAAGTAGTCTGAAATATGTGGAAAAACCTTAGTGATATATTTTGTTTATTATTCTTTGGATCTTCAGTTTGCTATATTACTATATTAACTTTATTTATGCTGAACAGATGCCACTGCAATACTCCGGAAACCACAGCCATTTTCTTTTCTTACATGCAATAATAAATATTATAGAGAGATGGCT
The DNA here is from genome assembly GCF_002925995.2 of Terrapene triunguis. NCBI lineage: Eukaryota > Metazoa > Chordata > Testudines > Emydidae > Terrapene > Terrapene triunguis. The sequence goes on along the minus strand of NW_020664419.1, from coordinate 45,431,379 downwards.
AAATTATTTTATAGCCTTATAGTTTTTTCATACTAATTATTTCCTCTTCTTATATTTTAGGTCATCCTGTCATTTCTGCCAACACTAATCAATCATGGGATCTGAAGTTAATACTAGTAAATAAATGAATTGCTTAATCGTCTACGACCATCTATACATGCTTCATCATCACAAATCTTATCAGTTTTATGGCATCAAGGAGACAGTGACCTTCATTTCCACAACATGCCTGTTGGACAAGGTGGTTACGAAGTTATCACTTATTTTCAGGAAGAAAGTCTTTGTGCTTCTTTGGCATTCATCATTTGACAAATGCAAGTATTTGTTTTATCAAGTGACTAGCTCTTACTGAAGTTAAAAACTGCATCTGTGGTATCCTTAAGGGCCCATTACTTTTCTGAAGACTTGAGCTAAAATGAAGGACATGCCACTCAAAATTCATTTTCTACTTGGCCTAGCTATCACTGCATTTGTACAAGCTGTAGATAAAAAGGTAGACTGCCCTCAGTCATGTACCTGTGAGATCAGACCTTGGTTTACCCCAAGATCCATATACATGGAAGCTCCAACAGTGGACTGTAATGATTTAGGCCTTGTTAATTTCCCAACGAGACTGCCTGCTGACACACAGGTTCTACTTCTACAGACAAACAACATTGCAAAAATTGAACACTCAGTAGACTTCCCAGTGAACCTTACTGGTCTGGATTTATCTCAAAACAATTTATCCTCAGTGATCAGTATTAACCTTAGAAAGATGCCACAGCTTCTTTCGGTGTACCTTGAGGAAAACAAACTTACTGAGCTGCCTGAAGAATGTCTGTCTGGACTGAACAATTTACAAGAACTCTACATTAATCACAACTTGCTTTCCACAATTGCATCAGGAGCTTTTATAGGCCTTGATAATCTTCTCAGACTTCATCTCAATTCAAATAGCCTACAGATGATCAACAGTAAGTGGTTTGAAGCTATTCCTAACCTTGAGATTCTCATGATTGGAGAAAATCCGATCATCAAAATCGAAGAAATGAACTTTAAGCCTCTTATCAATCTGCGCAGCCTGGTTTTAGCAGGCATAAATCTCACTCAAATACCTGATAATGCTTTGGTTGGCCTTGACAATTTAGAAAGCATCTCATTTTATGACAATAGATTTGTTAAAGTGCCCCATGTTGCTCTTCAAAAGGTTACAAATCTCAAATTTTTGGATCTAAATAAGAATCCTATTAACAGAATACGAAGAGGAGATTTTAGCAATATGCTGCACCTAAAAGAATTGGGAATTAATAACATGCCTGAACTAATTTCTATAGATAGTCTTGCTGTTGACAACTTGCCAGATTTAAGAAAAATAGAAGCTACCAATAACCCCAGATTATCATACATCCATCCAAATGCTTTCTATAAACTTCCCAAGCTAGAATCACTCATGCTCAATAGTAATGCACTTAGTGCCCTGTACCGTAATACAATAGACTCTTTACCTAACCTCAAGGAAGTCAGTATACACAGCAATCCAATCAGATGTGATTGTGTCATCCGCTGGATTAACATGAATAAAACCAACATTCGATTCATGGAGCCAGATTCATTATTTTGTGTGGATCCTCCAGAATTTCAAGGCCAGAACGTGAGGCAGGTACACTTTAGGGAAATGATGGAAATCTGCCTCCCACTGATAGCGCCTGAAAGTTTTCCCTCAACTCTGGATTTAGAAACTGGCAGCTATGTTTCCTTACACTGCAGAGCAACAGCAGAACCAGAACCTGAAATATACTGGATAACACCATCAGGTCACAAACTTTTGCCTAATATGGTTATTGATAAATACTTTGTCCATTCTGAAGGAACATTAGACATAAGTAAAGTTACACAAAAAGAAAGTGGACTATATACATGCATAGCAACTAACCTAGTTGGAGCAGATTTAAAATCAGTTATGATTAAAGTGGATGGTTCCTTCCCCCAAGACAGCAATGGATCTTTGAATATTAAAATAAAAGAAGTGCAATCTAATTCGATTCTGGTGTCTTGGAAAGCAAGATCTAAAATTCTGAAATCCAGCATTAGATGGACTGCATTTCAGAAGACCGAAAACTCTCAGGCTGCACAGAGTGTTCGAATTCCATCTGATATAAAGGTATATAATCTTACTCATCTAAATCCATCAACTGAATATGAAATTTGTATAGACATTCCCACCATCTACCAGCAGAATAAAAAACAATGTGTCAATGTCACCACAAAAGGATTGGACCTTGCAGTGAAAGATTATGAAAAGACCAACATAATAGAATTCCTTGCCTGCCTTGGAGTTCTCTTGGGAGTCATCTGTGTGATATATCTCTACAGTTGCATCTCACAAGAAATTAACTGCGATGCAGGACACAGCTATTTAAGGAATTACCTGAAGAAACAATCCTTTTCACTCAATGAGCTTTATCCTCCTCTTATCAGTCTTTGGGACACCGGCAAAGAGAAAAGCACATCACTGGAAGTAAAAGCAACTGTGATAGGAGTACCAACGAATATGTCATGAAACACCAGTGTAAACACCAACATTGGAAAAGCACAAGACTGCAGTTGTGCTAAATAAAAAGGCAAAAAAAAGTATTACTCTTTAGAAATCAGAAGTCTGGGCATTGCTGCTGATGTTGACAAATGGGAATATGTACTGATTCCGCATAAAAAGGATTTTTAACTAACTGGCTTCTAAGGGTATTGGTCCAACCAAATACAATTACTCCATTTTTTAGAACTTCCATGTGACTTTTCAGTCTGGAATACAGTGCAAGTAGCCAAGAACATTTTCTGTATTTTTTTTTAATTAAGTAATAGTAGAACTGAGCAATACCTCCTCCTGTGCTGTATTACACACACTAGCAGCGTGTTTTTGCAATGACCAGATAAACTAGAATTGACACGTGGTGTAATGAAATGGACAAATTCTGTAGAGTAGACACAGTGAGTATGTGAAACATTTTTTATGAGGAAAAATACATTTTTGATTAAAATCAAAAGAGTTTTTGGCTTGTTTGTTTCTTAAAAAAAGAGAATCCGTCTGGGGGCTCCTCTTTGACAATAAACAAATTCATTTTAATGTCTTATAAAATCTCTCTCTATAAATCTCTTTATATATTTTCCAGTTGAAATGCAGGTTTGACTGCATAGGAAATTTTTGCTGTTTTTTAGGCTGTATAACTGAAATAAACAACACAATAAATACTAATATAAAGTAGTTATCCATACGGTTAAGAAGTAATAACTATATATATTTACCTGTTGGTCATTAAAACACACACAGACACACACACACACACCCCCCTCTTCATCTTCAAGGAGAAACAAACAGGGACCTACTGCTGTCAGCGAATTAGATTTATTTTTTTACTTGGTGTCTGAAGATTGGATTTAATTATTAGACTCAAATAATGTAAATCCAATACTTTGGCTGCAATAAAAAGGCCAATTTAATGATTAACAGTGTCTAATGTTTATGTTGCTTGGTACACAGACTCGCACAATTTTTAACAGAACTGTCGACATTTAGGATCTCTCTGTGGGATCAGAATTCTGTTCTGATACAACAGCAACCATCACCAATAAAGGGTTTATTAATCTCTCCAGCTTTGAAGATGTGACATGCAAATAACTGAATGATGTACTGAAATAAAATGAATGCTTGATCCCACTCACAATGACCTTCATGGCAAAATTCCCCTCGTATTCATTAGGAGTAAGGCTGGGCCTTGAAACAGCAAATGGACACTGTTGCTGATTCTAAATTTAAATCCTAATTCTGTTGGAGTAAATCTGACTATTCCTGGATTCAGTGGAAAAAGTAGTCCAAAACTGAAGTATGACATGCTAAAGGAGTGTTGACATCCAGGTGGTAGAAGACAGATGAAGAAGCTATCAGCAAAATTGCTACCTTACTCCAGTTAGTGGTTGTGTATACAAATACAGAGAACTAAGTCAGAAGGAAAAATGGAGTTTCCATTTAGGGAATGAAAAGTGTACATTTAGAGAATTAAAAATTATTAAAATAACATGTAAGTATTTTGCATATGAAACAAAAAATAGGACAAAAAGCATTTTGGTTTTTACTATGCTTTAATATTTTAAAGTATTGTAATCAAATACTTTAATAGATTTTATCTTTCCGAACTCATCTGCAATAAACATTTCTCTGGAATTATTGGCAGCATTTGTGTAGGTCAGAACCTTAACTTTGAAATTCTCCAGTGCTTTCATGTTCATTTTTTTGTGTGTCCACTTGCAAACAGACATTTAACATTTCCACTTATTCGTGGCCTGCTGCATAATGCCATTGGCCTGTAAGCATTCCTAATACAGAAAATCATCTCATTTGATATATTACTAATGAATAACTTGCTTTCAAGTTAAAGTTGACACTTTCTGATTAAATCCTAGTTGTTTCTGACCATGTGCAAGTTATTTTCAGAAAGATGTTTAAAACTAGAAAGGAGAACATGCCAGTACTAATTTTAAAATATCCCAAATTTGGATCTTTATAAATTCTATGTTTTGCTGAACACAAATTTTACAAACCTGATGAATCACTATCACACACAGGCTGGCATCAGAATTTATCAGCTAGACATGCTCATACATCATAAGAGATTTCAGTACCTTGGACAGAGCTTTTAGAGCCAAGCTATTTATCAAAAACACAGGAGCTGAAATATGACCTATTACAATGCAAGTACTGTATAGGTCAGCAAGAGCTTGCTCATGTATCTTGTATGTTAATCTTTGGAATCTAGCTACATTTAGAACCTGTTACTGATATAGCTCAGAGGTGAGAATCTCATTTGTTTCAAACAACAGTAAGTCAGCACAATGGTATGAAATAGCACACTAAATGAAGACTTAATGGTAAGCACTGAAATGAAAAAAATATTTTTGTTTCAGCTGAATAAATACAGCTGTTCATACCAAATCAGCATGCTATTTATTTAAAAATCTAGTCTTGACTTTCTATTAGTGAAGAAAATATGTTTGTTTGGCTAGCTAGGAGGGCATTCATTCTCTCCTATAACCTGATACCTGACGTATATAATACCTAAATGTTGGTCAAAAGCATACCAATCATTTTATATGAAAATATACTTAAACATTTAAATTAGAGATTGATAACTCTATTGCTAGCTGTTCAGATGGAAAATATTCCATGTCTCTTGTGAGAAGGAGAAATTCATTACAATAAAGTGGCTGTGCCAGTCACCTCCCATGTGACCCTAAGCAAGTCACTTCACCACTCCACATCTCATTTTTCCCAGTTCTAATGAACTTTACCTTCCACTGAAAAGCACTTTGATGTCTACCAACAAAAAGTGCTATGTGATAGTTAAGTGTTATTTTTAAATAGGGCAAGGCACTATCCTTAAATAAGCATATATCCATTCACCTGAATGTGAGTATTACCTGCATAAAGACTATGAGATTTGTCCATTAGATCCGTGATTCTAAAGCTGGGATCTATGGACCACAAGAGACCTGGGGAATTCTTTGTGGTGATCTGTAGAATTAAATGTTTTGAGAACCAAGCAAGAGGAAGGAGGGGTTGGGAGCAGGGATGTCCCATGAAAGATCTCTCTCTTGTGATTTGATCTGCAGAATGAAAAGTTTAAAGAAACCCAGCTTTTGATTGTAACTTTTAGGGTTTACTAGTAGGAAACAAATGAGACTGGTTGATTTAGACACTAAAGATAATAACTATATTCCTTTACACAGGTATCATAAATTTCAATATCATTATAGTTTTGTAGGATTCCATCAGAGTGCAAATTTGCTTTAGTCTGAGATTTTCCTGAAACTGACAGGAAAGTGAGTAAGTAGAGTCATATTTTCTTTGATGAAATTCCGTTTACCATAGACATTAAATGGGAAAATCTTTTGGAGATGGGATCATTTAAAAACTTTTATCTGATCTTAATGTTTATATTTACTCACTGGAAGTTTGTTTCAAGGTTTTTATTACATAGGCTACATTTTTTCTCAGATCATATTTCTTTGATTAGTTTTGTGTTAAGATGGTGACAGAGCTATATGTATTAACTACTCAACAGCAATGAAACGAAAAAAGGCTGGGCTCAGAATGAGAATGTTACAACCCCATAACTAAGGATGTGCAAAAACCATATTGTCACGTAACTGCACAGTACAGGCACACAGCCGAGCACAGTAACTGCACAGTACAGGCACACAGCTGTGCACGTAACTGCACAGTACAGGCACACAGCTGTGCATATAAGCACAAGATGAAGCATGAGGAGCATAACAGGGATCTAAGGCAATCCACACCTGCATTAAAGAGAGCACAGCCATCAAGTTACTTCTACTCAGAAACAGAAGTCAGACCAAACAGGTGGGGCATGTTGATAAGCATCTCATTTTGATGTGAAGGATTGCACTTAAACCCATATCTCCTCAGATGCACCCATTCTCACATCCCAAGATCGCCACTGACTTCAATAGATCAGGATTTCACTCCAGCAGATGCACTCCCCATACTTTAAAAAGTTTCCAGTTCAGTGCATAGGTATGTAGTACATAGAAGGTGTCCAGTGAGCCTGTAACCACATTATAAACAATAGTACATTCTCCACTAACAATTTTGACAAAATGGTATTGTGGTATATATCTGTGCTTTAAGTGTAAATTCATTAGCTTTCCTGAATGTCTGAATTAAAAAAGAAAAATTAGTAAGCAAGGAAATTAAAAATTACATTTACACTTCTCAGACAAGGTATGGTCTCTCACCCAAAGAGCAACCACAACTTTCCTCTATTCCAGCAGACACAACGCAAGTGAGCTGAGCTGCCAAAGATAACGCAATACAAATGCACAAGTTAACACCACTAAAGCAAAAAGGCATAATATTTGGAGGTCTCATTTATTCTTCCATCAATTTCCAAACCATGATGAGCGAGTGCGTGCATGCCCACACACACAAGTATAAATTAGCCAAGAAATTATTTACACCACACTTGCAGTTAACTCCTTTAAGAACTAAATTAACAAACAATTTTGAAAAGGCATTCATTAAGGAGATTCCTATGGTGCCATTATAAATCATATAGTCATTGGCCTCCATACATTGCCTTATCTCCTCAAACTTTCACTTACATATGATTGCATTGGACATATTTTTATAAGATTAACTTTAAAAACTCCTATATAACATTTTCCTCTTTAGGCTACTACTACGTTGCTCTAAGTCCAATGGTGCAGTTAAAGTTGTGGCTGGTTGAGTGAGAGTCATCTTGTTTAAGTAGTGAAAGCTTTATTTTTAAATTCCTAGTTTCTATCACTATTAATATGATTAATTATTTGTATTACCAGAGCGCCTAGAAATCCTAGTCATGAACCAGGACTCCATTGTGCTAGGAGCTGTACAAACACACAACAAATGGTTGTTTTAACTCAAATGCTCATGAGATAGAATATGCTTAAAATCACCTGAAACTTCAACTCAAAAGCAAAAGTTTTTGGCTGGCTGTTTTCTAATTTTTAAAAAATATTTCTAACCTAGGACTGAGGGGAACAGGAAATGTTATTCGGAGGTGGGAGCAGGCTATTTAACGAATGCCTCCTTCATAAGATTTGCAGGCACAAAGGTCTATTCTTGCATGATACGCAGGAGTGAAGCTTCTCTCCTGCAGATTTTAGAGGGTGCACACTTTGTAGTAGCCTTATATGGCCTACAGAAAAGGGAGAGCAAGAGGATTATGGGGAACAGCCAGTCAGGGTGTTGCTCATGCCCCTCCTGTGACTCTCCTCTTTCTCCACATGCAGTCCCCTAATAGGATGTGCACAGAAATACAGCTCCATGTGAGTAAGTGTACGAGCCACAGAATATCCTGAAGGGGCTCATTGTGCCCCCATTACCGACCCTTCAACCTGCCTGGCATTAGAAAGCTTGTCAAGACCCCCAAACAAACTGGAGTGGCTGGTGGAAGTCTTGTGCTGTCCTGCATGGAAATTGATGGGGGTCCCTCCCCAGACCCACATGCCTGGGATTTCCAGTGCTCAACCAAACCCTCCTGTCTCCCTGAAAGTCTTAGGAAGCTTCTAAGCTCCCAAAATAAAATGACATCACTGGCAGCCGATGAACATAAGTAGAATAGGCTGTCTCCCTATGATCCTGTTTAGGCTTGTCAGGGATCTGATGACACTATTTAAGTTTGTCAGGATCTGCCATGCCTAATAAGGGTCTGAATCATTAAAGGTGGTTGTTGTTGCTAAACCTAATGAGGCTTGGTTCAATAACCACACTGAGGCTCACAGCAGGGCAGTGGGGTGCTGCAGAACTTTCCAAGATCATAGGCATTCACCAAAGGACCTGCAAAAGGGGAGCATTACCCCACTCTACCACCACCCTATGCTCCTCTTTTCCATTATATCCACATGCTCCCATTCCCATTACTGCTGCTCTCCCTCCTCCACCACTTTCCCCACCCAACTGGACTCACTTATAGCCACCTTCACCAATGTCCTTCCCTTCCAAGCTCCATGATTTTCCATCGCCTAACACACTTCCTACAGTCTACCTAAGTTGCATAGGAAGTGAACACACTAGAAGGTCCTGAGGTTCTTGGGGCTAGTGGGGGGACTCAAAAAGGGAGTAAGGAACCTCAAAGCAGAGAAAGGAGGCAGTGTAAAAGGCAATCACACTAGCTACTTAAATTTCAGCTTCTCAAGGATAGAGAATAGAATTGCTTTACACACACCTTTGCTTCTAAAAAAAATTTAGAGTTTAGAATGCAATATCATAAAATCAGTCTTACCTGACTTTTCACTTTCGTGAAATGGTCCCTGTCAAGTGGATGAATTCAATAAAATTAATTTTAAATGTCTTCTACTTTCTGTTCTGAAACTAAAATCTGCCAAAAAAGTATTAGAAAAAACTTTCTATTAAATTACACTTTTTGAGTGTCTTAATTTTTAGAGAGATTAACTGATTAACTTCAATTTACATTTTAAGGATTTTTGCTATCTGGCTAAGGCCTACATTTCCCCCCTGCCTTTTATTAAATGAAAGCTTAGATGTTCAGCGCAAATTTGTGCTATTTTAAACTCATCCAAAATTACAATCCAGTCTGATGTTACTATTTAAAATCTTACTAATAAATCCTTATCTGTATTGTGTAGCCCTTAAAGTTTAGTCAATTCTAATCTTTGGTCATATCTATTAGATCTTGATGAAGTGAATCCAGTACATTAGGTTTATCTACTTCCATCTATCTACCTTCTTGTCTGTCTCCGCCCACTTCCTCCCGGCTTCTTCTGTAAGGTGGCAAATAAAATTTGAGAATGTTTTGTACTCTGGTGTACACCTCTATTTAAGGTGTCTTATTTCAAGAGCCTCCGGCTTAATTTAGCTTCAGATATAATCCACCAATTTTCAGGCCAGTATTTCTTTGTTTGTGGATTTTAGGTGAAGGGGGGCACAATCAGTTTTATTGTGGAAATTCAGTGGCAATCTTAACTCTACAGTGGTTGTTGTTACATCATGATGAATGCCTTACTTCATATTTACCCAAGGATTTTGTGTAATATGCTCTAAACGATTCCAGTTCATGACTTTTTTCAGTTTCATGAAATTATATTCCTGAGTTCCTCAGTGCACAGAGAGTGACTTAGATAGTACTTGGGAATGCACAGCTTCCAAATTGCCACAGCAAAAGAAAAGGCAGAATAAGTGACATGGACCAGCAAACTACTGAGTAAATTGTGTCTTCAGTATAGGTCTACATTATGTGACCAGAAACTGCATAGTTAATGACACAAATTCAGAACTTTCCCGAGAATTATCTACATTTTAATACTACATTATGGTTTCAACACATCAGAGTTTTCTTATCTTATTTTCTACCTAATCTTGCTCTAACTAGCATATTTATTCTGTACACTGTAAGCACAAACCACTACATAGTTATATTTCATTTTTTCAAAGATGGGAAATGGTATTATGTTACACAACTTTGCTTCTTTTTTGAAATAGTTATCATTCAGGAATCCAATGCATTAAAGCCACTGTTTATTGTAGTTTCAGACTAGTAAATACAGAAGCTGAGTAGGATTTGAAATTGATTTTCCTTATCTTCCTATTTGAATATCTTCAGTACCAGTAGAGTAAACCTCACTTTGGAATGTGGTACCAACTACAGAAGATGTTAAGGTAGTAGCTGGTTTTAAGATATCAGAAATGGCATTATCAAAGACATAAGACTGAAAAGTCTTGTTGATGCAGTTTTTCAATAGAACACCAATCATACCTGAGTTCTTTCTGTTGGGCTGATATTACTATGTTGATGAATACTGTGTTCTGTTGATATAAGGTTTAAACTCTACTTCCTGGTAGCTGCATTTCACATCAGAACTCTGGCATACATTTGGGCAAACACTGCTTAAATACTAGTAAACATCTCACATATATTTTAGTTTAGGTAACTGCCAAATGCAGCCAAAATATAACTCCAGTTATTACACAAAAGCCTTGGATTAGATAAAAATACACCCAACAGACTGATGAAAAGGGCACCTAAATATATGTTTAAGTCATTCTTAACAACATATTTTTCCATTACTCACAAATTGTAAATGATCTTTATTAATAAAAGAATGAGTCAGTAGATGGGAAAACACACTTCTGTTTCCCAAGACATGATTTTCTGGTCTCTCAGATGACTCCGACTAAGAATAGGGTTTTTAACATTTTTACATTTTAAAAAGTAGATAACTATTAATTTGATAAGCCAGAGTGGGCCAACAGTTAGCTAAGGACTAGAGTGTGACAATATGATCTGATCTGTTCTACTGCCCCTAGAGCAGCCTGGGAGCAAGACTGAGAATCTTAATCTCCCTCCCAGTTTCCCTGCTGTTCCAGGGAGGGAGTAAACTGTGCTGGGTATTCACTGGCTGGTGTGTTAGGAGGATAGGTGAAAGGGGGCGAAAGTGGGGGTGGAGCCAAAGCTCTGATCGTGATCAGGAGCAGCGCCAGGGTTTTTGCCGCCCTAGGCGGCAGCGCTCCTCCACAGTAATCAGCGGCAGCTCCTCCTCTGAAGCTGCGTTCTCGGCAGCGGGGGTCCTTCCGCTCCGGGTCTTCGGGGCACTTCGGCGGCGGGTCCCAGAGCGAGTGAAGGACCCGCCGCCGAATTGCCGCCAAAGACCCAGAGCGGAAGAAGCCCCTTGCCGCTGAAATTCTGCAGAGGGCAGTGAAATGCAACCCCCCACATCCTGCCACCCTAGGCAACCGCCTAGGGTCGCCTAGTGGAAGTGCCAGCCCTGGTCATGATCTGCAAAGACCATTGTCCCATCCCATCGCTTTGACAATGTCACGTCTCTCGTTGCATCCCTCCACTGCCTCCTTCTTCTTTGCCATATTCTAAGCTACTTGTCTTCACTGTCAAGGTCTGACCCTACCTAACATCTCTCATTCAGTATTGAAAGGTTGACTCCCACCTCCAATCAGCCAATGATGCCAGCCTGCATTGCCCACTTGTTAAGTTTTCAAACAAGCACCTTTGTGTTCTTCCATGCTGCCTCTTATGCATGGGAGGCTTTCCCCATAAACACCTGCAAAACTAATGGATTATCCTCCTTCAAATCCCTGTTTAAAACTTTCCTTTCCCATTATGCCAACAACAACAAAAAAACTTGACAATGGCTAGGATAAAGATGTGCTGAGATCACAGCCTATCATGTTGATATAGTCTCATTGCTTCCTTGTAACTCCCTGTTGGTTTATATCCATCTGTTGTCTCTTGTCTTATACTTAGAGTATAATCTCTTTGGGGCAAAGGTTGTCATTTTGTTCTGTGTTTGTACAGCACCTAGCACAATGAGGTCCTGACCAAAACTAGGGCTCCTAAGCACTATGGTAATACAAATAATAATAATAATAAACAACATTCCCTGCTCCTTCCTCCCAATTGCTTCCCCTCCCCTTTCCCCACACTGCACAGCCTGCTTTCCCTTTAAGAAGGGGTTTTAAAAGTTTGGCTTTTTAATGTTGTTCGGTGCCCTGTTACAGTATGACTGAAACTGTTCTAGTTAAAAGAAAATTGCTTTATAGAATAATACAATATATATGAATATATGCCCAATTTCAAAGCCCTAGTTCCCCTCTGGGAACCTATCCTTTACTCACCACGTGCAAATATTATTAGTATCATCAATGAAATATTTCATTATATCCTCTAGTATGCAAAACATATTGCTCTGCTGCAAATGCTGTAAAGAAAGCATCTTTGACAACCAGCCTGCATCCTGAGAGAGGATGAAACTGGAGGTAAGACACAGGATTGATAGTAGGGAAACCTATGTTTACCCATCAGTAAAATGGGGCATTATTATATGACAATTATACTTTCCTACCACACAGGGATGCTGTGAACCTTAGTCTACTAATATTTGTGAGACACTCAGCTGCAGTGGCAATGGTTTCAATAAAATAGTTTAACAACAGCCATCACCACTAAAGATTGAAATGTAATTTTTTGGAAGCAATACAAAGAAATCTCTCTAAAACACAGTCACTTCTATTTACTCAAGAGAAGTCTGAATGCATTGTTTGATGCTGTCATTCATAATTATTACTTATAGTGCTATAGGTGTTCATGGCAATTTATTGACAAACAAAATAAGGCTACTCCTGCAATGAGGAACATTAAGTATAAATTAATCTAGTTTAATGATCAATATTTCTGTTGCTCTTATGCTTTCTGCAGAAGGATATAGGAAATGGATTTTGCCATATCAAGCCCAGTGGCCTTCCTCTGGCATTGGTTCAATGCCTCAGAGGAAGACAAAAATCCCACAATGCATCTGACCAACTGATTCCTGCAACCAGATGGTGCCCTGAAGCAATACATTTGATTACTCTTATCTTACATGTCTACAAAGTTATTTTTATTTTAAAATTACCCAGTTGCAACATCTGACACTAAAATCTTGTGCATATTCCACAGACTGACTAAATGCTGTGTGAAGAAGTGTTTTTATTTGGTTGAAATTTTTCTGGCATTAACTTCATTGAGTGACTTCTTATTCTCTAACTCTATAAAACAGTGTGAAAAGAGTAAATAAAATGTATGTGCTTAAATTCTATTCATGAGTAAAAGTCCACTAGAATTCTCATGCTATCACCAGGAATTGCATAATGCAAAATATCATTAGATCAAAGACAAAGCAGATTCAAAAATGCATATCTATATGGCAAAAAGTAGTAGTGGGACTTGCCAGTGATTAAAGGAAACTGACCTTACAGTGGCTGATTGACCATACAGTAGTACACCGAGTAAAAGAAGCCTCATTGCTATAAAACTGTATTTCATTGCTAAAACCATGACATTTTCTGAAAACAAAAATGGGCTTCTATCTGGTTAAGGCAATGTCTTTCAAAAGCCACTTTTGACAAATGAAGAGGAAAAACTGCAAACAAAAGTAATGCAATTCCATCTACTTGATTGCAACACTATCGCAGAGGGATACAAAACTGCAATTGTTATAGCAAAAAGCTTTCCAATCTCCAGAGAAAGAAAAGGATTGATCTGAAGAAAAGAAAACTACAGAGATGGCTCCCAAATGATCACAAATCTGGACTGTGTTTTTAGAATAATGGAAAGCACTCGCAAACTTCTGCTATGAAAATGCCTGCAGTGATACAGCTTTTGCCCACTGCCTCCCATGTAATTATTATGAGCATTTTCAGAGCATCAGAACCTGAGCAAAACCGAAAAATGGTGACAATGGACTTTCCTTTTACTCCTAGTTACACAAAAATATATTTAACAAGCTCAAAGTCTTGCTTCCATGGAAAATAGAAAATGAAAAAAGCCTGTCTCACTAAAGAAAGTCCAGCAAAGCACTTACACATGGTCATAATGCTAAGCACATGGATAGTCTCACTTACATCTGTGGGACTACTCACATGCTTAACACTGCACACATGCTTAAGTACTTTATTGGGAAGGAATCTACATGCTGTCTCTAATCTTCAAATTCATAGCTGTTGACAACAATGGGAGTTCTACCATAGACAGACGTCTACAGACTTACTATTGCAGGTGTATGTATAAAGCTACACAAGCCCTTATTCCACATCATATAGTTGGGAGGCTGGGGGGGGGGGCGGGTTTGGTAATATAAGAGCATAATTTTCTCAGTAAATCTTTAAAGCAATCATCCAGTAGTTTTTAGGCAGTCACAACACATAACTGTGTGTTTAATTTGAAGTAATAAAATCCTTGTGGAAATATTTTATTATTTAGGGTACAGTTAAAACACACCTTCTCCCAGTCTTGTCATATAGTCTGCCATATTGTGTTCCCTTGCTTATGCTACAGAAAAATTTGTCTACAATAAACTACTATCACTACTATTTTCCACAGCCAATGAAAAAATACTTTAAGCACATTTATAGTAGCAGAACAGATTTTTTTCTCCAAATTTATTTTTTATGCCATATTTCTTCCCAATCTCAGACAATGCAAATGCAATCATGGTTAACAGAATCATGAAACTGAAAATAACAGAAAACTATGCTGGGCTCTAGAGAGAGATTAAATTACAATCTCATTTTTCTGAGTGATGAAGGTGCAGTGTCAAAAGCAGTTTTATTTCTATCCTCCTTGACCCTCACTAACTTTTCAACATGTCTAAATCTATCTTGAGTTGATTGGAAATGGGTGTGGATTGTTTTGAGAGCTGCAATAATATAGAGTCAAACAATCTGAGCTGCTTCAAATTCCCAGAAGCTGGGAATGGGTGACAGGGGATAGATCACTTGATGATTCCCTGTTCTGTTCATTCCCTCTGGGGCACCTGGCATTTGCCACTGTCCGAAGACAGGATACTGGGCTAGATGGACCTTTGGTCTGACCCAGTTTGGCCATTCTTATGTTCTTATGAGAATCAGCAAAGTTTAGCTTGAATTGTCACACCTCCAAGATTTTTTTTAAAGCATTTTGGAGATATTTCTCTTGTGTTTGTTTACATGTGTTGATATCATAAACACATATTATAATCCAGTATGCAAACATTAATTCTTCCTGAATGAACAGATTCCTTTCACTAAACGTTTCTCTCCTTTAGTCTATTGTGCACATGCATAAGAGGGTGACAGTTTAATAAACAAACAAAAAACAAAAGGCTCTGAATTTCTTTCAACATATTGCCTTCTATCTAGTACACACCCTGCCTCTGCCTGCTGTAATTCATACAGAAGATAGTTTAATACAAAGGGCTGCCTGCCTTTATTGCACAAAGGAAATACTACATCATTCATTCTTTCAATATCTAGAAATAACGTGTGCTTTCATGCGTCAGAAAATGCTTCCAATTTTGTGACTCTCTCTCTCTATGTAAGAAAAATAAGAAAAAGCAAATTTAACTATCAAAAATAATCCTGAAGATATAATTTAATTTACCTATAATAAATGAATAATGCACTTAATCTGCCAAATACTTAAACTAACTTTAAAGGTCTGATTTAAACCTTCAGAACCAAGGGTATTACTTAAGACTATAGTCTCCCCTTCTGCAGAGAAATCACTGGAAGGGAATATTCTTTAAAAATAATCTAGAGTTTAAATGGATCTCAGTTCTCCACTCAACAGGGAAGGTGTATGAAGCCCCACCAAGAAAGTAAGCCTGCTAATTACATTGGGCCTGAGGATCTATGGATAAACCCTGCTGACCTTAAGTCCCTTATGCAATGTGCATGCGTTCTCCATGATGCTGCCTGGCCTCCTTTTCCTTCCTTTCATCATGTATTCTCTAACAGCTGCACATTTTTTTAATAATATATTTGTAAGGTCTGATCCTGCAAACACTTACATACATACTTAACTATATGTGTGCCAATAGTCACAATGAAGTCAGTTTTATTATTCCTATGCATAAAGTGAAGCATGTGTGTAACTTAAGCATGTGGTTCTGGTGGATCAAGGCTTTAGTGATTTGTTTACATGAAATCTAACAAACAAACAAACAAACAAACAAACATTAAGCCTTAAAATTAACTTGCACAAATAAACAGAACTAATGTCAAACTGTGGTACCTTAGAATCATAGAAGATAAGAGTTGGAAGAGACCTCATGAGGTCATCTAGTCCAAACCCCTGCTTAGAGCAAGACCAACACCAACTAAATCATCCCAGCCAGGGCTTTGTCAAGACGGGTCTTAAAAATCTTTAAGGATGGAGATTCCACCACCTCCCTAGGTAACCCATTCCAGTGCTTCACCACCCTCCTAGTGAAATAATGTTTCTTAATATCCAACCTAGACCTCCCGCACTGCAACTTGAGACCATTGCTCCTTGTTCAGTCATCTGCCACCACTGAGAACAGCCAAGCTCCATCCTCTTTGGAACCCCCCTTCAAGTAGTTGAAGGCTGCTATCAAATCCCCCCTCACTCTTCTCTTCTGCAGACTAAACAAGCCCAGTTCCCTCCCCTATTCTCATAAGTCATGTGCCGCAGCCCCCTGATCATTTTTGTTGCCCTCCACTGGACTCTCTCCAATTTATCCACATTCTTTCTGTAGTGTGGGGCCCAAAACTGGACGCAATACTCCAGATGTGGCTTCACCAGTGCCGAATAGAGGGGAATAATCACTTCCCTCATTCTGCTGGCAATGCTCCTACTAATGCAGCCCAATATACGGTTAGCCTTCTTGGCAACAAGGGCACACTGCTGACTCATATCCAGCTTCTCATCCGCTGTAATTTCCAGGTCCTTTTCTGCAGAACTGCTGATTAGCCAGTTGGTCCCCAGCCTACAGCGGTGCATGGGATTCTTCTGTCCTAAGTGCAGGACTCTGAAATTGTCCTTGGTGAACCTCATCAGATTTCTTTTGGCCCAATCCTCCAATTTGTCTAGGTCACTCTGGAACCTATCCATACCCTCTAGCGTATCTACCTCTCCCCACATCTTAGTGTCATCTGTGAACTTGCTGAGGGTGCAATCCATCCCATCCTCCAGATCATTAATGAATACATTGAACAAAACCGACCCTAGGACCAACGCTTGGGGCACTCCGCTTGATACTGGCTGCCAACTAGACATGGAGCTATTGATTACTACCCATTGAGCCCGATGATCTAGCCAGCTTTCTATCCACCTTATAGTTCATTCATCCAGCCCATATTTCTTTAACTTGCTGGCAAGAATACTGTGGGAGACCATGTCAAAAGCTTTGCTAAAGTCAAGGAATAACATGTCCACTGCTTTCCCCTCATCCACAGAGCCAGTTATCTCCTCGTAGAAGGCAATTAGGTTAGTCAGGCATGACTTGCCCTTGGTGAATCCATGCTGACTGTTCCTGATCACTTTCCTCTCCTCTAAGCACTTCAAAATTGATGCCTTGAGGACCTGCTCCATGATTTTTCCAAGGACTGAGGTGAGGCTGACTGGCCTGTAGTTCCCCGGATCCTCCTTCTTCCCTTTTTTAAAGATGGGCACTACATTTGCCTTTTTCCAGTCATCCGGGACCTCCCCCGATCGCCATGAGTTTTCAAAGATAATGGCCAATGGCTCTGCAATCACATCCGCCTACTCCTTTAGCACCCTCGGATGAAGTGCATCTGGCTCCATGGACTTGTGCTCATCCAACTTTTCTAAATAGTCCTGAACCACTTCTTTCGCCACAGAGGGCTGGTCACCTCCTCCCCATGCTGTGCTGCCCAGTGCAGCAGTCTGCGAGCTGACTTTGTTTGTGAAGACAGAGGCAAAAAAAGCATTGAGTACATTAGCTTTTTCCACATCCTCTGTCACTAGGTCGCCTCCTCCATTCAGTAAGGGGCCCACACTTTCCTTACCCTTCTTGTTACTCTTAACATCCTTTGCTAGCTGCAACTCCAAGTGTATGCCTGAGCAATATTTTTATACTCCTCCATGGTCATTTGTCCAATCTTCCATTTCTTGTAAGCTTCTTTTATACTAATAATCTTGTTCATTAGAGCTAATCAAAACTTGGAATTTCTGGCCAACATTATGAGAAATATTTTCATTCCAAAACAGAATGAAAAGTCAATATTTCAAAGTTTCCCATGAATCAAAATTTCCAAAAATGAACAAATCAAAAATTCATTTCAGGTCAATCGAAGCATTTTGTTTCAATGTCAACTTTGTTTAATTTAATTGTATATATTTATTAATTTAGAGTTTAATAATTATTTTAATTTATACATTAATAAAAATAAAATAAATTGTTATTGAATTGGTAATTGGAATTCTAACTGGTAATCGATATAATCTAAATCATAACACAAATTTAAAATAATACAAAAATACATTAAAAAATATAAACATTAAATTAAACATAATCTGGTGGAGGATTTTCCCCAGTGTTGAGAGAGAATGTGTGTGAAAGTGAGAGAAAGAGAGTAAGTATATATTTATATTCGTTACTCACTTGGTTTGAATGTTTTGTCATCTGCTCCCTTATTTATGATCAGTGAAGATTGTTTCTGTAACTAGGGGATGTTGCTGCAGTGCTGGCTCAGTGTTGGGAGGGTACTAAACACAAGGGGTTAATTTTCCTTAGTGGATGACAAATTAGGCAGGTGAATAACTATAGATGACATTAATATGAACACTGAAGAACATCTATAGAGCCACTGAACCGAATCCACGAATCACAGTAATGGCTGAAGTGAAGGAAATCAGAAAACCAAAATGAAACAAAAAGGCTTTGAGACACTGGAGTTAAAATCTGAAGAGTCTTTATGGCCAAAAGATTCAGTATATCACTGCCACTGTATGGGGAAGGGATAGCTCAGTGGTTTGAGCATGGGCCTGCTAAACCCAGGGCTGTGAGTTCAGCCCTTGAGGGGGCCACCTAGGGATTTGGGACAAAATCAGTACTTGGTCCTGCTAGTGAAGGCAGGGGGCTGGACTTGATGACCTTTTGGGGTCCCTTCCAGTTCTATGAGATAAGTTTATGTCCATATATATATATTCCAATTGTTAATGGACAAGTTGGTATTAAAAATATTAAACCAAAAAGTATCATAGGATGAAATTAAGAAAGAACAGCCATTACAAAGACAGAAAAATTTGCTTTATGAGAACTGATTTTTTAAAAATGTTATTTTATATTCAATGGAACTCAGGCCTGGTAGCCATGAATTTTTATGCTGCTTATTGTCTGATGCTAGTTGGGATGAAAATTTAGTCCCCAGATTTCCCCAAGTTGATTGTTGTGGCACTTTAATTTTGGTTTTCTTGTTATTTATCAAACTTTATTTGCACTAAGCAGAATGGCAAGGAGAGTCTACTTCTGGGTGAAGCCCAGTTTGATATTGGAGAATATACAGTGTGACAAAGTTCCTCCTCTATCTTGGTGGAAGTGAGCTCCTTTTTAAAGCCCAGGTGCCCTGATTAGCCTGCCTTAATTGATTCTAGCAGTTTCTTCTTAATTGGCTCCAGGTCTCCTAATTAGCCTTCCTGCCTGCCTTAACTGGTTCTAGCAGGTTCCTGATTACTCTAGTGCAGCCCCTGCTCTGGTCACTCAGGGAACAGAAAACTACTCATCCAGTGACCAGTATATTTGCCCTCTACCAGACTCCTGTACCCCACTGGTCTGGGTCTGTCACAACAGGCAAGTAGTTCCAAGATAAATGGAACTTCAAATTTGCCATGTGACAACGGGATTCCTTTAGACATTAGAAACAAATATCTTCCATCTTCACTTGTCATGTTATTTTGCAGTTTTTGTTTTGCTACAATGTAGGCACATGAATTAATATAATATCAAAACAAAAAGTTGTCTTGAAACAAAAAAAATTGAAATATTTCATTCTGATAAGGTTCATTTTGATTTATTTTTCAAAACAAAAATTTGTTGATGAGAACAGGTTCCTCTGAAACAACAGTTTTTGATGGAAAAATGTCCTACTGGAAAAGTTTGAACTGCTCTAATGTTCATTTTAATAATGTGGTCTATGGAAACAACCCCATAGTTGGGACCCTCCTTCCAGCTGGGGAAGGGGACCCCAGTTATTAGGCTACAAAACCGTAACAAGATAAATAGAAATTGAAACCCCTCAAATCTGCTGAATTAGTTGTTAGATCCCTCCGAGATCCTCTTGCGTCTTGACTTGTAACTGAACAGTACTCATTTCTTGCTAATAAGCACTTTTGCAAATTTCTTATTCTCACTTGTTCAGGCCTTCTCTCTCCCAGTTCTTATTATTTCACAGTCCTCTACTTGCAGACAGTATTGCCTTGATGCAGCTGCTCAATTGCTCTACCTTCCAACATCCCTTCTGCTCCCTAGCTTATCTCCCAGTAGCATTATTGCCAGCACTGACACATCATCCCCCACACTGCCAGTTAGGACAGATGCTAGTCTGACTCAGTAAATAAATTATCACTCACATTCCATATTCCCCTTCCGCTCCACTCCCCCGTCCCGCCTCCCCCCCCCCCCCCCAAAAAAAACCAAACAAAAAAACAAAGACATTTTATTTGAATAGCAAAAGTGTAAACCTCTTAATGAGTTCTGCAATCCTTAAAAGAAACACTTGGATGAAATGTTAAAATCAGTGACTGAGAAAAAGCACCATATAAGGAAGCAAAGCATAAACATATAACACAATGAAATTCAGACAAAAATAGTGACAGTAATGTGGGAGTAAGGTAAAGCTGAAAAGGTCAGGCAGTTTAGGTCAGATGGACTTTACCAGGTCTTAAAATATCTGATGTTCTTTCCAACATTACAGTTTACGAGAGTGGAAAACAACTCCATCTGCCTTACCCTAAAGTAGTTATTGTTCCTCATTCATGTTGATAATTTCATGCTGTGCTCCAAACAGCCTTTATGCTTCTGGGAATCAGAAAGACACATAACCTACCTCAGCTGTGAAAGGAAGTTTGGCATTGATGTCCAAAAGATAGGCATTACTTCCCATAACAATTGTAGCTCTGCATTGTTGGCATGCAAATTCAGAAGCTCTTAGCAAGCAGTGTCCACACACTCTCTCCCTTCATGTTGAGGGTATAGATGGGAATATTACCCCAACTGCCATTTAGAACCTTCCATTAATTCAGGAATCCCTCAAAGATGACACAAAAAAAGTAATGAAAAGGCTAACAGAGAACATGGATCCATATGGACAATTATCTTGAAGAACCATAGTTACTCTGGTAAGTAATTGTGTTTTCCCCTTCAAGAATTGCCCAGCTGTGAGATTAACAAGACATTATTGTCCACTCTAACAATATAAGATGTGGGTCTGAATATTATTTAAAAGTTCCCTTGACTGTTTTCTTGAACTGTGCATCAGATCTGGAACCTAAATTAAGAGAGAAATGCTATGTAAAATTGTACTTACACAATGCTAAGAGGCAGCCTTGTATATTCATTTATGAAGTCATAGCAAAAGCAAGCTGTGATGGTTGCCTGAGATCTGGCTGAACATTCCCTAATATCAATGGGTGGTCTAACTCCTGCCAAGCAGTTGCAGTTAAATTTACAATCTGATCCTTCTGCACAATTTCTGAGCTGAACCTGACTGACCCCTTGTCTTTACCTCCAAATTCCAGAAAAGGTGTGCTTCAGTCACTGCAATTCAGCCTCTTAGCATAGCTGGCAAGAATTGGCTCTTTCTTGGAATTTAGTGCAATACTTCACCATGTGGTTGTCTGCCAATAATTGGACAGCTCTGAATCTAATCTTAAGAAAGTGTTGCAAGTTCCAGATAACTAGCTCTCAGCTTCACACAGATATGGAACCAAACCTAAAGAGCATTCTAATCATTATAG